>NC_060901.1:10018512-10626012 GCF_014805685.1 Silurus meridionalis | reverse complement strand
AAAAAGAATAGATAAAAAAATACCAAAATTGTTTTGCATCAAATACTTAATGGGCAACATTCTTCCAATTGAGCAGAGGATCTCTGGTAGTTTGGACTTGTCCGCTTCTCCTAGCTCTAATTAGGCTTATTAGGAGAGCAACAGCACCACCTAGCATACAGAATCCCTCACCGTGACTAACCCATGCTGTCTGAGCCCTGGGACAGCCAATGCAGCTTAAGACTGATTGCCACACTTAAGGGAGGCTCTCAGACTGCCATAAATTTGGGTTTTGGAAAATAATGAATGTAGGACATGTAACAAAGCCATTTATTGCAAACCACAAGGAGGGTCATTAGTCACATGGGGCCCCTCCTGAACACCCATGCTCTCATTGACAAAACAGGGTTTACACTATTTGGAGAGGAAGATGAGGCAGATAAGCTTGGCCTGCCTTCTTTGGCATCAAGAGCATTTACTGTTAGAAAGCAGTCCAGGTTTTGAGGTCATCTCTAATAGCAGCCACAGTGCACTGCGTGATCAAGAAACAACATTCAGAGCCTCACTGACCAGAACCGAGCTGAAGAAAAACCTTTCAGGTTTGGACCAAGACCAGATGGAGATTGCCTCTTGATAAACTAAAATATACAATAATTATGAATAATGAGAAAGAAAGAAGGAGACTGGACAATTTTCACTTGTTAATCATTATTGCTGTTGAAAGATTTAAATGCTGTTTCACTCATAAAACAGCATCTATAGCTTTATAGCCATAGCTCTAATCTGTTTAAGCAGGAGAAATTACCAAAACAATTCAATGTTTTGCTGTATATGTGTATGATGAAAAATCAGCCAGTACCAATAAGTCAATTATCAGCAAGCTCTTGGCAAAGTCCATCTGCAGCATCTGTTTATCGAAAGTGGAGCATGAGAGTGAAGCTTGTCTGTTCTTCATTTGTGCTTTTTTTATTCGGTGTCAAATTGAATCTGTGCCTACACAGGTCTGTAAAATCGAGTTTAAAATACACTATATTAGCAAAAGTATTGGGTAACAATCTTTCCTGCTATATGTGGTTCTTTTCCAAACTGTTACCACAAATCTGGAGGCACTCAATTGTACAGGACATATTTAGATGCGCTATAATAAAATTTTGCATTCATTTAAACTTGGAAAACCAAACCTGTTCCAGCATGGCAATGCCCCTTTGTACCAAGTAAGCTCCTCGAAGATATGGTTTACATGCTTTGGAGAGGAAGCTCTTGAGAGGCCTGCTATAGAGCTCTGATCTCATCCTTACTGAACACCTTTGGGATGAATTGGAACACTGACTGCGCCCCAGGTCTCCTCACATACATCAATACCTGCCTTTTGTAATACCCTTGTGGCTGATGAACCCAAATATCCATTAACACTCTAAAATCTATTGGAACATCTTTCCAGAAGAGTGGAAGTTATTATAAAAGGAAACTGGCACTAAATGTGGAATGCAATGCTCAAAAATCAATACTTTTGTAAATATAGTGTACGTATAAAGGCAGGCATGTTATCACTTAGACAAGACAAGGCCTAAACTGGATCTTTTTCTGATGCTGAGGCACTGAGAACTGTGCAGATGTGTCAGAGAGAGAGAGAGAGAGAGAGAGAGAGAGAGAGAGGAATGACCATGATATGTACTATTCTCACACATCACATCAAACTGCAGTTTAGTTTAGCAGAGGTCAGTAATATTGTTCAAAGGATTACAGTTGTAGGAGCTATGCATCAGTCAAACCTCTGACAATCCCATGCAGTAGTTCCAATGGGAGGGGGTGTGGTAAAGACCTTTTGGGTGTTGAGTACAGAGAGAATAAATCCCTCTTCCACACACCCACACAGTAATTCCTTTAAACAGCTCAAGCTGAATGACCTACGTCATGGCTCACATAAAAACACCCATTTTGTGTCAAGGCCACAAAAAACACACTTTCCAATAAACTGTTTGCACAAGGTGGCAGATGACCTTTAACAATTAATGGCAAAATTTCATTATATAATACCCAGGAAGAGAAGCCTCAGACGTCCTGCTAAGATACTTCCATTATGATTAGACTTAATCAGGTTAAGGCAAACTGCATTTAAACCCAGACTGTTTATACTTTTTCTGAACAGACCATTAGAGTTTTATAGCCAATTTGTGGTTCCACAGCCATGTGAATAAAATCCTTAAACAGAATATAAACAGGATGAGGACAGAATACAAACATTTTTGAGTAGAAACGTAAAACCAATAGGGGAATGAAAAGTCATACATTTAAAGAATTCATTTTATCCCTTAAAATAAAAGCACGCAATGACACATTTGCTCGTTTGCCTCTTACTGGAACTCATGTATTTCACAATTTTTTTGTATTAAAGTTATATCTGAGTTAGATTTCGACAACACCAGATTAGAACGGGCTCATTTGTGTTCAAGGGGTTTCAATGTCACATGGTTGCCATGACAATGAGTGAGGGACTGTGGTTTACTCTGCATTTGGCATTCTGTCTTCTGTGGAGCTGTGGAACTCCCGCTGAGAGGACACTCCCTCTCGCTCTCAATATACACACAAATACTCAGTCTTCCATACAGTCAATAGGCTGAAGTGTAGCTCTCTCTGCTGGCCAGAGTATGTACATAACACTCCTATAAGGTTCAGGACTAAAGTGGATTGTGTGGTTTTTTCCCTTTTTTAAAAAAAGATTGGACGACTTCAAGAAAAGAGTGTTTCATTAAAAACAAACCAATTCAAGAACCACAGACTGCCTTCATATTTAATGACAACACAGTTTGCCAACTATAAGCCAAATATCTTACATTTTGTTCCATTTACCAGTCCAGTACACACACATGCACGCACGCACGCACGCACGCTCACACACATATTCGCATATTTATTTTTAATCGTTTATCTGATTATTTAGATTATACATATACATCCAGTTTGTTTAATACAGTAATATTTTAAATTGCATTTTAAACTTAAATTTGGCAAAGTTCCTCAACAGCTGTTGTTGTTTTTTGTGATGTAAAACGAATGAATCAATAAAAAACTAAGATTAATAATGTTAGATCTTTTCCAGATTTATTGTGATTGTATTGTTTACTGTGAAAGCAAAATAGTTTCTGTAGAATTTTTACATGTTCTTGCTTATACTGCTAATAATAACAACAACGCCATGATTCACAAAGAGCTTGAAAAGGATATATAAGATCTCATTGTTCAAAGACATCGAGCAAGAGAGTGGCAAAAAAAATTTCCAAAACATTAGATGTACCACAAAACATAGCGAAGTCTATCATCAACAAGATGAGGGGAAAAGGTCCATCGTAGTGATATTACAGAGAACAGAACATCCATCCAAAATGTTTGAAAAGATAAGTAGAAATTGTATCAGTGAGGCTGCCAAGAGACTTACAGAGACATAAAAGGAATTGGCACATATTGGTCACCTCCTGTATGTGACAACAATGTCTGTGCTGCTGTGTAGCATGGGTTGGTGAAATGCCTTTCTCAATGAAAAACATCCAAGACTGCCTTTGACAAATCATGGGGCAAAATATGTTGTATATACTGTACATACGTACAGTATATACGTATATATATATATATATATATATATATATATATATATATATATATATATATATATATATATATATATATATATATATATACACATCCAAATCAAGTGAATGATGCAGGAATGGCACACCCCATTTTCATCTGGGGCCAGACTTTGGACAGCTCTGTGATGGAAGAAATCATAAACAGCTCATGATCTATTTTGGCACAAAATCTGCAGACCAGTGAAGATTAATCAAATGTTCACCATTCAGCATGACAAGAAACCCAAATAACTAATTCAAGTAAAAAAGTAATGACTTCAAAAGAAGTGTTTTGGAAAGGTCCAGGCACAGCCCAGATGTAAATCCTGTCATCAGAGACAGAAGATCCACCAATTGCTTCTTATTTATAAAAATAAAAATAAATAAATAAATAATATAAAACCTTAATGGTCCAAAAATAACCAGAAATAACCAGGCCTAAAAAGAAATACAGTTGTCATGGAGAGACACACAGAGCTGCGAAATTTCACACCTTTGAAATATAACAGGACAGGTACAGAGCCCTTTACATATGATACAGAAGTGTTTATGAAAATCTTATTATACAGCATAGATGTCTGTTTGACTGACAGCCTTAAAGCCTGTATACCTGTCAAAACTGTGGCATTCTCCTAATGACCATTGAATGAGATGCTAATTTTTCTAATGATGCATTTTGCATTACTCTGGACTGAATTACAACAGGAAAATTAATGGGTAGAGCAAGTCGGAAAATCTAGCCCAATAGCTTCACTTCACTGTGAACATGCCATCTGATCACAATGTAGTGTCATGCACAAGATAAAAAAAAGAAGGAAAATAGAACCTCAAGCTGGTAAATGCAATGTAAGCATTATGTACTACTTTGCTACATTATACATAATACACCTAAGAGTCTATGCAGTTAGTGTAACTTGATAAGCAAACTGTACCATACAAGATTAAACTGATTGTAGTTAGGTCAAACACTGTGTCCACAGTCATAATAGAGGGAACCCAATTTGCACACTATGGCTCATGGGTATCGCACTTCTTTAAAAAAAAATAAGAGTTGACCTAGAATTAAATTGCTGTCCACAGATACAGTACGTTTGGAATTGAAGAATGGAGCTAATTCATAATGAGTATGCTTTCTCTGAACAATTTATTACATACAACCGGCAGAAAGCCATCTCAGGAGCACACACAGAAGGACTTAAAACGCATATTGTACAATTTAACATGTTTAATGTAAATGACTAAAATTTTTTTAATGTCAACTTAAAATCAGCTTTCAAACTCCATTTTGGATTCCAAATATTGAGTCCAAAAAGAAAATTTAAATGACCAGTAGATTACTACAGATTATTGGTTTAAATAAGATTTGCATTTTTATACTGCTCAGTGATCAAACCAAATTTATTAATCAGTTATCACCCACTACACGAGGAAAAAATAAGCCATCACCGCAGGTAACAATATATAAAGCAAACAATTTATGAGGAACTTTTACCAAACATCAACCGTTATCTAACACAAGCCAGTTAGCAATTTTCATCTAAGACCACCAATATTACAAGTGATTGTATTTAATCCAGAAATTTTTATATCAACAATTTAGGAAGAAATTTTCACTTGAAAATAAAAGTGAAAAGGTTTAGGATGAGATTATTATTATTGCCTTTATTGTGTACAGCTAAAGTCAACATGTGGCTACCCTGTGAACATGGTCCCACTGGCTTTTCTAATCCTCTTACATGCTTAGTGACACATGAATAAGCATGACTGAATATGGCTCCTTCTGTAAATTTCATTGTGTACGTTTACAGAGGAAAAAGAACTAATGAGCTTCTTGACTTCATAAAGCCATGCTGAAATGAAGAGATCGTGGCAACTCTTGACATGTATTGTGACATAATGAATAATAATTACAGAACATTTGGGCCATTACAGTTTTGCAACCAGAATAATAATGCTATTATGTTTATGTACATAAGTATATCGGTATACCTTACTATATCTAGCAGTTAATTAATGGTGTATTATATGCATTGTAGATTGATCTTAGCTTTAGGTCTGTTATTCCAAAGTGAGGTGGTATCGCTAGATCTGACTATCTATTTTTTCTGAATTCATAAATAAAATGTAACAAAACACAGAAACAACATGTAGTATTGCAAGTACTGTGATACTTTCCAACAAAACAGCACACAATATGACACTACTCTGATCCCAACTAAATACTAATATGCTTCCCAAGCCCCACCTAGACTTCAGCTGAACTTAAAACGTTTGCAACCATGGCAAAGGAGAAATGAAAAATCAAACCCCCTGCAGCACACAATCTAAATAGGGCAGATCCAGGACTGGCCAAAATCAGCTACTAACATCACCAGAAAATATAATTCAGGGCCCAGCGACCAAGAAAGTAAGGACCAGATGCCATAAGTACACAAGAGGAGTAGGGAAAATATGGCAGCCCAACAGTTAGGAAAATAGTTAGGAAAAATAAGAGATACAAAGAAGCATGAAGCAGGTAGAAGCTCTAGAGCAGTGATCAGTGTCATGACCTTCCTACAGAATTTGGTTTCAACCCTAATCAAAACACACAAGTTCCTGATCATCCGGTTACCTGATTGCCTGAATCAGATCTTTTGGATTAGGATTGAGTTAAATTCTGTTGGACCGGAGTCAGGATGGTGATCATTGCTCTAGAGGAACTACGTTGGGCGAGAAACAAAGAGAAAGATCAGCATTTACCAGGTTCCCTGTAGCCATGGCAGACAGCAACCGCTGTCTCCATTTGTCCTTGCCTGGATCGCTGCTCTCCTCCACACTTTTCTGAGGCTGGAACAGACAGAGCCCATGGATCACACACTAACAGGTAAAAACACCAAAAACCCTAGCGTTTAGGGGCTCCTGCCAGATACCAGCACTGCTAATGGACACCTCTCCTCCAATGCTCCCTTACCTTTCTCTACCTACCTACTCACCTACCTACCTACACACATCACACTTTATCTCTCTCCCTCTTTTTCCCTCTTTCTCCATCCCACTCCTTCTGCCATTGCAGAACCTGGAGCAGCCCACCAACCTTTCATGATCTGGTGCCAAATGACTGCAGCCAGAACAGTGCATCATGGGGGTTTTGCTGGCAGCTTGCAGCTTTTGGCACCAGCCCTCTACCCCTAACTCCTCATTCTGAATGTTTCTGAGAAAAGAAAACATACACGGCAAGTGCTGTACTCCTCGGTGAATGGTCTGCACAGAGCAAAAGCAAGACATCCGTTTAAGATCAGTTATTGCTCAAAACAGCAAATAAAAGTATTTTGCAGCACTTTTCAGTAATGCTGCAAACAGTTTTCAGTTTTTGGCCTTGAAGAAAAAAACCCTTGTAAAGAACAGCAAATACTGATTATTTCATTAAAACTGGTAGCATTTTACAAGAAACCTACCCACCTCACTTTTGTTCTTTTTTCTGTTTCTCCGCTTCTTCTGTCTCTTCTGAAGGAGCAGTGTTTCATATTTAGGTCTGGGATGCTCCTGCAGAGTGGAAATCAAACAATAATAATTTACTCACATTCTGTATGGGATTCACTGGCATCATTTGGAAGACTTACAAACTACTCAAACAAATCTAAATCCACAGCAAACCAAATGCACACACTAAACCTGGAGAACTATTGGGAGGGGAGTTTGTATAAGAAAAAATTTCCGACCTTTGCTCGTTCCTTACATAGAGAAGGTGGGAAAAGGGAGTATTGGAAATAAATATTCAAGTTCAAATTAAATTGAAATGTTAAACTTATTGAATAATTAAAACAATGACCACTCTAGCCATTCTTTTCATATATACAAATGTTTACTGTGAGTGTAAAACACACACCTCTTCTTCCTCCATTCCAGTCATGTTCCAGCTGTAGTTTAAACTGTTTTGTCTGCGCTTCCAATGCTCCAGAAACATTACCGCTTTACGAAGGGACCAAGAGAAAGAGATTTTATAAGGAAGAAAAGAAGGAACAATGAGATAAAATTACTAAACAAACATATAACATAAGTGAAAAAAATGAGAGTCATTTACATATTCGATTATATTTGTCATCTCTGTTTTATCTGGAGTACACGTTTACAAACTAGATTTTGTAATAATACCCGGAATGAGGTATCGTCCCATTCACTTTGTTTCAAAACTAAAAAAATGTTTACCATCAGTCTGGGAAGCATGAGTTAACGTCACTGATATCAGCTGCTGATATTCATTGGTCAAGATTGTACACAGAGATACAGGTGCATTATTGTAAAGACACACGCACACATGTACTCCATCTGACCAACTCCCAACCCAAGCCCAGGGTAAGTGCCTGCATATAATGAATAATATGTATGCCCTTTTTGCCACATGCAGCAGTGAAAGACAAAGGGCTTTTACAAAAGCTGCACGAGAAAGGCCGATGATGGAGCCTTGAGCCCACGCAGCCTCTGATAGACACAGGTAACACTATACCCAGACTGTTAATCTCCCACACATACTGTACACACAAGTTTTTTATCTCTATCTCCATAGAGACACACCAACAGATCTGCTTACTACTATACCCTGTCACCTGAGTCTTACATTCATCAGAGCAAGGGAATGCAGAGTCAGTGCACAAAAATGGACCTATTTTACGGATGGCTTGATTTTAAAGTCAAAATTGCAAAGGATGGATGAAAGAAAATCATAAAGATAATACGAAGGAGATAACAACGATGCCTACCCCAGAGGGACATGAAGATGGCAAAGAAGACAGTGGCTGGGTTATCAAAGAGGTGGCTGGCACGGGCAGTGCCACAGGCTGTGCTCAGGTGCCAATAATCGCAGACTCGATCACAAAGAGGGCACATAGTGAAGTTCTGTTTCTCATCACACATCTCCAGACTGAAACAAAAAATAGACAAATGATATATCAGTCAAACAGCGCATAGTGGAGATCTACATTGAGTCATTTACAACCATGACGTGACTGAATGAATCATATGCAGTCAATTCCGAACAACTAATCACACTTACCACGTTTTAATAAAATCTGATAAATAGTGAAAAGGTAATTTATGTTTATATGCTAGTTCATATTTGACTTACACATAACACTGGAATGAAGTACAGCCAAAGTCCTCTTTCAAGAATGTATATATATATATATATATATATATATATATATATATATATAAATATATATATATATATATATATATATATATATATATATATATATATATACACACTCAAAATCATCTATTTTATCAAAAGATCTATTATGTAAAGAAATGCTTATACTTGCCTGGTACACTTCAATCACAAAAACAACATTTTATTGTACTTAAGTGTCTTACAATTGCAACCTGCAGCTGATATTAGCAGACTACTGTATGACTCTGAATACACTCCTGCCCTCCTCAGGTGTGCCTGCCAGGCCCTTTCATCCTTACACCCACACACATCTATCCTGATGCCTAGCAGCCACACAATGTCTCATACCTAGGAACATTTGAGTCGATGGTGAAACAACCATACAGGAACACGATGATGCCTACTACAGATGCCAAAGCCAACAGCTGAGTGTAAACACCAAGCCAGGCAAAGTAGAGACCTATCTTCTCCCCAAAGTATTTTCTAAAGGAGAGAGTAGAGGTATGAAGAGCAAAAAACTTGACTGTAAATTGTCATGAGGAATAGTCATAATATCATAACAATGTAAAAACATTAAATAATAAATAAACGCACCTTATAAGATCAATGGGCTGATATTTGTAAAATGCTCCATATCTTGCCCATTCATCATGTAACAACTGAAACAATTAGAAGATTTTAGGATCATTATTTCAAATGACATTTTGATTAGAATATACAGAAAAATTGCCACTCACCTGTCTGTCGTTTTTTTGTTCTGCTTGCCTAGAGTCCTTGAAGTCTCCCTGCAGGCATATAATTATAAATGCATCACATTAACAACACTGGATATACTAAAGACAGAATACCATGGAACTTTTTTAAGAATCATTAAATGGGTCAGATAAGCACAAAGCACAAAACATTTAATAAATTCACTTACATCATGCAGAGGGAAGGCAGAGTCATACACTCCTTTAGCTATTAATGTAGTGATGCCTGTAGACAAGGAGAAAAATCACCATATATTACTGCACACTAGGTCATGGGATAACCATCTGTCATTACTGTCATGACGTGACTGCCTTCTCTGCTTTATGTGAATGCAGCACACTAGCTTTTCAAAATAGAAGGAGGCTGACATATAGAACACAAGCTTTAATCAAAGTAATTAATCAGTCCTCAAAGGAACACCATGTACACTCACTATTAGCCCTCAATTAAGAAGATGGCTCCCTAGCAACAAGCTAGATGGACCCCCACCCCCCACCCCCCATGGACCCTGCTTCACTTCTGAGCCCAATTCTAAGATTGCATGTCCCAGTTTAGACAGTAGATGAGACATAGGGGAAGTGAATGAGTAAGAAAGCAGGCTAGCTATGAGATCCTGAATCCAAACCCTTCTGTTAGCTAGCCTCAATTCCACTTTAGCTGGTGGCGGTGTCCGTCTGCTGAGCAGAGCTATCCAGAAGAGCATATGGATTTCTCCCCAGCACCTGCTCTACCAGCACTGAGCCCAGTGAAACTCTTATGTCAGTCATGGATTTTCTCAGGATTCCTCCAACACTGCCATAATTGGTTTTGGCTGACTGTATTACTAACCCATGGTTTGGCAGGTCCGTGTGCAGGCGGTGCGTCTAAGGATTTCGTACACCTGGGAGGAAGGGAGAGAGTGAGTGTGGGAGAGCAAGAAAAAGAAAGAGAGAGACAAACAAGCCAAAGTGTTCCTGAAAAGGCCACAGGGGAATTGTCTCCTAGTAATGTGTCCACAGGGAACATAGTCACCTCAGACTTCTGGTAAATAATCACGTTATTCCAACAGCTCCACATAACAATCTGGACAACTAACTACAGCCATGCTCTTAAAATAATACAAAACAACTTTTCCAGCACCCGGGAAAGAAAAACTCACAATTCGACTTCTTGTGGCATTGTCGAAGAAGGTGTCCTTGCACTCAATGTTGTACCTGAAAACAAAACAATTATAGTAAGGTTCAGTCTAACAGGTGTAGCCAAAGTCATGAGTCAGGGTTTATGTTTTTGAGCTGCTCAGGTGCCTTCGGCACATGGAGAAATCTCAGTAAATACAGCTCTACCACCCCCACCCACCCCACCCCCCTTCCCTTCCCCCCATTATCCCCAGAGGTTTCTCACAGATGGAGCTTGTCCCGGGAGAAGCTGTGAGAGAGGAACTTTGTGCGGCTCTGCTGCTGCATGTGAGGGATGTTGGGTTGAAATGGCTGGTTCAACTTTCTCCACACTGTGTTCATAGTTGCTGACAGACCCTTTTCTTCTTTCAGGTCATAGCTCTGGAAAAGTTAAAAGAACATGCTATGAAAAAAAATTCTAGAAGGCCTGAGAATGAAAATGTAAATACATATGGTGTCAATAAATTATCTGGGTATAACATTTTATCGAATAAATCAGGTCGTTTTCCCCTTCACCGTGTCCCCTCCACACAAAGGTACATATCTAAAGTTTCTCTGTAGATCACAAATCTCGAGTACAGACACCACTGTGGTCTGAACAGCCACACTCTAGTAACATATGACAGAAAGCTCTGAGTAAGTAGACAGCTCGAGAACAAAATGAATAGAAACAACACACCTTTTTAGTGGGAACCTTGATCTTGAGAAACTCTGCCTCTCTGCTAAGCACCTGCCAAGGGGCATGTAGTCGGACAAATCCCTGACCGTAAACCTTGTGCTGAGGGAGAAACATACAGAAGGAGTTTCAGTCAAAAAGGAAAATGTCAGAAAATGTTGTACAAACTCAACTCAAATATCTAAAAACAGTCTAACTTTCGTGTTAACTCCCAATCTGCACTTCTTACAGAACAGATGTAATTTAATGCAATTATCTGTCATAGACACAACCTTGTTAGACTGTTATTTGCACATTATCACCATTTAGACATCTGCATTTATTGCAATCTGCTGTTTGTATTAGGATGTTACTCTACTTTACCCTACTGAACCGCATTCCTATTTATGTTAAAAATTTCCATTTGCACTAATGGTTGCATCATACTATTTTCCTTAACTTGTGCAGTATTATATTAACTATTGCACCTTACCTTATATTTAAGTTCATTTATTTGCCTTACTGATTTGATTACCTGTGGACGGTTATTGTATGGGTAAGGGATAGGGTATTCTAGTATTCTGACAGTGACAATAGAGTTGAACCTAGATTAATGAAACCTAAACTTTATGCCTGTTAAAATAGGAGCATGCCTAGAGTGGGTTATCAACCCCTATATAATGAAATTGATTTTTTTTTTAAGAATAATTAAACATGTAAATAAATAACTATATGGGATGATGCATTAAAAATAAAATGAATATAGCCTATAAAATAGGATTGAAAATGTTTAAACACCCCTGACCTATTACTTATTTCTGCATTTCTGCCCAAACATTTAATTTCTTAACTCCAACACTTTTTAATGTAGATGACACACAGTAAAAAAACAACCTATTCTCTTCAGCAACTCTGCAAAAGCCTCATTTGTACCACTGGTCATTCCCTATTGTCAACCACCCTGCTCTCTTTGAGACATTGAGCATTTGTGTCCTTTTGTAAACCATGCGATTGTTGGCATAACCTGGGTCCCAGCTGTTGAGTTTGTCTATGCAATGCTGGGCAGTGCTTTGGTTGGGTGCACTCTAGGTTTTCCCAGGGGGATTAATTATGTGTTAAAAAATATTTTGCATGTAGATCACAGTTACTAATGGAGGTAACAGGTCACTTTATCCAACACATCCCTACTGAGACCCAGTGAAACATTTATATATACTTTACCAACATTGGGTTTATAATGTGTGTGTGTGTGTGTGTGTGTGTGTGTGTGTGTGTGTGTGTGTGTGTGTGTGTGTGTGTGTGTGTGTCCATGTGTTGTTGGTGTAACAAGACCCAAAATTGGCCTCCCCTTTACACAGAGTTCATGGTAACTTTATCGTTCTGGTGATACTTCCATTTTTCCTGTCTTCTCAACACAACACACACACACACACACACACACACACACACACACACACACACACACACACACACACATACACCACAAAAGTGAGATAAAAATAACGTGGATCTGAGAAGGTTAATTAGGATAAGATATTCCAATTAGTACTTTATCTCAGCAGGGTAAGGCAATTAGGTCGATTTTAGCCTTGGCTAAGGGGGAGCCTTCGTTACAGAAACCGGCTGTGGCTGACATTTACGGGGCTTCCGAAAACTCAAAAGTGGAAGTGTCTCCACATGATAGGGTGAATCCTGTCTTTGACATTTGGAATAATTGAGCAGAAATAAAGGGCAAGCAGTGAAAGAATATGAACAAGGCAAAACCAACACGTGTCACTGACTAATGCTAAAATCGTATTTTAATGATAATGCTGATGAGAATCATAAAAATAGACCTATAAGTAAAAGGAACATGTTTTAATCAGCAATTATAAATTTGATGAGGGCCAATCTCTTGACACTCAGGTGAAAGGAGGAGTTTGCTGTTCAGATTGCAGTCATTACACGAAGTGAATAATTTATAGGCTGTAACCTAATATATTTAGTAGAATTAGCATAATATTTAAAATGTATCGGGATCCGTCAGCTGCAACAAAAGGCCTCACAATATAGGCATAGGAGAAAGTATCGAAAGTATTATACATATATACAGTAATCCCCTGTTTATCGTGGTGCTTACATTTCAAAACCACACGCGATAAACAAAAAAATGTGATAATCAGACGCCACCACTAAAATGCTATTTTTATTTTTACAGTACTGTACTGTATTAACATTTTACTTCATTTTATAATTAATGATTTAATTTTTTTATTAATAAATTAAATTATTTCAACATAAAACTTCATAAAAACAATTCCCGATAAGTTTTTTGGTCTATTGTGCTATATGTGAGAGACCGGGAAAATCAGCCAAACAAATTAGTTATGTGGCAAATGCAATTCCGTGATAAACTGGAGGTTTGCGAGATTCGAACCACGGTAAAGCGGGGGGTTTCTGTACTATATATTTATTTATTGAACCAAAGATTTACAACATATTTATTTCTGTCCACTGTAACAACAAAAATATAGCATACATATATATATATATATATATATATATATATATATATATATATATATATATATATATATATATATATATATATATATATATATATACTTAGATAATATATATTTAATATATATTTAACTTATATACTTGAAATATATATATATCTATAGTTAGTGCAGTGTTACTGTGGCTACCCACTTAGTACCAGAAGTAAGATTTATTTTGTGCATGCATGAAAACGCTACAGAATCCATAACGCTAGCGTTAGCTGCTAGCCGCTAGCCACTTCCTGGTTATTGGTTAACGCTAGCGTGATGTATTTTGTTAGCGTTTTATGTGCAGAATCAAGAATTTCTCTTAAAAGGAGTAAATTCTGACAATCACAAGGGGTGAATAAATGAAGAATGGATTTAATGTAAAGTTTGCTGAAATAAGTAGAAGTTGATCAGATCTTTATAAAATTAAATATTAAATGTAAAACACACATCTCTATTACCAAAATGGGGTCTTACAAATGTAAACTTTCTGATAAAATGTCTTTATTTAATTATTCAGTTTAATTTGTGCCAACTGAATTGATTACTCAAGTGAATCAATATAATAAGTAACTGTATTGTATTAATTAGATTTATTCTATTTTATTGTTAGGAATTTGTATAAAATATTATCTTGTATATTATTTAACCAAGCAAGCCTTATATTGGGAAAAAAACGGCAAGCAATTTTATGTTTTGCATTTCGTCACCCTAACGGTAACAAAATTAAACTGAACCATGACTTAAAAACCAAGGCACATACCAAGGCATGAATTTAGCAAAAAATATATATGCAAAATTTACTTTGTGTAAATTTTGGTATGTGCCTTGGTTTTTAAGTCATGGTTCAGTTTAATATTTGGTGTATATATATATATATATATATATATATATATATATATATATATATATATATATATATATATATATGTGTGTGTGTGTGTGTGTGTGTGTGTGTGTGTGTGTGTGTGTGTGTGTGTGTGTGTGTGTGAATACTTATCCGTTCTTAGTTCTATTAACATTATGCTGTGCTTCCAACCTTGGCAGTGAAAATGTACAGGGTTTTGTATCCACATCACTGTTACTTATTAGCCAACACATTGATACGCACTGATTCACTGATACTTATTAACCATCAGGTTTTTTTCTTTATCCTTTTGAGAAATCCAGGTATCAGAATGAACAGAATAACTAGTCCATATGAACATCAGAATTTATTCAATTTTCATTATTCTATTCTATTTCAGTATTTCTCTGTGCTTGTCACTATGGTTACGGGCGTTATAGGCTAGCTCATAAGGAGTGCTGTGTCTGACCATCTCCCAAATGGTACCCTAAACCTTGCAGTCCTCCTAGAAGATTGCACTTTAAAAAGAAAATAAAAATTTTTTGTAAAAGAAAATATATCTTTTGCATGTGGTATTGCAACTGTTTCGATGACCTACATTAGTAAATTCAGCCAACAATCATAAACACTGACTGTATTACATTTATGAGCATGAAATTTGAAGAAAACTAGCAAGCTAAAAATAAACTTACAATGAAAATAAGCCAGTCCTCTATAATGTGTGTACATATGAATATTCAAATATAATGTTTACCAAATTTAAACGACACCAATAGAAACAGTCTATGCTTTGAGCATCCAAAAATATCTCTTCTGCGGTGTGTGCAGTATAAGTGTCTACATTAACTCGACCTCATCAAACGGTGTGAAACTGAGACAGCTCAAATATTTCAAGATGATATAAAATACCTTTGATTTGACTACATGTTTCAGTAATTCAAGAAGTAACAGCAATGGTAAACTTATGACTAGTAAGTTTGAACTAATGCTACATATCTTCCAAACTGGAATATCTTTAAGACAGTACACAACATACGAGATGTCTTCCATATTGCTGTAACAGTGCCATTGCCAGGTTGCTGTAAATGTGCAGTATATGTGATTCTGCAGCCCTAAATGACGGCTATAAAGGTGTTACAGTAAGTGCAAGTAAGTAAGTGTTACAGAGTCAAAACATTTTGTAGTTCGTATATAAAAATGTAATTACTATACATAACTTGGAGATACTACATAATTTTGAGCTCTTTAATGTATCATGGCTCAGGAGGATTAGGCTATATAAATATTGCACAAAAAAAAAGGCAGAATGCCAAGGTGTAAAAAAAAACACTCATTCATATATTTGCTTCTGAATGTTTTGATTAAGAGAGGCTATAGAGATTATTGTTCCTGACATAGAGTAAAAATGTGTGGCGACACCAGGTGAACATTACTATGACAAACAATCCTACATGGCAGTCAGTAAAAATCAATGAAGCCAGCTTTAAGCTCCATAATTGGACTGTACATCTTGAACAGTTCACATTTGAATAAACAAATTGAGTAGCAAAGCAAAGATTTACCATACAGAAAAACACTTTGGAGGGATGTTTACTGCATTTCTGCATTAAAAATGATTGCTGTTGATCATCCTGTATTAAACAAAGTGCAATTTTAAAAAGACTTAATGCTTCAGAGACTTTACTTACCAGTTTATTAGTGACAGATGTGCAGCGCACACCTTATTGACTTTCTACACTTCTGAATTTTTTTTTGATTAAGGGTATTGACAAGGTGACCTTAATCCAACAGTGCTATAAAGGACTGAGCATGAAGGATATAAGTATCCAGCTGTAAAGCATCATCATACTGCATCATACTCTCATCATGCTTATGTTCTCATTGTCTTCCATTTCAGAATATAATGAAATGAAAAATGTGTTTCATTTGGAAACTGAAGCATGACGTGACGTTAAAAAATCTTATCTGGTGTCCTGGGCAGCACAATTAAATACATTTTAATTATTATTAGTATTTCCATGAGCTTGGTTTAAGTAGCAGACAATTTGGAAGATATTTGTTGTTTGCACAATAACGTGATTCATTAACTATTGAATTCATTTTAAGTCTATTTAAGTATAATTAATGTTAATCTATTTCAATATATTTTATATTATATATTGTACAATAATGACCCAATTATTGTCACAAAAGTTGTATTTCCGATCAAAGATTTAATCAGTTAAAGTAATGTTGGTTTATAACACCCTATGAGAGTTCCACAAATCTATTATCTAAACTGCAAAGTGTTCATTCAAAAATGATAGTAAATATAAAAGTCAGAATATTACATCACATTATAATATAACATATATCATATATATATATATATATATATATATATATATATATATATATATATATATATATATATATATATATATATATATATATATGTATGTAAATATATATATGATATGTGTTGTATAATAATGTGATGTAATATTCTGACTTTTATATTTACTATCATGTTTATTGTTATTGTTTATAGGATTGATGAATGCTAACCATTCTAGTAATTACATACAACTTATTCATGTTCACCTAAATAATTTATATTGTATTGGGTTCCTGGATAAAAAAATGGTTGTTCTGAAACATGAAATATGATTAATTTATTAATTTATTATATAAATTAATTAGGTCAACATGAATAAGTTGTATGTAATTATTAGAATGGTAAGCATTCATCAATCCTATAAACAATAACAATAAACATCTAGTCAAGCTAGGCTGTATTAAGAGATTATGTATGCAAATGATGACAATAAAAAATTCAACTAGGATGAATAATAATAAATAATACATATAAACATGGCTTTAAAATGTGCTGCTCTTTTGGCCTCTGAAACTGTTACCCTGCCAAATAAACAGTTTTTTTGGAAAACCTGGCATAAATCCCAGTGCAATCAGAAGAAACAGCCAAAAGGAGTAGCCCAAACGAAACACCCACACACACACAGAAATTCCACTCTGGTATATTTTGTAAAGCTGTACTCCTAGAAAAGCAGCCATGAAATGAAATCTGTGAATAGAATGGACCAAGTCATGCTGATGAACAAAACAGCCTTGACAAATTTGCGATACTTTACAGTAAAGTATCAAGGTTCTTTTTTAGTGAAATTATCTGGCTAGAGCCTAGAGATGCCTTCCTAAGGCATCATATAAAACCTTTCCACTTGAAAGGATTCAAAGCTGCCAATGTTGTGTAAAAGCATTCTCTTTAACCATTGAGCTTTAACCCTTCAGTCACCAACCCACATCAACTATTGCTTTCTGGTTTGTGTTTTGAATTCTCAGCTTGTGAAAAAGCAATGTAACATTTGTTAGAACTCAGTTTGTCACCATAACAGAAAGAGTCAACAGAAACTGTTCTATTACTCAGGAGATTTCAGGTGTGATGCAGCGAATTATCCTTCACCCACCTCATTGTCACGCTCAATGTGCAATCCTGCTTCCCTCAGGTGGGTCTCAAACTCATCTCGGATCCTGAGTTTGTCACACTCAGCCGGATCGGTTGGTCCCATGTCCACTACAACCTCAGCATTGTCCTCCTTCACTGCTTCAGCCTCTTTGCTACCTGCCTGGGGAAAGCTGCCATTGGAGATGACTGAGAGCCGGTGCTGTCCTGGAGAGTCCTGAACCACTGAGGTTACCCGGTATACCAGTACATAGTCCACCTTCTTTTTCCCATCAGCAAAGTACAGCCCTTTGCCTGGCTCGTGCCCCATGCCATCCAAGAAGTTGTTTACCACCTAAAATGGGTGACAAAAGTATGAATGAGCAGCAGCGCTTGTACTGGTCCTCACTGCTTTGAGTGAAGATCAAATTCACATCAGAAGGAAGCTGAGGTGGGGGGGATTGGGTTGGATGGCTGCGCACTGATGATAGGCATGGATGTAGGTCAGTCTATTGCTATTTCTAATTTAGCTGCTCTCAATAGACTTAAATATAGCCTGATAGACGAGCTACTGAGGAACACCTTTCATTCAAGGTTGTGTGCGTTAAAAGTCAAACGCGTGATCATAGATACTTCAAAGCATCAAAAGCAAAAGCACACATGTTGAGTTACCAAAGAAACAGTACTTACGGGAAGCTTGTCCGAGTGAAGCATGCTGTTTGGGCTCTGAATGGAAAGCAGAGAGCAAGAAATGCACGCATGCAGCTGAATCGCTCGCGGCGGCTCCTTCTTCCAGACGCGCAAAAAAACGCCTCCTTTTCTCAGAACATGTCCACACCCTAATCACCACGAAGAGACACGCCACTTGCCATCCTAGCCCGTCGTTTTAACAAAACCATTTACCGATGATAGGAGAAAGCCTCCCGCCTACACACGCCGCTGACGAAGCTGACTATAGGATGCGCAATGCTCGAGCGTCGCGCAAACTCCAGCATCTCCATAGAAACTTGTGATTCGTCACTCTTTTAATTCCAGAGACACCTGTGCACCGCCTTATCAGTTTGTTGAAATCACACACTGAGCAAAAGATCTCGCATATTTCACTGGTGAAGTTCTTTAACCTGGTTTATAAAACGCCCCTGGCTGGAAAGAGTCGATGCAATCTGGCAATTACGTGCGTTAAAGAGGAAATGGATGTAAATCACAACTCACTATAATCACAGTTCGGCTATTAAACCAATACCATTTACTGCGTGTGCTTCATTTAAACCACTATGATATGCTTTTTATTTGTCACCTATACATTACAGCACAGTGAACATTTTCTATTTCAGCTTGTTGGAAGCTTGGGACAGAGCGCAGGGTCAGGATACAGCGCCCCTGGGAACAGAGGGTTAAGGGACTTGCTCAAGGACCCAATAGTGTCAACCTGGTAGTGCAGGGGGCTTGAACCGCCAACCTTCAAACCAGTAACCCAGAGACTTTGAGTAATTGAGCTACCATTTCCCCATAATACTAATCATTTATAAATTTAATACTTCCCATAATACTATTAATACCTTAATACTAATAATGTATCTATAATATAATGTATAAAACGTTTCGTAATATGTGTCAAATATCATTTCAATAAAATGCCAGTGTAAAGTCAGTGTAGCTCACCGAGTTCGAACTCTCCTCCATGTAGTCAAACGCATCAAGCCCCATTCCAGAGACTTCTCTGGCTATGCTGTACAGTCTGTCGCTGTGGATGGAGCTGGATTCACTCATAGCCACACTTTTCAGCAGGTTCCTTGTATTGAATCTCGTTTCTGTACAGCAAAAGTTCATTTTTGTCAGTTAAGTCAAAAGATTTTTTTCTCGAGAGTGGACGTTCAGTTTATTGAGCTTTGGTTTCAGCACCATGGATAGATGCTCAAAAACAAGCAGGCCATCAGTTAAACTGGAAAAGTTGCTCCAAGGTACATAAAATGAGAATGATCTTCGGAAGAAAAGTAAACATTCGACAATACTTGTGAGAAGCAAGCATAAGGATTGCAAATGTGTTGTGAACGTTTTTAACAGAGATAAAAGGATCAACATTGTAATGCTTTTCTCTAGTTAAGTGTTGGGACCTCTAGTTTAAGTGTTAGAAAAGTAGGATGGGTTGTAGACATTCATTAAGCTTCTGGTTTATGGTAGTAAAATTAGATAGATTGAACAGATCTAATTTAATAATTTGTTTTTGGAGCTCAAACTACCAAATGCAGTTGGCCATTACAAAATTAAAATGTAAAATATGGTGAAAAAATAATTTTACTGAGTAACAAAGTTAATATAGCCAAGTCGTTCCTAAACAGTATTAAACTGTAGAGAAATACCAAATAAACTTTGATGTTTCAAAAATGTTACAATAATCTGGTGAGTCACTATTCATCATACAAAGACATCAAGAGTAAAAACATCTCAGATCTTCATCATCACAAACAGAAACATAAAATATCACACATAAACTGTTATTAAAGTGAAGGACAGGCAACAGAGAAAGAGAGTAAACAGAGTGATTGGAAACGGTCCAAAACACTGTGCCTCATTTGTGAAGCATGGAGAACTCAACGTCATAGTTTGGTCATGCATGGCTGCTTATGTAGCAGGCTCACTGTACTTTATTAATGATGTTCCTAGTGACATCATGCTGGAATGAATTCTATCGGGGTTTTTTTAAGGAAAAAATGGCCAAAGATTTTCATTCTACTTTAAATCCCACTGAGTCTCCATTTCTGAAGTCCTGAAAATAGAAATACTATTAAAAAAAAAACCAAAACAAGAAATGCATGTCAGGGACTGCCAAGATAAGGCTTGGCTAAACAACTCAGACAAAATGTTATGATTAGCCAATGTTAACCATGCCACACTTGAGGTGTTAATTGCTTGTGGCACGTGTAACCAAATATTAAGGCTTAACATTGCTAATTAAAAAAAAAAGTTTATTTATTGATTATTTATTGATTATTTGTATCATTCACTAAAGATTGTACATTATGCATTATAATATATAATAAACTTGCCTGCTTTCATCTGTTGCAGTTAATCATTTGTAATTTTATCTTTTGGTATTGATTCAGAAGTTTAAGGACAACTATAACAACAGGCCAATGTACATAAAAAAAACACTTGTACTGCTCTTTTATTTTGTATGACATACATTTTGAAAGATGTTTAAGAACTTCTACAGAACTACATTTAAAGCACATTACTTATACAATTTTGTCTGCTACAGTTTTCTCTACTTTCATTCACTTAATTTAAAATTACTTTCACATATGTAAATATAATTTTGTCAGTAAAATATGCCGATTTTGTTATTCTTTTATTCAATTATTAAAATATAACCATAATAAGATGACCAAACTATGTCAGCTCCATTATTGTCTAATAGGAGTGACATACTGTACACTTACCGTCCTGTGTTGGTGATCCTGGACTGTTCATAGCCATGTTGTAGGACTGAGGACACTTGGCTACTGTCCGGAGGCAAAATCCGCTCTCGGCTTTGTCCAGGCTTAAATCACAGACGGTTGGAGAAGTTAATACCATGCCTGCTTGAGAGGAGTTTATGGCCAGACCAAACTTGGACTAATTGCCAGAAAGGTTCATCTTGTTTTAGTAACAGTTGAACAGAGCTCATGACAATTTCCAGATTCAATCCTTAGCTTTTTGATTAGCTGTAAATAGTATTTGCTAAAAAAAATCCATTCTAAAAAAGACTCAGTTAAGATAATGCCCCATAAAAAATTCAAAGTCAAAAGTTAAAACACAATTGTTTTAGTATAAGAACCAAGAAGCCCTCATCTCCTGGTGCTGTATTATGTGGGATAGTGTCTTATTACACTCTTCACCTGTTAAATATCTCTGCGATTAAATATTAAGGCAGTCTCTACCTACTTTTCGTGGAACCCTTATCCCATCTTCATGGAAATAAACAATGTAACAGACTTTATTAGGCCTGATTAGGCTCTTTGACTGACATATGTACACTGAGTGCACTTAGTCAGCATGGATAATTAGTCAGCGCTGCATGATACTGCTACGCTTTAGGAATATTAGAAAGTCTGTGAAACACAAGCAGTTTATCAGAAGACTTTATCACAAGCTTTTCTAACAGGATAAATGGTGTGCAACATTAAACAAATTTGAGTTTAGATACTTGATATCATATTTCAAAAGCCCGAAAATATTTTCACACATCTCTACTGCCTTATCTTACAAATGAATCAACTCTCCTTCTTTATTTGAATGTTTATATAAATAGATTTTGCATTTATTTGTAATAAAAAAAAAATTTCACTTAACTCTGCAGACGAGTCACATTCACACCAGTGGTAAACTATGGCAAATATGAAATTGAAATGTGCACTTTCCAAGGTTCTACAAAAAAATCTATTCTTAAAAAGCTCACCCACACAGCACGGCAGATGCTCTCGATTCAGTTGATTTCCCCTTGGAAACAAGAATGCAACAAATGTCACGTTTTAACTCTTCAAATGCAGGGCTGCTGAATCGATCCTGTGCACCCTATTCATTTTTATAGTAGGGTTGCATTTCCCACTAGAGGACTTCCATGACAGTAGCTGTCAACTGGTGGGGATTAAATTACAAAAAAAGAGGTTATAGTCCATTGCTAAGTAAATACATTAATATTAAGGACACAATGGACAAAACAAATACATTCTGTAGAAACATTATAATCTATATTTATATTATATATGCCAAACCTTTTAAACCTTTCTGCTGTCTATACCTATTTCTAGAATTTCAGAATTATATATGTATATACAGTATGTGTAGACCTTTTTTTATTGTGGCTATACGGTATCTGGATTGTTATTGTTATTAAATAAAGTATAATAGATTAAAGTCTCTAGGGTGCTGTCAACAATTTTGTACTTGGTACTTTGGCTCCCTCATGGGGTAGAATATGTAAGTGTTTGGTTCAGCTTATTAAACTAAACTGAGACGTTTTGAATTGTCATGTTTAGTGCAGTGCATTAAATGTTCATATATATATATATATATATATATATATATATATATATATATATATATATATATATATATATATATATATACTGCACATATGTATATAATGCACTGCACTTCTGCCACATGAATCACAGTGAGTGTCGATAGTACAGTATAAAACCAACAACAAAGCTTTGTATTCCGTTTCACTCAAAGACTCTAAGTGTCTTTGGGTCAATACTACTAATACTACTTTTATTTATAAACTGCCCTGATCAATTAAGTATTTTTAGATACTCTTTAAATTTTAAAGCATGCTTTATTAGGGCATTTATGAACACTCTTCTTGTTGGCATCATTAGTTTTGGGTAATATTCAAAATCACTTAATCAGTTATTCTACCAGAAGTAATTTACTTATTTTGCATGACCTCTTCGTATTATCGTTCCTTGCATATTGCATATTGTCTTGCCGTGACTGTCATATCTTTGTGCTAGATGCTTACGTTTGAACAAAGAACAGTGTGACCTTTTACAATGTTTACAATGTTCTTCACGTACTGATCTGCAATGCAATAGTTTCATGGATGTCACAGAGGTATATATATATATATATATATATATATATATATATATATATATATATATATATATATATATATATATATACAGTGAGGAAAATAAGTATTTGAACACCCTGCTATTTTGCAAGTTCTCCCACTTAGAAATCATGGAGGGGTCTATAATTGTCATCGTAGGTGCATGTCCACTGTGAGAGACATAATCTAAAAAAAAAAATCCATAAATCACAATGTATGATTTTTAAACTATTTATTTGTATGATACAGCTGCAAATAAGTATTTGAACACCTGAGAAAGTTAATGTTAATATTTGGTACAGTAGCATTTGTTTAAGGTCAATCGTTTCCTGTAGTTTTTCACCAGGTTTGCACACACTGCAGGAGGGATTTTGGCCCACTCCTCCACACAGATCTTCTCTCGATCAGTCAGGTTTCTGGCCTGTCACTGAGAAACACGGAGTTTGAGCTCCCTCCAAAGATTCTCTATTGGGTTTAGGTCTGGAGACTGGCTAGGCCACACCAGAACCTTGATATGCTTCTTACAGAGCCACTCCTTGGTTATCCTGGCTGTGTGCTTCGGGTCATTGTCATGTTGGAAGACCCAGCCTTGACCCATCTTCAATGCTCTAAGGGAAGGAGGTTGTTCCCCAAAATCTCGCAATACATGGCCCCGGTCATCCTCTCCTTAATACAGTGCAGTCGCCCTGTCCCATGTGCAGAAAAACACCCCCAAAGCATGATGCTACCACCCCCATGCTTCACAGTAGGGATGGTGTTCTTGGGATGGTACTCATCATTCTTCTTCCTCCAAACACGTTTAGTGGAATTATGACCCAAAAGTTCTATTTTGGTCTCATCTGACCACATGACTTTCTCCCATCCAAATGGTCATTGGCAAACTTAAGACGTGCCTGGACATGTGCTGGTTTAAGCAGGGGAACCTTCCATGCCATGCATGATTTCAAACCATGACGTCTTAGTGTATTACCAACAGTAACCTTGGAAACGGTGGTCCCAGCTCTTTTCAGGTCATTGACCAGCTCCTCCCGTGTAGTTCTAGGCTGATTTCTCACCTTCCTTAGGATCATTGAGACCCCACGAGGTGAGATCTTGCATGGAGCCCCAGTCCGAGGGAGATTGACAGTCATGTTTAACTTCTTCCATTTTCTAATGATTGCTCCAACAGTGGACCTTTTTACACCAAGCTGCTTGGCAATTTCCCCGTAGCCCTTTCCAGCCTTGTGGAGGTGTACAATTTTGTCTCTAGTGTCTTTGGACAGCTCTTTGGTCTTGTCCATGTTAGTAGTTGGATTCTTACTGATTGTATGGGGTGGACAGGTGTCTTTATGCAGCTAACGACCTCAAAGAGGTGCATCTAATTTAGGATATTAAATGTAGTGGAGGTGGACATTTTAAAGGCAGACTAACAGGCCTTTGAGGGTCAGAATTCTAGCTGATAGACAGGTGTTCAAATACTTATTTGCAGCTGTATCATACAAGTAAATAGTTAAAAAATCATATATTGTGATTTCTGGATTTATTTTTTTAGATTATATCTCTCACAGTGGACATGCACCTACGATGACAATTTCAGACCCCTCCATGATTTCTAAGTGGGAGAACTTGCAAAATATCACGGTGTTCAAATACTTATTTTCCTCACTGTATATATATATATATATATATATATATATATATATATATATATATATATATATATATATATATATATATAAAATGTATTCTCTCGACTAATAAACTTTGGATATCTCTCACACACGTCCTATTGACTGTGTAACTGATATTTTTAGAGACAATCCTAACAATCAACAAATAAGATTATAAAAGTATATAAAGCAGCGAATGTAAGGATATATTCTTCTCTGAGGTGTCACATACAGACTCATTTGTTTCTGATTGGTTCTTTTGCTCCAGCTCCACCCTGGCACTGCCTGCTCCAACACCTGTTTTTTATTCTGTCTCTCCTCTGTGGACTTATTAGGACACTCATAAACAATCTGCTTGGCTAGCTTTCTCTGTGACTTGCTTTTTCTAAGTTGCCAAACAACTCTTTCCACCTCGTAGTTTTAGTTGTTGTTTTACCTTATCATTATCTGTTTCATATCCTCAAATGTCCATTTAAATTTCATTTCATTTGTAATAATTATAAAAGTAAAAATTCATGGTTATAATTGCCTAATATGTTAATTATTTGTAACATAAGTCCTAATACTTTTAGGGTGGATTTATTCTTTTCTCAATTAAATGTCCTTGGCACCAATCCAGACCTGGGAATAGTGCCATCAGTAATGCTGCAGATATATTTCACCACAAACATTAATTATTTTAACTGGTTTTGGAAAACACTTAAAGACACTCAGAGCTAAACGCAACAGCAGACATATTTTCCCTGTGCCAACTCCACTGAGCTATCCTGCTCTGAAAAAAAAAACAAACATAAAAAGATAAGTTATACCCTTATTCATCCCACAGTGGGGAAATGTCTTGTATATTGTGATATTGTATATATTCCTGATCTGTATATATTAAAAATATATACAGATCAGGCATAACATTATGACCACCTGCCGAATATTGTGTTGGTCCCCCTTTAGCTGCTAAACAATCCTGACCCGTCGAGGCATGGACTGCACTAGACCCCTGAAGGAGTGCTGTGGTATTTGGAACAAGTTGTTAGTAGCAGATCCTGTAAGTTGCGAGGTGGGATCTGCATGGATCGTACTTGTTTGTCCTGCACATCCCACAGATGCTCGATTAGATTGAGATCTGGGGAATTTGGAGGATATGTCAACACTTTAAACAAATTTTGTGCTTCTCAAAACAATCCTGAACCATTTGGGCAGGGTGCATTATCCTGCTGAAAGAAGCTACAGGCATCAGGAAAAACTGTTTCCATAAAAGGGTGTACATAGTCCGCAACACTGCTTAGGTAGGTAATACGTGTCAAAGTAACATTCACATGGATGGCTGGACCCAAGTTTTCCCAGCAGAACATTGCCCAAAGCATCACCCTGCCTCTTCCGGCTTGCCTTTTTCCCATAGTGCATCTTGGTGCCATGTGTTCCCCAGATAAGCACCAGGACCAGGCCACCCATGACCCTGTCGCCATTCAGCACTGTTCCTTCCTTGGACCTCTTTTGACAGACACTGACCACTGCAGAAAGGGAACCCCCTATAAGAGCTGCAGTTTTGGAGATCCTCTGACCCAGTTGTCTAGACATCACAATTTGGCCCATGTCTGACTCGCTCAAATCCTCACGCTTGCCCATTTTTCCTTCTTCTAACACATCAACTTTGAGGATAAAATGTTCATATGCTGCCTAATATATCTCACCTACTAACACGTCCCATGATGAAGAGATAATCAGTGTTATTCACTTCACCTGTCAGTGGTCATGATGGTATGCCTGATTATTGTATTGCATTCATGACAGATCTGTTTTTCTGGCATCTGTACATTTTACAACTTATTTCACAATCTATTCTGCACACAGTAAAGCCTGTTTAGTGCATTTTAAACAAGTGTGAAATAAAATCCAATGAAAATAAGTCATGCTTGACATCTATTGAAAAGCTGAAAGGTTTTTAACCTGTGAGCTGCAGCCCCCTGGTGAAAAGTAATGGTACTACAGAAAGCTATACATACATACATAAATACATACATAAATACATACATACATACATACATACATACATACATACATACATACCTAAATATATATATGTAAGAGCATAAGTTTACATCAAGCATTGCTATGGGGAAAATGCGATCTCAATGACTTAATTATCAAAATGATATAATAATTATCAAAAATGTACCAATATTTCAGAATCTTCTGATCTCATGAGAATTTCACATCCAACTCTAGAGTTTACACAGAATGATGCAAAAAAACAAGGTAAAGAACATACTGAGAGCAGACGTGTTGCATTCTAAAAACATTTTGCTGATGAGTGTCATCAGAGACTGATTTGAGCTGACAGAAAATCTAAAGTAACTCAAATAATAATTATTTACAACCATTGTAAGCAAAAAAATGTCATCATGAATAAAGCATTAAACTTTGAAGTGGATGGACAACAGCAGTGAAAGACCACATTGTGTTCCACTCCTGTCAGCCAAGAACAGGATTCTGAGGCCACCATGAAAAAAACTATCCAGTTTTGATGAGCCTGTGCCCATGGCAGCCTGAGATTCCTGTACTGGAAAAAGGGTATGAATAAGATCAATGGCATGTTACAGGGTATGAATTAGCTAACTATTTTTCACTTTTGATTGTAACCCATAATACTGATGAGCAAAAATCAACATAATAATATCAGTGATTGGGTGAGGAGGGCATTCTAGTTCAAAAACTAGTTATTGGAAACAGTTGTAGGCTGATGCATCTTAAATTGTAATCTAGCATACCAGTGTAGATTTATTCATTAATAGAGACTCAAAGCGCTTGTATACGTCGCTCTGGACAAGGGTATCTGCTAAATGCCACAAATGTAAATGTAAATGTGAATGTAAGAAAGAACAGAAGGTCAGAGATTAACTTAACATTATGTTTCCATGCTTTGCTGTCAGGCTTACGATTAATGTAAGTTTTCCACCCAAAAGTCATACTTGTGACTATATACTGTATTCCTGACAAAAAATATTATGCTAGTAACCTGAAACTTGTCAGATACTCAAAATATCTTTACGTTTTTAAATGGTCAGCTTCCTGCTTAAAATGTATTTTAACCCTCAAATGACTCTAGAATTATGCTTTAAACCAAAGGAATGCATTTAAAAGTATTCCCTTCTTCCATTGAGAGTGGTGTACTGCATAATAATTCTATACTGGCCCATTCTACTGATTTTAAATATCTGACATCTATTGTGTTGCAGAATGACGTGATGCACTGACGGATTTGGGTGATTTCTGAGTGGGTGAGGGAGAGCGGCGCCTTCTCTGTGACAATAGGCTCTATTATTCTGTACAAAACAGTCCCTTTGCCAAGGCAGAATTGTCATCCCCACTGTCCTTCTGTCTGTACCAGCCCGATACCAGTAGACAAAGCCATAAACATTATTGATAAGAGGGAGGATGATCTGTCCCACTCCATATATACAGTGCCAAGCTAAGATGAGTAAGACAACTATATATTTACCATCAACACTGACAGCATCTATAAAAGGCTACAAACTGAATATCTCTTGCAAAGCCCTGAGCTAGTTCAAATTGTTGTTTATTTCATAGACTTACAGTTACTTCGTGCCATTTTCTGAGAAAGTAGTAGTCGATGGTTTATGTGTCTTGATGCTACAACAATGTTTGTATCCAGTATTTTGTATACAGTTTCACAGCATTTTGTGATACAGTCAAAAAATTTATTCATCTGTCAGTTTTTATGGACACAAATTTCCCTCTTTTTGTCTCATTCAGCACGGCTGGTTCCCATCATTCCTTCATATGAACGGAGGCTGAGGATCATGGGTAATGCTGACAAAAATGACAAATGTAATCTTTTTTCCCTATTTTTACCAGAGAAAAAGGAAGAAAATATAGGGTTCATTTTAGGGCAAGGGTTTTGGTTACGGCTATACTGTAATAAATGTGTGTTTCTAATTAACACAGTTAACCAGGAAAAACTATTTACTATATTTTAAGCAATAAAAACAAGGATAAAATCTCCTGATTGAATGTTGAGTAATAGTGCTTAAATTAAATTAGAAAAAAAACAATACCGCTTTGTGGTACCCAGTGGCAGAAAAAAAAATGTGGGAGAGGCATGAAAAATACTTCCTATTAAAATACATTGCATGGAATTTTATGCTCAGTGACTTGAAAAAAGAGGGAAATTCACGTCCATGAACACAAATCAGTAGATTACATTTTGTGACTATATCTCAGACTGGGCTATAATATAATACTATTACATCCTTTAAACTGTAAAAATATTCATAATAAAATCAGAAAGGGAAATAAAGAGCTGCTTGTGAAACATAGTCACAACATGAGCTGGTAGCTCAGTGTTTAATTTTTTGTGCTTGTCAGTAGATGTCTGGGACAATAAGACAACCTTCAGCTGTTTTATTGACACTGTGTTATAGATGACTCTGAGCTCTGAATCTAGTTTACCACCTTCTTTCCTGTACATGCAGATGCATTCCAGACATTTCTAAACACTGTGGCAATGCAGTCTCTGTAAAACTCAATGAGATTTTCACTGCTGTCTGTCAAATGTTGAACATAATATTTAAAGGTTTTAATGTTTTACATATTGAAAGAAGTTTTAAAAAATGTTGGGTGATGGTGTTGCACCTATATTTAAAGAAACATATTAATAGCTAAATCTAACATTTTGACCCTTCTTCTTACTTATAAATATAATTTTTAAAAATCTGTGTTCTTCAATTAATCTTCAGGTCCGAAATGGCACTCTAATGAAATCATATTAGACCCCATTGCTTATATTAAACATCCTGTCAATACCTCATCACTGTTTGACTTTATAATATATAGTGTCACAAGGAAAAGGAACTTGTTTTTTTCTGTAAATTTTTATTAAACTGCTTTGTGACAATGTCCATTATTAAAACCAATATATCAGTAATAATACAATTTAAACACAAAATCTTTTTCACACAGTAATGTCTGTGTTTTTACCAATTAACTACATTATGCTACACCACAACCTGCATGCTTCGATAAATAAAAATGTAAGTGTATTATTAAAAATGATGCAGTTTGTCCCTATGTTTGTCCCTGATTATTCGCTGTGTTTCTCTGTACCCCTTTTGTCTATGTACTGTTACGCACTCCCCCCACACTTTTCTCTCTCTCTCCCACTCTCCAACACACAAACACATCTCTCACATCCCCTCTGGAGGAGTGGCACTGACCATCTTAAAATCAACACAACTTTCTCTTTGCACATTTTTGGAGAATAGCTGTTTCATTATCTGGAAAACAAAACCATCTGCAGTTACTATATTAAAAGGTTTCGGTGGAGTTTTGTCATGGCAGCATTAACAAGTGGAGAACAGACAGTCAAATATCTCTTATTCATCTTTAATTTTGTTATTTGGGTAAGTTGCAACAATAGTTTACTTCATTTTGTTTAATATAATTGTATGCAATAAGCAGATATTGCTAAATCATTTTGGGATAAATATGGAGAAAATACATTGCATTTGTCATATGCATTTACTAGTTTATTTTTTATTCAGGTGTGAATATAACAGTTCATCAAAATAGAAACATATGGAATTGGTCAGTGCACTTGTAACTGTGTAAATGTTAGTGTGGAAAAACTGATTAACAAACAGATCTTCATATTGAAAATAATCTGTGACCATCTCCATTAACTGGATTACGACAGTCCTGGGTTGACCTGAGCCAGAGTCTCCTAGTCCTGCTCTGGGAGTTCTCAAGCACTGTACATTTTAAAGTGTATTTGTGTTCTTATGCCCACATATAAACATTACTTAAAGTTGATTCAGGTGTGTTGGCAGGACAGAAATCACAATGTGCAATGTCTGAAACTCCAGATTCAGGAATTACCTGTTTTCTGTGCATTACTGCGCAGAATGAGGAATTCATAGTAGGAGTATACTTGTTCTTAGCAGTAAGCACATTGTATATGATGTAGCTATTAGTGCTTCATATCATTATACTGTATAAAGAAACATGTTTCTTGTTTTATAATGTATGAAGGAAGAAATTTACATTAATTACACAATATAGAAATACAATACAAGTCAGTTATTTTTCTCCAACTTTGTTCATGGCATTGTTATAGGTGGTTTGAGTATTTCAGAAACTAAGTGGTTTAAAAACTATAGTACTAAGAAGTAATTAATCCTTTTCTGATTGATATCATTATTTTATATTATATTATCATATTATATATATTTTTTTCCCCCATACAAACTCAAGCAGATTTTCATTTTGCCAGTTGTAAAAGATAGTCATGATTTACTTTAAGTTTAGATGTTTGGTTTTTTTTGCTTTGTTTTAAATGAAAAAAATTATTAGTAGCCTAGGTTCAAATTTCTCAAATGACAGTAAGATTTTGTTCTATTTTACATATTTTGATTGGTTTAAAGAGGAAGTCCATCATGGTGGCAAATCAGAAGTAATCCCTGCAACAAGAAAAATATACAATCTTAAGTAACAGCTCACACTATATTTAAATAGCAGTTTGCCATAGAGGTTTGTGTTCATTTCTGTGCACTTATCTAATCTGTACATTGTCAATGCACTTACACATTTAACAGAAAAAAACTTTATATCACCAGCATATGGACAAAAATAATGAAATGTTTATACACACAGTGGCTTGCATAGTTTTAGCATCTTAAACTGTGACTAGATGTCATGTATGTTCACAAAACATTATTAAATCAATATAGTTTCCATATAAAAAAATTGTGAAACCCTTTTCTGGTACATTTTTTTAACCTTTTTCTATATCTGGAAAAAAAAAATGATTACAATGTCAAAGCTTCGGCTTGATAATGAAATAAAGTGGGTTACTCTTTTTTAATAAATAAGATAAATGAGATTTGCTGTGTATTTTCGTTTGCATTTAGCATTATAGCATATTCCTGTAATTAAAATTTGCATTGCATCTCTATTGGCAGTACAATTATCAGGTTCAGATACTTCAAAATGTGTGTCCACTGTATGGTATTTAAAACAAAATGCACTGTAAAACACTCCTCACTAACCTTCACTGTGTTATATGTCGCATGATAAATCAATGAACCCAACTTGCCTTGTGTAAAAAGTTCAGGCTGCTGGTCATGGTGTAGGAAATACTTTTCCTAACAAAATTTCACCTTTTAATAACAATCAAGCATTGAGTATTGCTGCTCAAAACTTGCATTCCTTTAAGGCCACAATTTACCAATGTTATAATGGATTCCAGCATTACAATGCACCATCTCACAAGCCTTGTCCCTCTCACAACCAGAGTTCATTTAATATGTGGTAGATTCCATTCCACAGATAACTGAGTTTGTTCTAAAACAAAAAGCCTGGTCTCTCAAAAAAAAAAAAAAGTGACCCGTGCATTTTAATAATTTTTAAGCTACTCTGAGTCACCTTGTAAATAGTGAAAAGGTAATTTATGTTTATATGCTAGTTCATATTTGACTTACACATAACACTGGAATGAAGTACAGCCAAAGTCCTCTTTCAAGAATGTATATATATATATATATATATATATATTCTAAAAAAAAAAATCCAGAAATCACAATATATGATTTTTAAACTATTTATTTGTATGATACAGCTGCAAATAAGTATTTGAACACCTGTCTATCAGCTAGAATTCTGACCCTCAAAGACCTGTTAGTCTGCCTTTAAAATGTCCACCTCCACTACATTTATTATCCTAAATTAGATGAACCTGTTTGAGGTCGTTAGCTGCATAAAGACACCTGTCCACCCCATACAATCAGTAAGAATCCAACTACTAACATGGCCAAGACCAAAGAGCTGTCCAAAGACACTAGAGACAAAATTGTACACCTCCACAAGGCTGGAAAGGGCTACGGGAAATTGCCAAGCAGCTTGGTGAAAAAGGTCCACTGTTGGAGCAATCATTAGAAAATGGAAGAAGCTAAACATGACTGTCAATCTCCTCGGACTGGGGCTCCATGCAAGATCTCACCTCGTGGGGTCTCAATGATCCTAAGGAAGGTGAGAAATCAGCCCAGAACTACACGGGAGGAGCTGGTCAATGACCTGAAAAGAGCTGGGACCACCGTTTCCAAGGTTACTGTTGGAAATACACTAAGACGTCATGGTTTGAAATCATGCATGGCACGGAAGGTTCCCCTGCTTAAACCAGCACATGTCCAGGCACGCCTTAAGTTTGCCAATGACCATTTGGATGATCCAGAGGAGTCATGGGAGAAAGTCATGTGGTCAGATGAGACCAAAATAGAACTTTTGGGTCATAATTCCACTAAACGTGTTTGGAGGAAGAAGAATGATGAGTACCATCCCAAGAACACCATCCCTACTGTGAAGCATGGGGGTGGTAGCATCATGCTTTGGGGGTGTTTTTCTGCACATGGGACAGGGCGACTGCACTGTATTAAGGAGAGGATGACCGGGGCCATGTATTGCGAGATTTTGGGGAACAACCTCCTTCCCTCAGTTAGAGCATTGAAGATGGGTCGAGGCTGGGTCTTCCAACATGACAATGACCAAGCACACAGCCAGGATAACCAAGGAGTGGCTCTGTAAGAAGCATATCAAGGTTCTGGCATGGCCTAGCCAGTCTCCAGACCTAAACCCAATAGAGAATCTTTGGAGGGAGCTCAAACTCCATGTTTCTCAGCGACAGGCCAGAAACCTGACTGATCTAGAGAAGATCTGTGTGGAGGAGTGGGCCAAAATCCCTCCTGCAGTGTGTGCAAACCTGGTGAAAAACTACAGGAAACGTTTGACCTTAAACAAATGCTACTGTACCAAATATTAACATTGACTTTCTCAGGTGTTCAAATACTTATTTGCAGCTGTATCATACAAATAAATAGTTAAAAAATCATACATTGTGATTTCTGTATTTTTATTTTTTAGATTATGTCTCTCACAGTAGACATGCACCTACGATGACAATTTCAGACCCCTCCATGATTTCTAAGTGGGAGAACTTGCAAAATAGCAGGGTGTTCAAATACTTATTTCCCTCACTGTATATATATATATATATATATATATATATATATATATATATATATATATATATATATATATATATTGCCGAAGTATTCATACCGCTTAAATATTTCCACATTTTGTCACGATATAACCACAAACGTATTGTATTTTATTGGGATTTTATGTGAGAGACCAACACAAAGTATCGCATAATTGTGAAGTGGAAGGAAAATGATACATGGTGTTAAATATTTTTCACAAAAAAAAAAACGGAAAAGTGTGGAGTGCATATGTATTCAGCCTCCTTTACTTTGATACCCCTAAATAAAATCCAGTGCAATCATCCTTGAGAAGTCACCTAATTAGTAATTAGGGTCTACCAGTGTTTACTTTCATCCCAGTATAATTAGAGCTGTTCTGTGAAGGCCTCAAAGGTTTTTTAGAGAACATTAGTGAGCAAACTGCATCACAAAGTCTAAAGAACGCACCAGACAGGTCAGGGATAAAGTTGTGGGGAAGTGTAAAGCAGGGTTAGGTTATAAAACATATCCCAAGATTTGAACATCTCATGGAGCACTGTTTAATCCATCATCTAAAAGAGTATGACACAACTGCTAACCTACCAAGACATGGCCGTCCACCTAAACTGACAGGCCAGGCAAGGAGAGCACTGATCTAAGAAGCAGCCAAAAGGCCCATGGTAACTCTGGAGGAGCTGCACACAGATCAGGTGGGATAGTCTGTTCACAAGACAACCATTAGTCGTGCACTCCACCAATCTGGTTATTATGGAAGAGTGGCAAGAAAAAGGCCATTGTTGAAAAAAAGAATAAGAAGTTCAGTTTGCAGTTTGCCACACGCCATGTAGGGGGCACAGCAAACATGTGGAAGAAGGAGCTGTGTTCAGATGAGACCAAAATGAAACTTTTTGTCCTACATGCAAAACGCTATGTGTGGCAGAATCCTAACACTGCACATCAGCCTTAACACATCATCCACACCGTGAAACATGGTGGAGGCAGCATCATGCTGTGGGGATGCTTTTCTTCAGCAGGGACAGGGAAGCTGGTCAGAGTTGATGGAAAGATAGATGGAGCTTAATACAGGGCAATCCTGGAAGAAAACCTATTAGAGACTGCAAGAGACTGGGCAGAGGATCACCTTCCAGCAGGACAACGACCCTAAACATACAGCCAGAGCTCCAATAGAATGGTTAAGATCAAATCATATTAATGTGTTAGAAAGGCCCAGTCAAAGTTTAGACCTAAATCCTATTGAGAGTCTTTGGAAAGACTTGAAAATTGCTGTTCACATATGTTCTCCATCCAATCTGATTCAACTGGAGCTGTAGGCAAAAATTACAGTCTCTAGATGTGCAAAGCTGGTAAAAAGACTTGCAGTTGTAATTGCAGTAAAAGGTGTTTGTATTGTCTCAGGGGGGATGAATACATATGCACGCCACACTTTTCAGATTTTTATTTGTAAAAAATCTTTAACACCATGTATCATTTTCCTTTCACTTCACAATTATGTGATACTTTGTGTTGGTCTCTCAAATAAAATCCCAATAAAATACATTTAATTTTTATGGTTATAACATGACAAAATATGGAAATATTTAAGGTGTATAATACTTTTACAATGTATATATATATATATATATATATATATATATATATATATATATATATATATATATATATATATATATATAAAACCTTAACATGTTGAACAAGATGATTCCATAGGCTCTGTGCTGTGATCTGATCAGTGTTTCACTGTTAACCTATGACATCTGGACACAATGCCACTGCACTCTCAGTGATGCCCAGTCCAAAATAAAGTCACGGGTTTGTATCAGAAAAGGAATGATCTACTGTAGTGACCTCTAGCGGAAGCAGCTGAAAAGAATCAACATTCAACCATAGACTGTGTTTTGGAATGCATGTGTATGCTCTTTTACACAGTAAAACATTTCTCCTGTTACAAATAGTTCTTCTTGAGTAGAGCAGCATCACACAAGTAGATTTTTCCCCTACCACACAGGGTGACATTCCCAAAACTTTCATACATTGGCTATGGAAATTAAACCAAATGGCAAGGGCAAGTCGGCAAGGGCAACTCAGCAAAGGTGTGTCACAATCATACTCACACGCAGATATGTGATACACGGGTGTATCATGCATTTTCTGAATATTTTGCTGAAATGTATTAATGTTTTCCAGAGTTCTAGTGAATTAAATGATGAAATGTATGTTTTCAGGAGAAGTTATCCAAAAAAAGTATAATAGAATTAAGCAATGACTTACGAGCAAGATTGTGCTTGTACTGCATATCAGTTCATCTGTGATTCAGACAAGGCCACAGAGTGAGCACAGGTAAACAAAGCTGAGTGGAATGAAGCACACAGTGAAAAATCCATGAGTGGTTATATTAAATATTAACACACTTGGAGTGCTCAGTCAATCAATTTAGTAGAGCACAACTAATGACACCAAGGGGGAAAAGGCCAACATGTAAGCAAAGCTTATAGATGTATATATGTTCATAGTTGTATAGCCTACTTTTATAAACAAGTTGTTAATTTGTTTTAAGGCCTGCCATCTACAAGACTTTTAGAGTAAGGTGTGGCAACTTGCAAATCATAGAAAAGCATGCGTAATTCATAGCTGACACTCAAATTCCTGACTTTCCAGAATGCCTTAAATGTCTCCAGAGCTAGCTCACACATACTTAAGACATTCTGTCAGAGCGCTTGTGGGAACAAATGACCTCTTGAGGTCATTAAAAAAGGAATTAAAGGTCATAACAGAGATGTAAATCAGTGATAGTTGCTCAGACATACAGCTGAGGGACTGAAGGATATGCCATTCAGGTTCAGAATTACTACTCCTGTTTGCACTGTGTTTATTGTTGTTTCTCCTTCTATTATGCATTATTGTACATACAGAAACTAAAATCTGGAGTAGGCTTGAAGAATGTTGGACTACTTCCTGATGATACTTTTAATGAACCTCTTTGCATGTTGTGTTTACTTGCTCTCTGCTATTTTTGCATAAGGGACCTGATAAAATGCATACTATAATATTAATTTTTTTTAATAAAATGACAGGTGCTGTTAGTCAATGATGAGATGTATAAATGAGAATATTGTTATGTATTGTTTATTGCTATAGTTTACTAGTACATGCAAAATATGAGCATGAGCTTTTGGTGTATAAAAGTACATTTCACGTTTTAAGGTTTTCTGGCTCAACTCCAGAAGCTTTCTGAGCTCATGGAAACATAAAATCATGCCCTTATTTATTTAAACTCCACCCATTTCTCAGACATTACAAGTATACCTTATTTATCCTGGAGGCTGAATAAAAAATAGGGATATTCTATCAGCCACATGGACAATGAAGGACAATGGAAATATTGTGTTTGCTTTCCCAGATTCATAAAGAGAACTGGTCTTGAACTACTTTTTTACACAGACAAGAGAATAGAAACGCCATCAGCTTTCTGAAAAAAAAAAAAACAGGTCTGGTGACAAAATCTGGCCTTTAGGTTGACCTGAGGACTTTAGCTTGGTAACTTGGTTACACTGTAATGGCCTTTTTTAGTTTAAAATGACCGGATTTAAGCTTTTTGAAATTTCAACTTCACAGAGAAATGGCATTGAAAGCAACTTTCATGAGAGTATTTTTCGTGACATGGCTTGCACTGTGTTCTTTCTCTGCTGTACAGATTCATTTCATGGTGTTGAGTGCACAGACTTGGAATTGAAAGCTGTTTAATTGCAAAATGCACAGTATATAGCAAGCCCAGCACACTTTGTCTCAATTTATTTGGGTATTTTCTAATGTTTCCAGTGTTTATAAATGACCTCATATATATATATATATATATATATATATATATATATATATATATATATATATATATATATTTTTTTTTTTTTATTTAATTTAATTTAATTTTTTTGAAAAAAAGAAGTCATGAATAAGAGCTGACTGCTTAGTTTCAAAGTTCATGTTTCTGAACGTTTTACAAACGAAAGTAAAACGTGTCATTTATGTCAGTTTTATTCTTCTTCTTCTTCTTCTTCTTCTTCGGCTGCTCCCATTAGGGGTCGCCACAGCGGATCATCCGTCTCCATACCACCCTGTCCTCTACATCTGCCTCTTTCACACCAACTACCTGCATGTCTTCCCTCACCACATCCATGAACCACCTCCTTGGCCTTCCTCTTTTCCTCCTACCTGGTGGCTCCATCTTCAGCATTCTTCTACCAATATAATTCATGTCCCTTTTTTGCACATGTCCAAACCATCTCAATCTCGCCTCCCTCACCTTGTCACCAAAACGTCCTACATGTGTTGTCCCTCTAATAAACTCATTTCTAATCTTGTCCATCCTCGTCACTCCCAACGAAAACCTTAACATCTTCAGCTCTGCTACCTCCAGCTCTGCCTCCTGCCTTTTACTCAATGCCACTGTCTCTAATCCATACAACATCGCAGGTCTCACCACAGTCCTATAAACTTTCCCTTTCATTCTTGCAGATACCCTTCTATCACAAATCACTCCTGTCACTCTTCTCCACCCACTCCACCCTGCCTGCACTCTTTTCTTTACTTCTCTAACACACTCTCCATTACTTTGCACTGTTGACCCCAGGTACCTGAACTCCTCCACCTCATACATGTCCTCATACATGTCCTGCACCACCCTTACATACTTCTCTGACACACCTGACTTCCTCATACAATACCACAACTCCTCTCTTGGCACTCTGTCGACGCTTTCTAAATCCACAAATACACAATGCAATTCCTTCTGTCCTTCTCTATACTTCTCCATCAACATCCTCAAAGCAAATAAGGCATCTGTGGTGCTCTTCCTCGGCATGAAACCATACTGTTGCTCACAGATGGTCACCTCTTCTCTCAGCCTGGCTTCCAATACTCTTTCCCATAACTTCATGGTGTGACTGATCAACTTAATTCCCCTGTAGTTACTGCAGGTCTGCACATCTCCTTATGCTTAAAGATCGGTACCAGCACACCTTCTCCATTCCTCAGGCATCCTCTCCCTTCCAGAATCCTGTTAAACAATCTGGTTAAAACTCCACTGCCATCTCTCCTAAACATCTCCACGCCTACCGGTATGTCATCTGGTCCAACCGACTTTCCATTCTTCATCCTCTTAATCGCTGCTCTCACTTCCTCCTTACTAATCCTATCTACATCCTGCTTCACCAACTCCACATCCTCCAACCTTCTCTCTCTGTGATTTTCCTCATTCATCAGCTGCTCAAAATACTCCTCCACCTTCTCAACACACTCTCCTCACTAGTCAACACATTTCCTCTCCATCCTTTATTGCTCTAACTTGCAGTACATCCTTCCCAGCTCGGTCCCTCTGCCTGGCCAATCGGTATAACTCCTTTTCTCCTTCCTTAGTGTCCAACCTCTTATACAGCTCCTCATATGCCTTTTCCTTGGCTTTCGCCACATCCCTTTTACCTGCTGCCGCATCTCCTTGTACTCCTGCCTACTTTTCTCATCACTCTGTCGATCCCACTTCTGTTTTGCCAACCTCTTTCCCCTAATGCTCTCCTGCACTTCCTCATTCCACCACCACGTCTCCTTGTCTTGCTTTCTATTTCCAGATGTCACACCAAGTACTTTTCTAGCTGCCTCCCTCATCACTCCTGCAGTAGTTCCCCAATCATCCGCACCTCTTCACCACCACCGAGCCCCTGTCTGACCTCTTCCCTGAACCTCACACTACACTCTTCCTCCTTCAGTTTCCACCATCTTATTCTTCTTTCAATCCTTACATTCCTCCTCTTCTTCTTCGCCTCCAAAACCATCCTACAGACCACCATCCGATGCTGTCTAGCTACACTGTCCCCGCCAACACCTTACAGTCTCCAATCTCCTTCAGGTTGCATCTCCTGCATAGCACATAGTCCACCTGTGTGCACCTTCCTCCACTCCTATACGTCACCCTATGATCCTCCTTCTTCTTAAAATACGTGTTCACCACTGCCATTTCCATCCTTTTAGCAAAATCTACCACCATCTGCCCTTCCACATTCCTCTCCTTAAAACCATACCTACCCATCACCTCCTCATCACCTCTGTTCCCTTCACCTACATGCCCATTAAAGTCTGCCCCAATCACCAATCGTTCTCAGAAACTCTCTTCACCTCCACTACACTCTTACTGTACTCTTCCTTCAGAATCACCCCTACACCATTTCTCTTCCCATCCACACCATGATAAAACAGTTTAAATCCACCTCCAATGTTCCTGGCCTTACTCCCTTTCAACTTGGTCTCCTGAACAAATTTTGGTTAAATAAAAAAAAAAAAAGTTAAACAATCATGTACAAATGCTTCTAAATCTAAGATCCAACACCCTACTGATTTTATCCACACTTAAAAGCCTCATATATTACAGACATGAGGTTCACCTACACTTCCCTGAACACTTCACTCACCTTATTTCCTGAACCCTACCCATTGTCCCTCCCACACTTTGCTTTCAGCCATTCAAATGAGTCTCAGGAGAGTTATAAAGGGGCATGGCTGGCTTGGCTGCTTTTTTTTCCTCCTTTTTTTCCTTCTAGTTCAACCTCTCCTAAGGTTAGACACACATTCTTAGAAGTTGCTAGAGCTAGTGCACAGCTTGTTTGTGGTTTGAAGAGTTGATCACTTGGAAGATCTACATTTTAACCATGGGAGTAGGAGGGGGTCTAAGTTGCATCAAGTACTTGATGTTTGCCTTCAATTTCCTGTTTTGGGTATGTATTTCCATTTCATTATAGTAAATGTTTACCTAGATAGAAATCTACGTGAACATTTTACGGTTGGTTAAATGAACATGAGCTCACTTATTGACCAATAATTCTCTGGAAATTCTAATCTGAAATGTTTTGAAATGGCTGTGTTGGAGGTAATGGTGTGGAAAGATTCTAGTTCTTCATGGAAGGGTGGTGATGTTTTATTGTAACAGCACTTACAGACGTATCGAAGTGCTTTTTGATGGACTTAAGCTAGCAGTTAGGAACGGCACATGTAGCTCTTCTTGTGGTCAGAATGTTACTTTAACAATGCTGTACTACAAGCAGGGTTTTTTGGTTCCAATGATTTGGTTATTCTAATAATGAATATCTGTGACCCTTTTTGGTGGTTTTTGGGGGGCTAAATAAAGAGATGAAATGATTTGTTATGCTGCATAAAGGGGGAAAAATGCTGGGTATAAATGATATGGTTTTGAATAATCTAATTCAAAGGAGCCTCTTAGCAAATAATAAATAAAGTTGCTAATCTTGGGACAAGTGCAGTTGGTGGGTGGAAACCTGTTCAGCAGGTCAATGCTAATAAGCTGGAGGGTTTACTTTGTCGGGATTGATTGTGTTGCTCATTTGAATTACTCTAGTCAGGGGGGGACAATCAGATAAACAAAGGCATACAGGTTCCTGTATCAGTTATAATGAACTTGGAGCTCCTTAAGGAACAGTTGATAAACTATACTGGTAATTCCTAAAAGTGTTATTGGAGTGTTAATCTTGAGTGAAACTGTCCACACCCGAGCCTCGTTTTCATTTTAACACAGCAGTTTCACCACTGTTGAAACAATTTACAGAAACCCAAGTGGGGCGTGTCAAACGTATGACGTCACGATGATTGACATTTTGGTTTATTTATTTATTTATTTATTTTCCCTTATTGTGGTTCAACATGTTTTTGTTAGTAAATATGCTTGCCCACTAAATGAATCACACAATATTGCTCATGCTCCTGACCTGCAATTATGGAATTTATAGCAGGTGTGTAACAGGTTTGTTGCCTGCCAATCATCCATTCATGTGACGTGAACTGTTTTCTTCCTCTTGGGTAAAATACCACATAATGGCATACCATGTAGAATGACTTTAATTAGGTGTGGGTTTTTTGTGTGTGGATATAGATAGATATAGATGTTTGTTTTTTGGAGATGTGATGTCATGAGAATGAAATGAAGTCAGCCTTGTTTTTAACTCTGAGGTAATGTCTTCCATCAGACCGGTTGCTCTTGATTCTGTGTGTAGTTATTTTCAACACTTCAGTAGTGCATTTGACCTGTCCAATACTAAGCGATTTATAAGTACTTCCTTAACTGATCTGGTTCCATTGTACCGGTCTGTACCAGAGACCGACTTCTGCTATCTTGCTGCTGGGCGGAAATGCTAACAAAATTTCCATGTTTGTGTTGTGCTTTTATCAGCTTGCAGGTACAGCAGTTCTGTCTATCGCTCTCTGGCTGCGTTTCGACAAGGCGACTCAGAGCTTTTTTCAAGTGGAAAACTCACCTACAACATTCCTTATTGGTAAAACACTAAACAAACCACCCTTATTTAAGATTTGCTTGTTTTCACTATTCAGAGACACTACACCAACCTGGTATCAGGACTCGGTATTCACCCAACCCCCAACGCCAACCTTGTTTGGGTAGGCATGGAAACGGGTCACACCCAAAAAAAGTCATTTGAATGTGGTCATGCGAGCTGAGAAGCGCACACACCAAAGTATGATGAAATGTTATAGTATATACAGTTCTGAACAAAAGCTTTGAACATGCAAATTATTAAAATACATTTGTACTTTTAGATTTCATGACTTTGAAGGCAATATTTCCTAACAACTTTTCCAGCAAAACTGACAGTCTAGAGAATCTGTGGCTGCTATTTAGTTAAACACCAATTTAGTACTAATTTCTAATATGTAATGTTTACTTAAATGTAAATACCAAATAATGACTGCTCTTTATGCTTTTTGTTCTTTATGCATTTTTTTGTATGTGTCCTCTGCATAATCTTGTATTTAGTGGATTCATATTTTTGTACAAACCTTAATTAAAATCGCAGGCGTTTTTTTTTTTTTTGTTTGTTTTTGTTTGTTGTGGTAAAATTTGTCCTGCAAAAATATCTAAACCTCTGCGCTACCAGTTAATTTTTCTCTCAACTCGTCCTATTTTTGCAAATCCATCATATAAAGAACAGATGCTTTTTGTTTGTCTCAACTATGAAATAGGCTCTTTCTCTCATTACATAACAGTACACTGAGATGCTGTCCTATAAGGGCAAAAATCTTAATGATAGGGTGCCTACAACAATACACAGTGGGTGGCGTTGGTCAGACTGGGTTTATTTTGTTTGCGCTGTCTGCATACTGAACACGCCCAAGCTGTGCTACTAGTTGGACAAAACGAATTATTTGACAACTTGTACATTATGCTCAAATTAATTCAACATGTTTTTTTTTTTTATTACATATAATTAGGGCTGTCAAAATTAACATGTTAAATAAATAAAATATTTTAACCCCACTTATAATGCATACATTTGAGTTCTTGGAGTCGTGTTCAATATCAATTACGTGTTTTTATTTATTTATTTTTTATTTTTTGGTGTGTTCTTGTATTGACCACTCTCATGCTGCTTAGGTGTTTACATTCTCATTGTGGCTGGAGCCCTTATGATGGTCGTTGGCTTCCTTGGGTGCTGTGGAGCCATCCGAGAGTCACAGTGTATGCTGGGATTGGTGAGTGCTAGAACATCCTGAAGAATTCCTGACTTTTTTTATTTATTTATTCTGTATATTTGTGTTTCTCATGTTAAATTATAATGTTTAGGTTACTATTTTTACCTGGTAACTGAATGAATCTCAGACAAACTTTTAATCCACATGTTTAACAGCATATGTACTCGGGTCACTGATTTTTCTTTTGTGCATATTTATTTTCTTAATATCTGTAGTTCTTCATTTTCCTGCTCATCATCTTTGCAGCAGAAGTGGCAGCAGGAATCTGGGGGCTGTCCAATAAAGACAAGGTTAGTTATTTTAAACTTTGTATAATGTCTTTTCCTTTTATAAGCCATTTAAAATGTTGCATCATTCCATTTTCTTTTCCCAGATTGTAGAAGAGGTCAAGCAATTCTACATTCAGGCCTTTAATAACTACCAAAAGACACCAAACCAGATTGCACTGAAAGAAACATTGACTGCCATTCAGTTTAGTGTAAGTGTTGCATTTTCTGCACATTGCTGGTTACAGAGCTGTACATTTATTTAATCCTTAAGGACTTATATTTTCTCTTTAGCTTCAATGCTGCGGTACCACTGGAACGATTTTTGACGGTGCCTCTGATACCTGCCCAAAGCAACAGGGCCTGGCGCAATTGATCACAACAGTAATTATCCAACTTTCACAAAACTACTCATTGCTACTATATAACAAAAAAATGTTGGCTTTTAGATAGTTGATATCCTGCTTTATTCTTATCATTTGTTTAGAGTTGCCCAGCTGCAATAGAAGATTTGTTTAATTCCAAAATGCACATTATTGGAGGTGTGGGTATTGGCATCGGTGTGATCATGGTGAGTATAGTAGTGCCTGAAAGCAAATCCTAATCTGAAATTCATATACGTTATGTTTCATTGAATCGAATTTGCTTTCTCAACAGATCTTTGGCATGCTCTTCAGCATGCTGCTGTGCTGTGCCATCAGACGGACACGAGATGTTGTGTAAAGTCGGTTGCAGATTCTTCCACTTCACAACTGCCTGTCTGGCAGTGTGTTCACTGCCAAAGCACATAGCCTCCTTTTAATATTTTATTCTTTTTCTTAATGCAGTTGCATATACTCGTGAAAATATCACTTTAGAAAACTGTTCATAGCTCTGAGTTTTACCATAGCAAATGGTTTGCTTGAAGTATTTTAATTTCCCTACTCCCCCCCCCCTCGTTGTTTTGTGTACATGTTCATTTTTTCACTACTTATTTTGCAAAGGACTGATTTTATAACTACATAATCCCCAGATACCTGTACTGGAGTGTTTAACTTTAAAATGCTAAATAAATTTGTCTAATACAAACACACTGTATTTAACGGGGTGATTTAACTACAATGTACTGGGTAGTTTTTGTGTCTTGTACAAACTCTAAGGCAAGACAAAGCCTTAATCTTCTTTTACAGCAATAATGACTTGCTGCAATGACGTGTGCATGTAGTAGAAGTAAATTATAGGACACTTAAATTGTGACTTTTCTGAGCCTTTAAACTTCTTGAACAGGAGTACTCCTAACCACTGCTTAAGTAGCATGCTTAATGAGTTGTACAAAATTTAAACCAAGTCTATTATAGGAAAATAATGACTGGATGGTGTGATGGTGACTTTCAAACTCCTCAGCTCTTTATCTTGTATCACAACCACTTGCTCATGAACTTTTTTTTTTTTTTTTTTTTAATAAAAAGAACCACACATTTCCTTTGCTTACTATTGCATTTTGGGGCTGCTTTGAAACCATGAAATATTCATGCCCATAGTGTCTCAACCTCCCAGGACAACTCATACACCTAAAAACACATTAAGACCATTAACCACTTTCACACTCACCATTAACACACTCACTGACCAATTTTTGGGAATCTTTTTGTCCAACTGAAATTTTTAGCCCTACAGAGGAAACGACCAGTCCCAAGCGAACAGGAAGGCTGCATTAACCGATGTGCCACAGTTTCCCCACAGGAAGCCACTTGTTTAAACTATTAGTAAGAGTGGCACTCAATAATTTGGTTGGTGAGCTAGATGCTTTTCCTTTTGTTTTGTTTTGGGGGTTTTTGTACTTGTTAAACTACTTTTAACAATAAAACCAATCTTATGAAACATTTTAAATCTCATTACAATCACAATCATTCTACAAAAACAGTTAATTTGTTTTAATAAGCCTCATGCATGTAGATATAATGTTTGTCATTTCTTTAATGCCTCAGAACTGGTGATTAATTCAAACAGTCGAAAGAGTACAGTGAATTGTGGAAAAAAAAAATTAATAAATTATATTCTGACTAATGGTCATTCTCAGGCTTCACTCATTTCAAAAATATATTTTCTTTTTAGCATTAGTGTACATGCTCTCATGATAGATATAGCTTATATATCTTATACATACAGCATTTATACAGAAATTATGAACCTGACAATATCATTTACAGTATATATGGCTGATATTTTTGTAATCCACAGTAAGCCTGCTTCTTCCTTTCTCATTTTTTGTTTTTTTGTTTGTTCTTTAGTCCCTTTCCTTTTTTCTTTGTGGCTTCAGGCCAGCCAAAGCCTCTGAACTCCAGGCAGTCCATTGCATTGTGGGAAATGTAGTAGGCATTCTCAATAGCAGCTGGGCTCAGAATATCCACTACAGGCTTTGTGCATGTGGTACTTGCTGACCTTTTCTTAGATGGACACTTTTTGTCACTCTTTTTCCTAGGTTTGGCGCTATGGGACTTGGCCTTTTTGGTTCCTGTAGGCTGTGAAAGGAGCATTATAAAATGTATGTTAGTGTTTTCCTGCATATTATAACAATTGTAATGATATTCCATAAAGCTTAATCAACTGAATTCAGCTTTTATTTACATGGGAATATATATATATCCCCTTTATAAGGCCTCCTCTACAAAAAAAAGTATAACTTTTACTTTTGTGTTTTTTTTCAAAAATGCAAAAGCTGGAGTCATTTTATGAGGTTAATATTGGTGCTTCTGTTAGAGATAATGTATTCGGGTGGTGCAGCTGTGGCTGCAGTGAAAGGAGACTTGTTGATTTGTGTTTATTGTGTTTCTTGCGTTAATAATGCCATTTATTTTTACTCCATGAGATACCTGACTGTGATGCAGCATTTCTCATAATACTGTTTTATTTTTTTAATAATATTGATGGTTTCTAAAGCTGTGGCATTATATAGATGGTAATAAGAGGTGAATTAAGGCCTAGGAGTGAAATGCTCTGTTTTTGAAAGCATTCTCACTTGACACCATTTTTTCAATGCCTAAAACGTATATCCTATAACTTACCATCCTCAAGTGTCAGATTTCTTCAGGGAAATACCAGTAGTTTACTTCTCTGTAAAGAACATGGCATGAATGCTTTAAGAATGTCTTGCATATAATCAGACACACGTGCACACGTCTGTAATTATTATAATATATAACACGTGTGTGTTTGTACAGATATACAGAGTAAATATATCCACATTTATATTCTATAATTTAAACTTATAAATACGCATGCGCGCGTTTAACTCGAATTCCACATACATTACAGTAAAACAGCATTTACTAATAGAATAAAAACCAAACAAACAAAAAGATAATAACTTTAGAGAAAGACACACTTACCGGAGAGAAGAATTACACCATGGGCTTTTCTTCTCCGCGGAACAGCTTTGTTTATCTCGGGTTGTCCTAGAGACACGCGCGCTCTATAATTTTAAGCTCAGGTGGCGGCGAGATTTGGGGCGGGGCTTGATGTTGTAAACTCCTCCCCCATGCAAATCAATGCAAAAAAATAAAAAAAAAAGGAATTGTTTTTATCTGTAAGTGCATGGAATCGAATGTTAAATAAATTACTATTCCTTAAATGGTATCTGTAGGTGCATTTTAATACAAAATAAAATCACTGTACAAAATCGAAATTGTAAAATAATATAGATGAATGTTAATGTACCTAAAATTATAATTATTGACAACAATTCAATTTTTAGGTAGCCTACAGTCTACAGCCTTTCTATCCTCCTCACCAGTCTATGCAATGATAAGCCCAAAATAAGGAGAACAGACACAGACAGCATCCTGCTGACAAAAGCATTTCCCCACAACAACCAACGGACACTTTGAGAAGTTTAGGAAATGAAATGTCTGTATTCCACTGATAAAGGAGTGACAATTCTCAAAATAGTTGGCTCTAGTAGTTTCCTAATATAATATAATGTAGTGTTACAAATGCAGTGTCCTAATACTGTCACGGTGTGAGCGAAACAAAAGGCGGAAGCCGGAGTACAGTTCGCTCGGGTTTTAATGGCATGTGTGAGAGAGAGGTGCACGCACACACACACACACACACACACGCGCACACACACACGCACGGCAGTCCTTAGGTTGAGAAAGACAGTCCGAGTAGCGCATTGGGAGAAGCGTAGCTGACCCGAGATGCACAGGGAGGGGAAGCGCAGCCGGTACGGGATTCTGGAGTCCGGATGAAACGGATGACAACGGAAGTCCTGTATGAAAGCCGGAACGACAGAACATGCAGTACGGGAAGTCCAACACAAACAATAACGAACGGGGTTAGGGAGTGAAAGAGGAGCTTATATAGAAGCGGGGTTGAGTGATGATGAACCCCAGGTGAGCGTGATTAAACCTGGGGTTTCAGAGAGAGTGGAGGCATGAGTGATGATGAGCTCCAGGTGTGCCTCGTTAAACCTGGAGCTCTATGGAGAGTGGAGGCATAGAGAGCCACCAAAGGGGGCGTGGCAGGTGGATCCCTGACAAATACAAACACCCCATGTTTCTGTAATCAATTATCAATCAGTCTAAAAGTATAAAGCACACAATATTGTGGAAGAAAAAAGTTCTTTTAATCTAAAAACAAAGTAGTAAAAAACAAACTTTTTTTGGTAAACTTTTTCAAATTACTAAACGATAAATCTTTTCATTTACCAACTCATGAAACCTCCTCAGGTTTCTAAACATTTGCTTTTCCACTTCACACAAATTGAACATAATCCAATCATTTGAGCACCAGTGGTCAAAGGTCAACCCTATACACTGAAGTGGCAGGAGGCTGTCTTTCCAGGGTGTGTAGATTTGCAGATGTTTTATGAAAGTGTCCCTCTGTTACATTATTAACAGCGGTTTATGTCATGGTGTGCTTTAGAGATATAAAATAACATGAACAAGTGAACATCTGGCATCTATATAATCCAGCCAACAAATCATTTTGTTTTTAATAACAAAGACCACTCCTTAGTCAGGGGTTTACTGGGTTCATAGCAATGTGTTTTAATTTAATAAAGCATATTGCAAGTGCAATATGAAGCAATATATTTACAATATTTATTTTGTGCAGCCACTAGATGGTATTGCTATCTAAGATTGAATCAATATCTCTGTACAGAGGCATCAGTCAAATCATGTAATGGGTTGTTTTGAGCCCAGAAATAATGACATTATATCTCAATATCAGACTTTTAAATTCTGTGACAGTGATATCGGCTCATAAGTAAGAAATTATGAATAGATGCAGTGGATTCCCAGTTGAAAATATTTTCCACAGCAGTTTAAACATTCGCTTAGAGACTCTTCATTTTCTTATATGCTATACATTGTTCTTTTTTATATAATTTTTTTCAAACACAATAAAAACTTGCATTGGTTTAGAATTATTACTGGGACACAAGATGTATGTATTTTGATGATTTTCAACAAAATAATAAAAACAATAAATCAGCATAGAAAACAAGTGAAGTTATAAAATCCTCTCACAAATTTCAGTATTTAAACAAAGACTGTTCTTTAGTGTCGTTTAATCACGACAAAGTGGGGAGTGGGCAGGAAACAGACAGAGGAGATGTCATAAAACAATGGTAAAAACCAGCACCGTTATGTCGGAACCTTGCTATTTGTAAAGAGGGTGATGTTATTCACCAAGGACACTTCTGTGCTTTTGTGGTGTGCTGTTAGAGCTCATTCTAAGACTTGTGTTCGGAAGCTCTGACATGTGACATACTAAGAGAAGCGTGACTTTCTCAAGGACGTTTTTCCAGTAAACCGAGTGAGAGACGTTACGCAGTAAGCGAGGGACTGCAGCAGTCTCTCGAAGGAAAATAACACAGAACCTGTTCTTCAGGTCCTGCTGACACACGGGTCATGCTTACAGTTGCCATGGTTGGCTTTTTTCAAAATCAAGCCTCCTTAGCTTGACAACATGCATTCTTTTTGGTTTTATATACATCCACATTGTGTGTATGCATGAAAAATAAACGTTTTATCAGCAGTTTTAAACTGAGACATTTTTAAAGAATAAATAAATAAATAAACACTTAAATAAATAAATACCTTCATCTTTTTGTCAGACTCTTGTATAATACTTACTTCTACATGTACTCATGTTGTTAATGATTTTTTTGTATACAGTGTAAAGGCTGAGATGGAGAATATGTTGTTTTTCACCAAGAGTACATATGAGAGGATTGTGTTTCACAGATAAAATGGTTTATATCATGTCAAAACCCACACATTGTATTGAAGATATCTCTATTTACAAGCATTCATTTACATAAAAGATAGCACTGGCACATGTGTTCTGTCTTCAAGTGTGTTTGTCTGTACATGTGATGTGAGATGTTTGTGATGTGAGATGTTCGTAAAGCTGCATCAGTCTAGTTCAAGTTAATGGCTTATATCAGCTATATCACTGGGCCTGCAGCAGGCCTTCCCATTGGATAGGCTGAGAGAAGACCTCTCTTTCCAGCCACATCTCATAGCTGTAGTGGAAGTCTTCGGGCAGCTCGACTCGCTGACCCAGCACACTCTGCAGGCAGTTATCCACCGGGACAAACTCACTGTTTTGGTTCCTGTCATACCGCCGTACATTGAATTTCTCAATGCTCTCACGCAACGCGCATTCCTCCGCCTGAAAGTCCCACGGCCGTGCGTCAATATCTGACGGACAAAGACAGAGAACGAGGGATGTGAGTGGGTTTTGAAAGTTACTTTTAGTCTTATAACAATATAAGGCAGTAGGATAAGATTTGCTTCTTGCTTTTCATGAGAATAAATTAATACGTTTCTGCTGTTGAAACGTTTTCACCTGAAACGTATAAGATGTATAATTTCTAATCTGAAAGAGAGGTCACATTAGATTATGGAAGAGCATTGTGTGATGTCATTTTGGAGGCACGTTATTGCTAAAAATGATGTAGCTTGCAGTGACTTACGACTTATTTCATTAAAAATAAAGTGTGGTACATGATCATTTGTAGCTCCACATTTTATTTAAAACAGTATCAGAAGTAGCAAACCATTTATCTATTGCCAAGTTTTAAGACTCCTCCAATCATTATCATTGATTGCTCAAACTCTATGCCACCTAAACTACTTTTAGCATGACCATTAGTGATCACTAGTGTGGAGCTTTTACTAAAAATTATTAATTTGTAATTTACCGTAAGCCACTATTAGAGAAAACATTCTGACCCCTTCTTTTGAACTACCATTTGATCTCTAATGTGTCTTATCTATGATTCCAGAATCAGTTCACTTTAGTAATAACAATCATGATACATTTCTGATTTTTAGAAACATTATTATACACAATCAAAAGAGTGCAAAGTCCATAATATTGCTTTATGTTTGGCTTATGCTTTTAACGTTTTTTTGGAAAAAAAAAATTATAAGTTTTTTTAGCAAGCAAATGGATTATGGACGCTTCTTGAATCTTAGATATTTATAACCTATACTATATTAAATTATTTGTAAATGTACATCATAATACTGTATATATAATTTGATAATAACCTGAACTGACTTGTATACATACTCATATAGCCTACGGCAAAGTACCAGAATTTTTCAACTTTTTAGAACAGTTGTCTGAGGACACTATGGTTCTTACCGTTCCCATAAGCCCAGTCATCGTTAAGTCGATGCCGGACCTTTTGGTAGATTGCTGACATGGTTTTCATGTTACTCTTCCTCCATTGACGGCCAAGGTACTTGGTCTGAATCTTGAGGAGCTTGAGGACATAAAGCTGCATCATGGCTTGCTTGACCTTCAATGCCCTTTTTAGTATTGGAGCAGATTTAAACACCACCAGCATCTGGAAAGGAGAGCAAAGTGAGCTTCCAACACCACTGAGATACAGGACACCAAACTCAATATACAAAGGCCTTTATAATTACTCGACAAGCTGAACTGGGTGACTGCGTATGCTTAAGGAAAACTCAGAGTTGATGGAGTGTTTCATCTCTCACCATGGTCCTGGAGTGCTTCCATTTGGTGAGTGCGTTGAGGATCCGCAGAAGGTTGATGCACGAAAACAGATTCCGCCAACAGAACTGATTATTATCTCCGGCTTCCTGTTAACACACATGCACACGTGCATTTGATTGTCCCTGATTAGACAACTTTACAAAAGCACAGCACTGAGAAATTATGGACTGTTAGAATTACCAAGCTTTCAGCAGTGAGTTCAGGCATCTCATGGACCACACAGTGAGGGAAATCCAGCACACAGATGCTGCAGTCAGAACACACAAAGTAATTAAATATGTATTAAGAATATATTTATTAATAGCACATTTTTGTTTACAGAGAAACAGAGGTCTCAATGTGGACTACCTGTTTTTAGCACTGATGTAAGACATGATGTTTTGGTTGAAGAACTTGAGAATAAGAGGGATACAGTTGGCAAATACCAGATGTTGGGACACATACTCAAACTGTGCAGGACAACAGAAACATAGTCTTTAGCTCATCTAATAAACCAGACATTTATTAAACTTTTTATAAAACTTTTTAAAAGTACTGCATGATTTGAACATCATTCATCTTAATGTAATTAGTTTCTTGTCAGCATTTATAATTTAAATACAAATATAACACACTATTTTCATATTCTAATATAATTAATATCATTAGGGTTGGAAAACATAGAAAGGGATATATCATGCTGCATTTCACAGGGTCTGTTGTGGATTGGTAATATAGTATTAATAATTATTACTGAACTTGGATATCAGGGATTTCAATATAAACATAAGTATTAAACTAGATTTTTTTGCCCTGGGGGCTGTAGGCAGGGTATTAGGCTGTATATCAACAAATGATAAGAAAAGATGTGTCTAGTTTTGGGTTGTCAAGATTTAAATTTGTGAAGGTAGTGGCAGCTCAGTTATTAATACACTGAACGACTGGTGGAAAGGTTGTGATTTGAGCAAAGCCATTAACTGCTCACTTAAAAATATAAACACAAATGAGATCAATCTTAAAAAGTCTCTTTGGATAAATTATTTTAAAATGTCCTAAATGTAAATATGTATGAATGTTGCTTTATGTTGCACATGTCCTGTTTCAGCGTCATTGAACTAAAGGTTATGCCAAACCTGTACATTTTTGTTCATTGTCTATTTTATTCTCTACCAGTAGATGGCATCAGTCCAACTAATTTCCACAGCTCACTATACATATATACGGTATACTTCAATTATCAGAAGAAAAAAAAACAGAAAGGCAAAAATTTCCTTCATCATACAGGATTAGATAAGAGCATACTGACAAGACTATGCAAATCGCAGCCAAGAACATTCCGTTCTCTCTTCATCTTTTCCTTTCGCCAGAATCCATGTCTATTTTTCATCATCATTATTCTCATGTTACTACTGTAGAGATTTCTGTCATGTTGATTGGCTCAGATCGTATGAGACCTGAGTACCATATTTTAGGTCAGGTGAACTGAGTAGCATATAATCGCCTGCTGCAGTTAGTGTGTAAAAGAGGGGATATAAGCTTCCTGAAAATAAGACTTAAATCCCCTCGCTGAAGAGTATTAAGAGATGTGGCCTTTCTCAGAGAAGATGATATTCATTTATCTTCCTCTTTCTTCTGTCACTGCTCGAATGGAATGCCAGCTTGACTGTGTGCCTATCAGCACTGCACAGGAGCAGTATGCCACAGGAGGTGAGAGTGGAAAAAAGATATGAACCAGAAAATAGAGAAGATAGGAAGGGTGAAAATTTAAGAGAAAAAAGAAAGTAAAAAGAAGAAAAAAAGTGACTTACAGAGACAAAGCAACAGTTCGAGAAAGTTTCTGACCTGGTATATATGGTTAAGTTTGAAGTGCTTCAGCAGGAGGAGCAGCAATGCAGAAATGGCCTTGACTATGATTTCCTTGTGTCTGTTCACATCAATGCCAAGTTTCATACTCTGAAGGACAGTGATGCTGTTTCCAGAATATGCAACACACATATTAAGAATATAATATAATCTTTCTCTTAAATATGCACAATGTTTTTGTAATCTGTAGTAATAGCGTGTGTGTGTTTGTGTGTATACACTTACGGCATCTCCTCAGGAAGAACATCAGCCAAGATGTTGATAGAGTCTGTTTTGGCCTTGGAGGTTGGAGCTGCTGCCAGAAGAAGCTTCAACAGGGCAATCTATAAAAAATAAGAGTGCAAACACATGAAGAATTCACATGAAGAGAAATGCCTAAAATAAATGACTACCCAATACCAGAATTGGTGTCAGATTAATCTGATGAATTAGAACAGCAGGAATAGTCTGGTCATGAAAAACAGGCCAATATTTGATCAGAGAGAACTTTAACCATTATACAATACAAACATTTAAATAATTCATATCATCAAATTCTGTTAAACAACTACATAACATAGGAATTTATGGAAGTTGTGGGTGATGGTTAAAATGGAAAATACCAACAACAAAAGGTTGGACCAGATCGATCAGAATTTACAGATTTTGAAGGATTATGATGCACTGTAATGTTGTAATTCAACATACTTCATACTTTAAAATATACTAGAGGAGCTGTCTTCGTTCATCCTAAAAGAATTGCAGATTGCCCAACTGTTTTGAGCTTTAATATTAACTAACACTATGGAAACCCTGCCCTCTTCATGACATTAGGAATGTTTCGGCGAGTGCTTGTGGTGCTTGAAAGATACACTGATGCAGCAGCCTCACTTTCCTGCCAAAGTAACTGGGGAAAGTTTCTAGTTCATAAAAAAATTATCGGGCAAATGCATACAAATACATTTGATAAACCAATCATAACATTATGACCTTACAACGTTATGACGGATGAGTGAATAGCACTGATTATCTCCTCATCATTGCACCTGTTAGTGGGTGGGATATATTTATTAGGCAGCAAGTAAAAATTTGTCCTCAAAGTTGATGTGTTAGAAGCAGGAAAAATGGGCAAGTATGAGGATTTGAGCGAGTTTGTCAAGGGCTAAATTGTGATGTCTAAACGACTGGGTCAGAACATCTCCAAAACTGCAGCTCTTGTGGGCGTTTCCCAGTCTGCAGTGGTCAGTATCTGTCAAAAGTTGTCCAACGAAGGAACAGTGGTGAACCGGCGACAGGGTCATGGGTGGCCGATGCTCATTGATGCACGTGGGGAGCAAAGGCTGGTTCGTGTTGTCCGATCCAACAGATGAGCTCCTGTAATGCTGTTAATGCAGGACGGGTCAGGACTGTTTTGGCAGCAAAAGGGGAACCTACACAATATTAGGCAGGTGGTTATAATGTTATGTCTGGTCAGTGTATGAAGCATACTAGATTTTATTAAGAGGTCCATCAAGAGGTCTAATTCTATCCTGTTTCCTGACTTGAAAACGCTTATATTCAGAACTGGATGTAGATTTATTTGTGTCCCCTGAGTCTATTTAACACAATGCTGTGAACTATGAGTAACTCTGGTAACATACACATATGTACCATATTTAAAGACACAGATTCTACATGTCATCTTGCTATAAAAGTGCTTTAGTACATTCTTTACTATCAGACATGATTAGAAATAAATAACACACATAACCAAAACAAAGGAAATCCTTTCTAATCTTTTTTTGGTGCCTTTCCAATAAACACAGTTCACTGGTTACAACAATTACAATCATGACTGTTGTTTTTGTAGTTGTTTGCAGTCAAACGTCCACTGACAGCAGTCTTTGTCTAGCTCTGAAAATCATGATTTAAAACTTCATGCCCCCTTTCCTATTGAAAAAACAGGTTGGTTTGACATTCCACACTTTCAAAAGACATGCATCTATTTTTTTTTTTTAAACAAAACTTTTAGAGAATCTGTCTAAAGTAATTGAGCTTTATTAAAATCTTTTTACATTCAGTGCGCAGTCCATTAGCAGACACGCTGTTAGGACAAACGTTCCCTCAAACGCCATGCAATTCCTTCTGGACTGTGGTATTAGTATTTCAAAAGTATTTCAGCCGGATGTTTGGAAAAACTGTGTGTTTGGCAAGAATGTGTATAGCTGTTAAAGTTTAACATCTGTACATTTAAAATGTGTTTGATTGAAGTGAATTTACCTACAATTCAATTAACTAGATGGTTGCATATAAACAAAAGGAATGTACACATATCTCTCGAACACAATAAAACTAGGTGTTTCCAAACTTTTGACAGGCGCTGTATCTTCATGAAGCTGGTTTTGTGTAGGGGCATTGTCATGCTGGAACAGGTTTGAGTTATTTGAAGTGAAGGGAAAATTTGATGCTACCACATCCAAAGAAATCCTATACAATAGTTTGACTCCAGCTTTGTGGTAACAGTTTGAGGAAGAACCACATGTGGCTGGAAAAGTCAGGTATTCCAATACTTTTGTCCATTTAGTGTAGACACATAATAACACAGAGTAAACTTGATTGTGGACAGGTAACACTCACCACATACTGAGACAGACTTGGAAGCATTCCCACATATAAGCTTTCTGCAGGTGTCTCGTCCACTTCCTCCTCCCCCTAGTCAAGCAGAGCATTAAGTGAGTGAAGGACTGAAAAATCTATCTGCAAAATTGTGCGTAAAACTGCGTTCATGATCATTCACCATGGTCATGGGACATTGCTGCAGTTCTTCCTCTCGTTTGATTTGCACTTCAGAGATGGAGACGTACTTGTGCTGTGAAAGGCAAAATAAGAGAGGTGACAGGAGTGCATTTTATTACCATGGAGATAGTGGTGCACAGTCTTGTCCATGATTGACAAACTTATCAGTGGACTGCAGCTGGTCAAACACTTTGCACAATGGGTTTTCACTCCACCACTGATTATTCTGTCAATCACAGGTCAGAATCTAGTACTGATTATATATTACTGGTACTCCTGGGAAACCGAATGCAGCTCCTTTGATTTGCCACCACAAAATTTCAGTGATTTTTCTAATTATCAGTTTTCATTATTAAAACAAAATTATTTGGAGTAGGTATCTCTATATTTGGAAATAGATTGTATGAGGACATTTTCTGGAGGTACACCTACTCGTCATCAACTGAATTGCCACATAAAATCTAATTCTATTTAGTTGCTATCGTTTCACTAATTATTTTCTAATTCATCATCAGATTACACAGAAACTGTATAATTTTAAAAAACAGTTGGATTTAAAGAGTTTTCTGAAAATGCAGTTTAATACTATTGCAAATATTTCAGTTATTCGTAATGAAAATACTCAAATGTGTGTTACCTGTTTAAGAGTCTTCACACTCTCGTGAATCGGTCTGGGCAAACCAACCAGCGTCTCTGTATCACTGCGAAAGTGATAAAAACCAATTCAGCAACAAAACCCAGTGTCCATGCAGCATGCCTCTAAATTACAGCATGCAGCATTGACGTGTGTAGCATTTATATCATTGTGATTATATTATTAACCCTGTTATTGTCAGGTCCTCATTAAGGGTAGGAGATAAGCTGAACTGAACAACGCTGTAAGATCACACTCACCTTCCCAAGGTAAAGCCTATAAACTTGTTCCTGCTGGTCTCTAGAAAATGCTCGATGTCTTTCTCTCTGTGGAGAAGAAAAGAAAAGAGGAAGGTCTTTAACAGTAAAAGGGCAAAAAGATGCATTTATGCCTGATTTAGAAAGTTTAGCCTATGTACAAATGCATGTGTGGTTTTTGCTGAGTGGCTGTTAAAGGAACCCTAATGCATGTATGGTCTGTATTTGTCAGGATTTAGTGTTTTATTACACCTGATACAAACAAGCTTCTCGCAAAAATACATATTTCAATACCCACTAGACATTTAAATGTTAAAGACACTCTGATTCAGACTCAAGTCTTTAAGTTTGCATTTGCATGTCTCACTAGTAAAACTATGGTGCACTGCGCTTAGACACACTAAGATTCTACATTCACTCCTGTGTAATTACCTCCTGAGCAGGTGAGTGTGCTTAGATTTTTCTTAATTTGTCCATTTGAAATGAAGAGCACATGTAAATAGGGACTGAATAAAAGTACTGACAATACTTGTCTGAGTAAAAATGCTAATTACAAGTTGGATTACAATTAGTTTTTTGTTATGTTATTCTTAACTGAATAAAATAAAAAAGATCACATCATAATCAACTTAATGTCTGAATATGACATTTTATTTCTACAAATCAGACCTTCTCTTGGTGTCACTGGTTGTTTACAGACAATACCTCATTACTATGCTAGACACTTAAAGCCTCATCAGTTGCCTTATATCACTCCTTCTCTCTGTCTCTGTCTTTCTCTCTCTCTCTTATATTCCCAGCCCACACTGTCAAGAATTATTCATGTCCCAGGTGCAGACTTTAGTAAGGTGGCTCCTTTTCAGAGTTGGCACAGTGACAGTTTAAAGCCTATCTTTAGCATACAGAATACACTAATGTGAATTTGTACTGACATTCTGATCCGATTAATCAACTACCTCATGTTCTCTTTAGCACTATTTAAAACAACACAGGGAATATACCTAATCAAAAAAAGGTAAAACCATTAGTAAAACCATTAGTGCATTTTCGGAAGTGCTATCACTACAGTGGAAAAGAAGGGTAAAGGTGGAGACGGAGTGTCTGCCTCACCGGACTTTAGGTGCCCAAGGTAGCCCTTTAGGGAAGTTTACTCTCTCAGTCGGAGGCCGGAGAGGGGGTGGAGGAGGAGGGGGCTGGATGATGACATCACGGTCGAGGGGGTCAACCTCACCCTCTATTCCACTGTCCACATCCTCTGCATCATCCTCCTCATCCCGAGCATCGTCGTTTTTAAAGGGGTCTCGCTCGTTATAGGTGTCCAGGCTGTCCTGCTTCACCAGAGGCTGCAGGACAGGAAGGATTTGTGTTGACCACCTTTGTACAATTTATACACCCTAAATAGTTTATATACACCCTGATGCTACATCTCTCTGTGAAGTACACCACCTAGAACTAAGGTATATGTTATAAATAATAATAAAATAAATAATGTTGATTAAATTCGCATAACTTATATAAACAATGTGTAAAAAATGTATACCTCCAGTTAAGTGTATGAAAATAGTCAATGTTTTCTTTGGATTATTACAAAAAGGTACCCTTTCACCAAAGATATTTATGAATTTTTCAGGCTTTGGTTAAATAATTGACCATTAATTAAACGTATTTTGGTAATGAACCAGTTACTGTAAATTTACAAATAATCAGGAAAGTATTCACAGTGCTTCACTTTTTCCACATTTTGTTGTTACAGCTTTAATCCGAAATATAATAATTCCATAATTTTCCTATTCTACAAACAATAACCCATAATGACAACATGAAAGCAGTTTGTTTGAATTGTCTGTAGACCTCTTAGACAGGATTGTATCGAGGCACAGATCTGGGGAAGAGGACAAAAATTTCTGCAGCATTGAAGGTCCCAATGAGCACAGTAGCTCCGCTAAACGGAAGAAGTTTGGAACCACCAGAAGTCTTCCTAGACTGGGCCACCCAGCCAAACTAAGCAATCAGGGGAGAAGGGCCTTAGTTAGGAAGGTGACCAAGAACCCAATGGGCACTCTGAAAGAGCTCCAACGTTTCTCTGTGAAGAGAGAAGAACCTTCCAGAAGAACAACAGTCTCTGCAGCATTCCACCAATCAGGCCTGTATGGTAGAGTGACCAGATGGAAGCCACTCCACAGAAAAAGACCAGGACAGACCGCTTGGAGTTTGCCTAAAGGCAACTGAAGGACTCTCAGACCATTAGAAACAAAATTATCTGGTGTGATGAAACAAAGATTGAACTCTTTGGCCTGAATGGCAAGCATCATGTCTGGCGGAAACCAGGCACCGCTCATCACCTGACGAATACCATCCCTACAATGAAGCATGGTGTGGCAGAATCATGCTGTGGGGATGTTTTTCAGTGGCAGGAACTGGGAGACTAGTCAGGATCGAGAAAAAAAGATGAATGCAGCAATGCACAGAGACATCCTTGATGAAAACCTGCTCCAGAGTGCTCTGGACCTCAGACTGTCCAACTGGAAAACGACCCTAAGCACACAGTCAAGATAACAACAGGACGACTCTGTGAATGTCCTTGAGTGGCCCAGACAGAACCCAGACAGAACTCAGACCTGATTGAACATGTCTGGACAGATCTGAAAATGGCTGTGCACCGATGATCCCTATCCAACCTGATGAAACTTGAGAGGTTCTGCAAAGAAGAATAGGATAAACTGCCCATAAATAGCATCATACTCAAAAAGACTTGAGGCTGTAATTTGGAATAAGGCTGTAACATAAAATGTGGAAAAAAGTGAAGCGCTGTGAATACTTTCCAGATGCACTGTACAAAATGTCGTTTGCTAAAAATACTTCAATAAATAATTACTGAACATTCCAAAATTTTTCCAATAACAGATTAAAAAGCTCATCAATCCAAGAAAACCGCTCGATGTGGTTTGGAGCCCTCAGAAGTCTGAGATGACCTTCTCATCCTGCTCCCACTATGACCTTCGCCAGGAACAGTGGATGAAATACAAACAAAATTAATGAAATATAACATCTTTATGTTAAAAATTATGTTTACAAAGCTTTGACTGGCAGATTACATAAGTTGCGGGATATCAACATTGAGAGAGACTAACATCAGGGTGATGCTTATAGCCACTATTTCCCTGCTAATGGAGTCACTTTCCCTTTTCCACATCATGTCTTATCTCACACCACAATTCTGAAATCCATCTTTCTAACAGATGGGATTTATTATGTCTTGGAACTCCTCAGGTTAGAATCCATCTCAGAGACTTACCAATCCACAGATCTCCGGGAGGAATTTGAACCCTTGATGTAGCCCAGCAAACTTTCAGCAAAGAAAAATTTCACACTAATTTTGTGCATTCCAGTGGTGCATGTTTCATTCAGGCACAAACAAATCAACAAGTTCCTTATCGCTAGTGCTGTTCAAATGGATGAATGGCAAAGTCCAGAGCAAGCATCAGGCATGGGTTGCATTAGTGGAACAGGTGTGTGTGTGTGTGTGTGTGTTCTTTTCCCCTCTAGTGTAATGCATGTGTGTGGTGGTCAGGTGGTTGTAGTGCTGTGGCTATGAATCAGCTATGACCGGCTGCTGCCTATGAAGAAAGCCATTCTGGTAGCTAGTCTGCTAGTGGGTGTGTATATTCATGAGTCTTAGGCCTAAAACGAAGTGGAGATGGACAGACATGAAAGTGAAGGACAGGACAGAGGCAGAGACGGATACAGATACAGAAAGAGAACTAAATGTCTGGCACATTTACTACACATTTCAGCCAGCCTTAAGCCTTATTAAGACCTCTCACCACTGAAGGCCTTCATTTATACTCAAAAGAGCAAACTGCAGTGAATGAGGGAGGACAGAGGAAGAGTGCAACAGCCCAAGACAGAGAAAATGCACACAAAAGGGGATCTGGGTAAAGACCTGCTTCTTGGCAAAGGGACTGTCTCCTTCCAAGCTATCAACAAAGGCACTCTGTAGGAACACAAGGAAGAAACGGGGATGAGCAATAAGAGAAAGCCAGAAAAAGACAGACAAAGAGAGGGTGAGACAGCAGAGAGACAGCAGGGTTGAAAGGTCAGAGAAGATGAGATCTAACAGGAATAAGGTCCTTTCATGTACGCTGTATACAAGGCAGACAGGGCAGTGAGTATGTTACAAGATTTCACTCACATCGCTGCACTGGGACTGCAGTGCTACTGCAATGTATAAATGATAATTCATTTAGTGCTGCAGTGTGAAAAAAACCAGCGTGTTGCCACTGGCGTGTGAATGTATGTACAGTCAATATAAGGATAATGCTGGTATGTTACATACAGCACACCAGGCATGCAGGGAGTGTGTGAGCTGAAGAACTTCATGATTAGTTCATTGGTTTGTAATTGCTAAAAAAGTAAATATAAAAAGCTGAAAAGTATGTGTGAATGTTTCATGTCTTTCCGATATAATTTTTTTAAACCTGTATTATCTTGTAACATTAGTCTATGTCACTCATGAGTCACGAAATGTTCAAGTTAATGTCAAAAATCTGTATTTCGCAGTCCACACTGCTCATGTTTCAAGATGAAGCAGATAAGAATTTCAAATTTTCTTTAACATTGAACCTGAACCTGAACTGAAACTGTGCTATACTTTGCGTACAGTAATTAGTCTACATACAATAACAGATGCTGATGTGCCATATTCCATAATAATCTAAGATTTGTTTTAAAGATTGTCATATTTGATTATTTTTTATTAACATGTTACCATAACATTATATATTTTTGTGCACGTTTCTGTTCACAAGCTTCAGAATTTGAGAGTTACAATCTGATTTTCTGTCTGTAATTCCATGTATAAGCATTTCAGTGCGCTAATTAACATAATGAGCTTTTGTTGAGCAAGATACAGTCACTGGATTGAATTGAAAGCCATGTTAACTTACAGCATTTGCAATCCTCTCTGAACCTTTAATATAGTGTAGAGCTGTGTAGATGTTTTAGGTTCTATAGTGTAAAAACGTGCTGTGTATATGTTCATTTATGGCATTTAACAAACATATTTTTTTTATCATAGGAGACCAGAAGTGGCATCTTGGTGGTATTGGGATTTCAAACTCAAGACCTTCAGATGCAAACTCCATCTAGTATATGTTTATAAGTAAGGTTCTCCTCTGTAAATATCCCTGTTCCCACTGTCAACTGAAAATGCTTTATAGAATCAGCAGTGTTATATTGGTTTTGAGGATACGTGTTTGGATTTAGTGTTCCAGGGAGGGTCAATATATTGACAGATACTTAAACATATGCAAATTCCTACATATTGTGTTCTGTGTGTGTGTGTGTGTGTGTGTGTGTGTGTGTGTGTGTGTGTGCATGTGTGTGTGTGTGTCATACCCTGCGACTCCTGCGTCCCCTTTTCTGCTGTTGCTGCTGTTCAATGAGCTCCATTGCAGTGGCTGGTGGTGAGGCTGCTCTCATGCTCCTGACCACCTTTATACTGTCCTCTGGGAGCGGCGGCAGACGCAGCTTCTCTCTCGCTTTAACCTTCATCTCCTGCAGCTCCTCGAAACCACCGAGAGTGAACTAAAATACACACACACACACACACACACACACACACACACACACACACACACAATTGAATGGAGATTTCTGTCACCATATCTGTCATAGCTGTCATTGATTCTGCCAGCATCGAGTCAGGATCATTGTAGTCATACAACAAATGCTAGGCAAGTGCGAATAAAGGCATGGATGTGCATGTTGTATTTGTTGTATTTTTCTGCAGAGTTTGAAAATTCGGTAAACTCTACAGATCCAGAAACAGTGCAAAAAGGGCTTTTAGTGTATAATATATATATATATATATATATATATACACACATTAATCATGGTTTCAAATGATTTCTGAGATGCTTTTCAGCTCACCATGGTTGTATGTGAGGTTGAAACAGTCTAGTCATTCTCATCTGATCTCACACATCAACAAGACATTTCTATATTTTTTTTTTTTTTGCACATGAGATGCTGTTGTGTGTGAAAATCCCAAGAGATCTGCAGTTATGAAACACTCAAACCAGCCCATCTGGTACTGACAACACAATTTTTTGATGTGAAAAATGAACTGAAGCCTGTATGATTTTTCATGCTGCCACATGACTGATTGATTGGATACTTTTACTGTTATGCAGATGTATGTGCTTTAAAAGAGGATAATGGAAGTGTGGTGTACATTCACAAAGTCGGGCTGTTGGGCATATGACGGGACCTTATTGTTTAATTATTTAGAAATAACTAAGATGACAAAGATGATACTAAGAAAACACAGAAACTAATGGCACATTTGAAATGTCTTCTTATTATTTGTTGATTTCTGAATATGAAACATTGTATAAAGGAACTTTACACATGAGACCTCTAAAATCATCGTACACAACTATCCGAGCTGTTTGAGTCGCTTCATAATATGATATTACTGTTTGTGACAGTAGTATTAACAGTAATTATATAAATAATTAGAATAGATACTGTGTATGTCTGTGTGTGGAGACTGACCAGTATGGTCTTCCACAACAGCAGTAGCACTTTCTTCATTGGGAAGTGGGGGGCGCTCATACTGCAGAACTTGGTTACCATGGTGAAGAGGAGAAGGGCAAAGGGCTCCCCATTGTAAAGTGGTGAACCTAATGATGTGGAAGGCAGGTTAATCATCTATTACAAGGTCAAACCCCCCAAACACACACACACTCACACACTCACACACTCTAACCCACAAACTCACTCAGCTCGTTTCTGAAGGACTCTCGAGCCTTTTGCCACTCCGGCTTTTCGTCTCCTGTTTCCACCCGGATCGTCTCTACCATCAGATACATGACGCTCAGTAGAACCCTGCCCAACACACATTTTAAAACAATTTTATTAATGTGTGTTAGTGTGTGTGTGTGTGTGTGTGTGTGTGTGTGTGTGTGTGTGTGTGTGTGTGTGTCATCAGAATTGACCCTGTGTCTTTAGCTTCCTAATTACCACAGTTAAAAAAGCAGCAGGTCTCTAATTCTAGCCCTTTTGCCCAGAGGGATTTCCCACTAAACATCTAATCAACTAGAGGAGTGATGACATTGGGATGAGAAGTGCAAGAAGAGGACAGCACTCAGAGATGAACTGACAGCTAAGGCTGGATTTAGCAAGCAATAATCTGAGCAGTCCTTGTTTCTGCACCCACAGGGCTCGGTCTAATAGAGTGGGGAGTGCAGAACTGAGGTCTGGATGAGATGCTGATTGAATGTGTGTGTGTGTGTTTCTGAGCATGTCTTTAGGAGAAGCTTCAGAAAGGTTAAATCATTGCTGAAATTGTTTCTGGAATGTTTCTCACCTGAGTTCAGTGCTGTCTGCCAGGGAGATGGCAGGTTTCCTGACAGCACTGCTACATGCCTGGTTATTGCTGTTTGAGTGAAACACACAAAAACAAAAGAAACCAAATATAGATGCAAACAGACTCTAAACATCTAACTATAAATCTTACATAAGTCCTGGGTCAGACAAAATGTCAGCATAATGTTATATTTGTATAGTGTCTTTCTTTCACATGCGTGCACGAGTGAGTTAAGAAATGTAATAACAAATACACACACATTACATAATACACATTAATTATTCATACTTTCAGAGAAAACGTTCACATTCAAAGCTCACTTATGAAACCTAAACATTGAAGCACAATGTGGTGTGATGCTGAATTTTACATCAGTGTACATCAGTTATATTACAACAATTAAAGGGGTTCATTTTCCAATAACAGTACATCCTTTACAAGGCTCTCTTATAAACCATCTAACACAATACAACCAACAAGGTTGTCTCTGCCAATAAGAACTCCAGTCCTTTTGTAAACTATTTCAGACAATTGACCTTACTGTGACCTTGATCTTGTTTGGATCAGTTCCAAAATCTAATCAGCTCATCTGTTTGTTACAGTGGTATTTTTTTCATATATTATACTATCCTACTTTAAATAATAAATATTTAACTATACATTATGTGAAATCCCACTATTAAACTTTCTCTACTCCTTCCAGAAATGTTAAACAAATATCTCTATGCAGAACCTTCACCATATTAGTGAACATACTCTATGTGTCTTGTGCAGAAACACATCATTTAATACATTCATTATTAGCCTTTACAAACTCTTCAGGACTGAGTTACTATATAAACAATAATGTAGTACAATATGCACTGTAATATAATCCTATGATTCTGTGCTGCAATTACTTTATCTACACCTTTTATACAGGATTTGAGAATTTTCCAGTGCTGTAGGATAACAGAAATAATGACGTTTATTGAATAACAACTAACAGTGAGTGTCTATAAATTGAGTGCCATTTAAAAGCACTCAGGATCTTTACAACATCCAGCTCAGTTCCACCTCCAGCATACCCGATTCCACTCGGTACCGAGGCCATGGTTCAGTGAGCAAAGCAGATCACTTCACAGAATCAAATCACATAGCAAGGCTGTGTTTTTTTTCTTTAATCACTAGCATAGTACATATTATTCAATGTGAAATCCCTGTATTTAATTATTTAAAAGTTCTCCTGCCTCTTTTATTTTCCTTTTTATGCTAACTGAATCACAGCTGAGGGAACAAGCAGAAATGAACAACATGTGCAGTCGAGTATTGCATGGTACAAATTCATAATCCCACATTTCATTTTGTGTGGTTAATAAATAACCATGGTTAATTTGGAGAAACGCTGAGACAAACGGGTCCCATGTCAAAGAATTGGTTCAGAAATCAGACACCTTTTCAATTCTTTTCCAAGTTTTTCCAAATTTTCCATGTCCCAAGTTTTCAACATCAAAGTCATATCATAATGTTTAAGACTTTATTACCCATAGTCAGTGAAATTGATGTTGATTTTACATTTCATAACCATGATCCTTGGTATGCTTACTGCATAAAGCATAGAAAAAATGCTGTTGTAGAATGTATATAGTAAACTATATGTTCACTGCAATGCTACAGTGGGGCAAAAAAGTATTTAGTCAGCCACCAATTGTGCAGGTTCTCCCACTTAAAGAGAAGAGAAGAGAAGAGAAGAGAAGAGAAGAGAAGAGAAGAGAAGAGAAGAGAAGAGAAGAGAAGAGAAGAGAAGAGAAGAGTGGGGTAAGAGTTTTTTTTGATCTGCGAGAGTGAAAGTTTATAGGACTGTGGTGAGACCTGCAATGTTGTATGGTTTAGAGACAGTGGCTTTGAGTAAAAGACAGGAGGTGGAGCTGGAGGGACAGCACATGTAGAACAAAGTGAGATAGGCCCGATTGAGATGGTTCTGACATGTGCAGAGGAGGGACATGGGGTATATCGGTTGGAGAATGCTGAGGATGGAGCCAGCAGGAAGGAGGAAAAGAGGAAGGCCAAAGAGGGAGTTCATGGATGTATTGAGGGAAGACATGCAGGTAGTTGGTTTAAAAGAGGCAGATGTAGAGGACAGGGGTGGTATGGAGACGGATGATCCGCTGTGGCGACCCCTAATGGGAGAAGCCGAAAGAAAATGTACTCTATATTGATATGTATATATACCTATTTTATCTTGATTTTTATTAAAATATAGAAGTATAAAATATAAAATATTGTAAAAGCTGGTTACAATAGTTAAAAAAAAAGGAGTTGTTTTGACTACACTGTGTGCTTGGGGTCATTTTTTTTTTGCCATAGCTTTAAAAGCATGCCAGTGTAAAAAGCATGCTAGCGTAAACAGCATACAGAACGTGCATTATTGTGCCATCTAATGGCTATGCATCCATTTATAACATCCTTCAATTTACATTTACAACCTCTTTTAACCTCTAATCACTCAGATGAGAAGGCCTGATTAATATGTGTCAGCACAAAAGTTCACACACAGCTGTTCCCCTACTGCAGTTTGAGTTGACAGCCAGAGAAGCTAAATAATAATAACAAGCTTGGATGCAGAGCACATTAATACAAGGGCAACTTGTTTTTGAACTGCACTCCAAGCCACTTATCCACAGCAAAAATGGACGAAGAAGGAGAGAGGGAGAGAATGCAATATTTAAATGTTAATCCCTTCCGCTCAACTCGATTTGAATTTTGAATACCATGAAGCGATTATAAGGCAATTCTTTATTTGGCTTTGCAGATCTCAAGGCTTTCATCTTTCCTGATAACACTGATAACATTCATTCTTCATTCTTGATAACATTTCTCCTTTTTGATAAACACTTACCTGATGTTTTGTGCACTGGTGCAACTAAGAATTTTTTTTCCCCTATTACTCAGTTATAATACCACAGCAGGACCAGACATGCTATCAATCTGACTGAACAAAAATAGCCATCCTACAGGAGCACCATAGCAGTGTGTAACAAACCCATTTCAAAGCAAAGCCGAACACCACTGAGATTGAATCACTGCACAGTGAATGACTGCGGCAGGACAGGAGAGGTGTCTCATTAGGGCAGGCCTAGGGAGAGCCGCACACACTAATACAGCACCAGTAGCAGCCAGGACATGACAGCTGTTTCCAGCCTGTTTCCTCAGGAGACTCGCAGGAAGTGAGGGGTAAAAATAGATCTGGCTTCCCCGCCACAGAGAGCAGAGGTTCTTAGGTCCTCGGGCGTCACGCTGAGCGTTTCTGTCGTGTCCTCAAGTAAAGTATTTAAGCTCATGTCACTTTGCTACAACACAGTGCTCAAGTGCAAATTAGAGTAAACGGTAAAAATATGACCCAAGCTCTCAGTGGCCCTTTCCTAAATATATAAATGTCACAAAAATTCTGTCTTAACAAAAAGTCGACTGTTACTTTCAACAAATAATAATTTAAGCAAAATGCTTAATTAGCTATTAGACAATGTAGAATGTAAAATTTACATTTATAGTTCGGGGGGGTTTGAAAAGGGGGATACTTTTACTTCACACATCAATTTGAAATCACTGTCAAGGTTAGAACTAGGTCATGGCTAATTGTAACTTTAACATTTATCTCTGTTTGATAGTGTGTCTAATTTTAGCAGTCAGCAGTCATAGACACAAACACAAATGCAAATGCTGTGTCACGTTCTGTGTGGAGTTCTTACATGCAATGCATTACGTACTATTTAATTTTTCTTCTACCATCTGGAAGGAAAGTAGTTCTACAAATCACCAGTAATGTCCTTCCCCTCTCTATGAATTTAACAGATTTAACCTCCTCAGTATTTAAACATAATATTCAACGTTTTGGTACACAATGGAGCAATATACAAGGGGTGTTCAAGTCAACCCGGGACTTAGTTTACAGATATAAAAATGGACACTAGACAGTTCTACACGCAATAGTAAGCGACTATTGTGTCCTATCACTCATAAGCGGCACACGTTATGGGAAATTCCAGAAAACATCAATATAGATGACAGATAACAGCATCATTTCGTGTGAGGATGGAACGAATCTTTCCAGGCGTTAGTTAAACACTGGGATAAGTGTATAAATGCAGGATAGTATGTTGAAAAATAAATGCAATTTTCACTTCTTGAATTTTGAAGAATAATTTATAACTGCATTTTTAAAGTTATTAAAGTAATTGTATTTGTAAGTGCAGTGATTTATTACCATTCCCTGTGCATCAGTTATCCAAAAGAGTATGACCTTAACTTCTGATGTTAGTGATTTTGAATAAGAATATACTAACACAAGCCAAAAGGAGAGCCATGAAGGAATGAAGAAACAAGCTGAATTACAAATGCAATCATGTATGGTCATAAATTTGACTTTGGAAAAAATTAGACGGAAGTGAATATTTGTGGAGCAGTAAAATACAATGAGAAATTAAAAAAGGAACAGATACATAAAGGATAGCTGATAAAAATATAAACATATGTCAATGTTTAAGGCTTAAATAGCTTTATGTTTACAAATTAGACACTCCACCTTTAAAATCTGCACATATGTACATGCTTACAAATACACACACACAAAATCTAAGAAGAGAAGACTCACTCAATCTCCATGCTGAGCAGCTCCAGCAGCGCAGTGAAGATGCCCATTTCATAAAGCAGAAAGACATTGTGTCGTGACCAGTGAAGAACATCCACTTCTGTGTTACACTCATCAAACGCCCCTTTATAGACACACATTCACACACAAAAGAGTATTTAGGAATTTGGTTATGTCTGTCACACACATCTGTCTTTACAGTCTCTATCCTACAAGTGTATAATATATAAAAATATAATACTATATAAATATACTGTGTGTGTGTGTGTGTGTGTGTGTGTGTGTGTGTGTGTAGTACCCTGAGCTAGGTAGAGTATAGCCCGAGCCACTTTGAGTCTCCTGTCTCTGTCTGTGACCTCGAGAGCATCCAGCAGTTGCATGATATATGCCCTCTGTTCATCCACACTCAGCTCTAACCATCTCCTGCTCTTCACTGACGCACACATACAAAGAGAGATAAAAAGTGTGTGTGTGTGTGTGTGTGTGTGTGTGTGTGTGTGTGTGTGTGTGTGTGTGTGTGTGAGAGAGAGAGAGAGAGAGAGAGAGAGAGAGAGAGAGAGAGAGACAGAGAGAGAGTGAGTGAATACACACATATTCAAATAGACTCCACTCTCACTGTTGCTCAATAACTCCTTTTTCCTGTTTGATCGAATCCACAAGTTATTGCACTGCAAATCTTAAATGCTGATTCTCTGCATAACTTTATCTCAACATGACACATTTCTCAAGTGGTTAGAGATTTAAAAGGAGAAAGACTTTTTTGCAGAGTCAACCAATTTAAAAAGAAGGGCAAAGTGGATCTGACAGGTGAAGTGGCAAAGGAGCAAACAGTCAAGCTGTTGAGCGAGAAAAAGGGAGTGCGAGCAAACACAAAAGCACTGCAAGGTCTTACAAGGTGATCTAAGCTTATACACACAGTAAAGAGATAAACCCATGGGAAAACCAACATGAGCAACAACACTGTGCACTCATGTGCTTAGATCAGTATAAACACACGTGCCACCTTTGACACAAATAATGTATATATGTATTAAATGTATTAAATACGTATAGTTGTCTAGTCTTTGTAAAGTTTTTGTAATGCTCAAGCGCATTTGTAACCTAATCAGTATTTTACCGCTTTCAGAATGTCTGCCGGATTTGTGTGATTTTCATTAAACACATCTTTCCTCAGTAAATATACTACTGATGTGAAAAGTGTTCATGTAATTATGGAGAAAAGAAGATGTATTTTATTTAAAGTCATTAAGCTACAAATCAGCATATTTCTCTCTCTCTCTTTTTCTCTCTCTCTCTCTCTCTCTCTCTCACACACACACACACACACACACACACACACACACACACACACACACACACTAGGGATGGTAAGATTCCCCAATTTGCATTGGTGCATCTGCATAAAAATTAGCGATGCATCAATTTTAAAGTGTGCATTGGATAAGTTGCCATTTGTATCATAATGCATCGTTTTCAACATATTTGCGACGGTAAAAATCTTTTTATTTATATATAATTATAAGCAGTGTTGGGGGTAACGCGTTACAAGTAACGTGCGTTACGTAATAATATTACTTTTCTGGAGTAACGAGTAAAGTAGCGCGTTTATAAATTTACACATTAATATCTGAGTTACTTTTTAAAAAAGTAATGCGAGTTACTTTACAGTTAAATTATTTTGCATAAAAAAATGTATGAATTAAAATGAACGTGGTCACTTAGAATCGCGCACTCAAAGGTGCGAGCCGCGGGAACAGAAGCTGGTCAGAAGCGGAGATGGCAAACCAGAGCATTACATTACTGTGATGGAAGTATTCTTATTATTTTAAAATAGTCGAGAACAAGGAGAAAGGAATAATGGTTAAATGTAGATTATGTGTTGGTGAAAAGCTCTTGTCAACTGCAAAAAATACCACTTAAAAAAAAACAAAACATCTGCATGCAAAGCACAGCACTACAGGTGTGTGTGTGTGTGTGTGTGTGTGTGTGTGTGTGTGTGTGTGTGTGTGTGTGTGTGTGTGTGTGTGTGTGTGTGTGTATGTGTGTGTGTGTGTGTGTGTGTGTGTGTATAATGTTGAATATATGCACCATTATGCAATGTTGCATATATGGAAATGGAGACAGAAATATAGAAAACCTTTGCCGACTTTCCACCACTGCAGATCTATTGACTGCTCAGAATAAAAGTTCTCCGTGGGAAACACATGTACGATGCCATCACAGCGGAGATAGAGAGCAAATTCACAGCTCATTTGCTCTTTGTGGGAAGATAAACTGCCACGGTCACTGATAATAGCGCAAACGTTGTAAAAGCGTTCAGAATGTTTCAAGCTGATGATGAAGCAGAGAATGATGTAGACGAGGACGAGGTCATATTTACGGAATTGCACGATGTTTTGCGAGATGACAGCGAAAGGTATGTTCTCCCTCCACATCACCGGTGTGCAGCCCACACATGTCTTTTGCCCTAATATAACTTATTTCTTAATGGCAATTATCTATATTACACCTGTTACACCTGTAAGGCGTGAAAGAGATACAAGTAACGCAAAAGTAACGCAAAATAATATACCGCGTTACTTTCCATAAAAAGTAACTAAGTAACGTAATTAGTTACTTTTTTGGGGAGTAACTCGATATTGTAATGCGTTACTTTTAAAAGTAACGTTTCCCAAAACTGATTATAAGTATATGCACTATATTTTTATCAGTTACAAAGTGACCAATAATTTGTGGCCAATATTTTATGAGTAGATTAATTTCTCACTAAACTGTTTCTCAAGTGCATTCTCTCAGTACCATTGATGCTACGTGAATATGACGTATCACAACACAACAGAGACTGAGGCGTGTCCTGAGAGCCACTTAGAATATTGATTAACATGGTAGAGGCAGAGCTGCATTTTCCTGCAGGCAGAGCAGGAAAAGATTGTCTGCTTTTATTTAAAGTTTTTTTTTTTTTTCTTTTCACTACAAAGGCATCTTTGTGAAAGGGCCATAATTACAATTTTATAAATCAATTTCAATATTTATTATACATAAAAACAAAAAGCATGAAGATTATCATGTAAGCATGAAGATGACTAGTACCAACAGTCCTGCAAGGATGTATAAAGCAATACTGGAGTACTCATATATATATATAAAGTAATTCTCAAAGTAAATACACTCTTTCCCCCACCCGTTATCATTAAATAATTAACTGAAAGTCATGTGTGATATATATGACACTCTCACAACATATAAGGTCATTGGCTGAACCTACACAGTTTGTGGGTACAGCATTTCCAGTCTGGCCACAGTTATACATGTCATTATACACTCACCGGCCACTTTATTAGGTCCAACTGCTCGTTAACACAAATTTCCAATCAGCCAATCACATGGCAGCAACTCAATGCATTTAGGCATGTAGACATGGTCAAGACGATCTGCTGCAGGTTAAACCGAGCGTCAGAATGGGGAAGAAATGTGATTTAAGTGACTTTAAACGTGGCATGGTTGTTGGTGCCAGACGGGCTGGTCTGAGTATTTCAGAAACTGCTGATCTACTGGTATTTTCACGCACAACCATCTCTAGGGTTTACAGAGAATGGTCCGAAAAAGAGAAAATATCCAGTGAGCGGCAGTTCTGTGGGCACAAATGCCTTGTTGATGCCAGAGGTCAGAGGAGAATGGCCAGACTGGTTCAAGCTGATAGAAAAGCAACAGTAACTCGAATAACCACTCAATACATCCGAGGTATGCAGAAGAGCATCTCTGAACTCGCAACACGTTGAACCTTGAGGCAGATGGGCTACAGCAGCAGAAGACCACACCGGGTGCCACTCCTGACAGCTAAGAACAGGAAACTGAGGCTACAATTCGCACAGGCTCACCAAAATTGGACAATAAAAAATTGGAAAAACGTTGCCTGGTCTGATGAGTCTCGATTTCTGCTGCGACATTCGGATGGTAGGGTCAGAATTTGGCGTCAACAACATGAAAGCATGGATCCATCCTGCCTTGTATCAACGGTTCAGGCTAGTAGTGGTGGTGTAATGGTGTGGGGGATATTTTCTTGGCACACTTTGGGCCCATTAGTACCAATTGAGTATCATGTCAATTCCACAGCCTACCTGGGTATTGTTGCTGACCATGTCCATCCCTTTATGACCACAGTGTACCCATCTTCAGATGACTACTTCCAGCAGGATAACGCGCCATGTCATAAAGCGCGAATCATCTCAGACTGGTTTCTTGAACATGAAAATGAGTTAACTGTACACAAATGGCCTCCACAGTCACCAGATATCAATCCAATAAAGCACCTTTGGGATGTGGTGGAACGGGAGATTCGCATCATGGATGTGCAGCTGAAAAATCTGCAGCAACTGCGTGATGCTATCATGTCAATATGGACCAAAATCTCTGAGGAATGTTTCCAGTACCTTGTTGAATCTATGCCACGAAGGATTAAGGCAATTCTGAAGGCAATAGGGGGTCCAACCCGGTACTAGTAAGGTGTACCTAATAAAGTGGCCGGTGAGTGTATAATACTCTGTGGGCATTAGATCCTCTAAAATTTGAAATATTATCCTGTGAACCCAATATGTTAATTTGTGTTTACACCTTATTAAACACTACCCACCACTTTATTTCAGAGTCTAAGTATGTTAAAGCCAACATACTACAGGACAGTACAGTCTGTCTACACAAAACTGACCAGATTGGACCACAAACTGTGTAGGTTGAGCCCATGACCTAATATGTTGTGGAAGTGTCATAAGTATAAGAGCTGAATAAACACAACATTGTCCTCTTCATACAGCATGAAGCATAGTGAGCTGTACTTTGTTAAGTCTCTGGGCTCTATGTACTTTCCTGCAGTGTTTACCTTACGCACACACAAGTGCACATGTACTCACATACACAGGAACTGTATCATTATGCTGACAGTTCATTTCTCTCTCTCTCTTTCTTGGGAGCTTTCAATTAATCAGCTCCTTCCATCTCCCTCTCGGTTCACACACTTTACTGTGTGTGAATAAGCTCTTCTCATATAGCACACTTTCTCTGTAAAAAGCTACCATCCCACCACAGAAACCAGCCACATTGATGGCACATGCACAAAAACATACACAAACATGAACACACAAACGTCCACAGCTGAAGCAAACTGCGAAGGTTCACATGACACTGCAACTGAACAAGACGTGATAGACGTGACAATACCGTGACTCCTAAAATCCTCTTCAAAGCAGTCCCTGTTCAGACCGAACTCAGGCTCCTCAGTGTAACTGTACAGCTCTGAAAGAGAAAAAAATAGTGGTACAGCAGGTCCAACATGTAGAAAAAAATTGTGCTGAATGTTATCACCATGCAGGATTTTTTAAATGGCTTAATGCAGAGCACAGCATGGTCATAAACCCTTTTAGCTTTACTTCATTTGCATAAGCCTGTGTTTCCTATGATTTTAATGTGCTATTGCGTGGCATAGTGGGTTTCTGTCCCATAGCTCATTCAATCCAAAGCTCTATGTCTGAGTTTCTTCTGGGTTCTCTGGTTTTCTTCCACCTCTTTAAAATGTCTGTTTGGTGACTATAGTGCAGTAGTTTTCCCCTTGGCATAAACAAGTAATCATGTGTGTTTATGTCCGATGCCTTGCAAAGAACTGGTATCTGGTTCAGTGTGCTTTGCCTCTAATGCAACTCTGACCTGAATAAAGCACATTTTAAAGATGAACAAATGTGGCAGGAACAATAACTAAAGATAAACACTGATCTACATAGAAAATAAAAGAACAAGCAACGATCAAGACAACAAACAATGAATGATAAAATTAAACAATCCAACTTGGCAAACAGAGGTGTTTCATAAGAGGAAAATATATTAAAAAATCTCACTTAATCATAAACAAAGACGAGGTAGAAGGTGGATGGATGTAAAATAGGTTCAATGGTCTATAAATTAGTGTATAACGTTAGCAAGTCTATACTGTCACAATAACCATACGGTCCTTTGAAGTTCCTGTGACACGTGTGTGTGTGTGTGTGTGTGTGTGTGTGTGTGTGTGTGTGTGTGTGTGTGTCACCTGAGAGTTCAGCAGTCAGGCTATCAGTGTCCCCATACTCAAACTCCAGATTGGGGGATTCCATAGAACCCTGAAGAAACGAACAAAACATACTTCATGAGCTCTGAAACGAAAACACACACTGAGCAGCCTGGATAGCTTACAAGTCTGAAACACACTCTTCAGGTTCTGCCACTATTTCCCCTCACTCTGAGGCTTTTACCAGCACTGTTTTTTTGTGTGATTATGCAAATAGGAGGATCTGTGAGTAGAGGAAGTTGCGAGAGGCATTTCTAAGGAAACTGGAGGGAATACACAGAGAAATACTCTACGTTTCTGGGAGTAGACTAACCGTCATTTCCATCCAATGATCTACATACTGAGTCTGAGTCAGGAATTACATTATAGGTTAGTGTTGTGCAAGCACACACTCATTTAGAACATATCCACAGAGCCAGAAGGAAATCACATATACACGAAGACTGAAACATGTATCTACTTGCTTTTTAATTCGTGTACAATAGCAAAAAACACAGACTGCTTAATGCTAGTATTTCTAGTCTTGAAAGCTGAATAAACAAACAGATCTTTTTCATCCACTACATTTTCTTGATTTTGTCTACATGATAGCAGACTGACTCACTCAAAAAAGTGTTACAACTTGACATTAAATGCAGCTTGAGATGTCACACTCCTTTTGAAACCAAGAGTCAATATCCAGACAGTAACCCTTTACAATAAAGACAAACAGTGCATCACTGTTCTAATATCCCTCTTGCCTCAACCTCAGCAGCCACATCTACTACAGACTAAAAACACAGGATTTCCAAGTATTTCTTTAACTTTTGTAGTCTTCCCTTCTGTCGTTGCTTGATTGTGATTATATTTCAAAGCACTTGCCTTAGACTGTGGCAGAGAATCGGTTTATTTTATCACATTTGCCTTACATTGTCCTAGACTTTGTCCTCTTTCCAGAACACATCCCCATGGCAGAAAACCTGTTTTCCTTTAATCACATGCTGATACCTGATGCTCCATCCATAAATGGCAAATAACCATCTACTTACAAAAACAGAAACGATAATGTACTTAAAGAGGTACATCAACTCAAACCTGTGGTGTGCTTTGCAGCAGAAGTATTGTCAAAACAGCTATTTCAGGCGATGAAGCAACACTTTTTGACCAATCAGATTTGAGATTTAGTTTAGATTTACCTTTAGTATTATGTTATTGGTGATTCATGTGTTCAAATTATTGTGTAAAAGAAGCTGTTCCAGTAAAACTAGCTTTAACTGTGTTTTTTTCCCATGTTTTTATTTTCATGTCAAATTTACAACATCAGTATATGCAGAATTTTAGATGCCATTCTGCATTAAACCTCTCCAGGCATAAAATGTCCCCTCTGACTGCAATCAACTCTGTCTAGGTCCAGTTCTGTTATCCATGTGGAACAGATTTTTTTGCGAGCAAGGTATAAAGTTAATGAGATATACATATATACAAATAACCAAAAATATGTGGTCCATCCAATTGGTTCTTCAACACACTTTTGCTACACTTTGAAAGGACACAATTATATAGATCACTTAAACTAGTCAGCCCAAACCTGTTCTAGCATAACAAAGCCCCTATGCACAAAGTAAGCTCCATGAAGACATGGTTTGTTTACATTTACACCATTTGGCAAACACCCTTATTCAGTGAGACTTACAATCGAGCATTTGAGGGTTAAGGTCCTTGCTCAAGAGCCCAGCAGTGGCAGCTTGTTGGTGCTGGGATTTGAACTTGTAACCTTCTGAACCAGAGTCCAATTCTTAACTGCTGAGCTACCACGTTGAGTGAAAAAACTATTAGATTAGAGTAAATATTAGAACTATATATATATATATATATAGCTTGAAAAAAGTGTTAATTGTGTTAACAGGACCCTATAAGCTCATAAGCATTTTGTAAGCAAGAGCATCATTTCTGAATTCATTACGGTTTCAACTATATTTAAATGTTATTCTATTCTAGAATTGTGGTTTCTGTGTGGTACCATTCACACAAATCTCATGGTGATCTTCAGGCTGTTCATCTTTAGTGGCCATGAATGAGTGGAATGAGTGATTTATTTATTTATTTTTTTTCTTGTGGATGAATGAGCACAAATCCCTCAAGTAGCACTCCATAATCTAATAACAACTATAGGGGGAATAAATCTGGGATATGTCATCAAGCACATAAAGCTGTGATGTTCGGGTGTACATATACTTTTGGGCTATATAGTGTACATCTTTATTCTACAGGAAAAGCTTTAATATATATATATATATATATATATATATATATATATATATATATATATATATATAAATAGAGAGAGAGAGAGAGAGAGAGAGAGAGAGAGTATGCATAGGTACACAGTATGTATTACCTCCTTTTGCATCTCTTACACAGATGTGGTTGGGTGTTTGAGAGCATGTTTTCTGATTGTTAATTGCACCACACCTTGCCAGGGATCTGGACAGTATCAGCAGCGTGAACGCGACATCCCTTCTCCCCACACTGTTCCCAGCATGCTGTGTTACTCACTCAACCACCCACGGCTTATATCTTAGAACAAGCACGTCCCAATTAGGGAGAAAATATGTGTATATTTTTGCACAGCTCTAACTGAGCAAACAGGGACTGAAGTAGGTGTAACACAGACATATACAACACACACACACGCAAACACACACACACACACACACACAAATTTTTATAGAGAGTGGTGCTTATTTTGGTCTTCAGGAGCAGATGGCACTGAGAGCCAGAGAAGAAAGCTCTGGCTGAGAGGAGCGAGGAAATGCACGGTTTTCCTCTCAGACATGTTTCCATAAGGATGCTCCCTGTGTGTCACCGTCAAGTATTCTCTTAATAAGAGCCTCCAATCCATACGCCTAATTTAAGAGACTACAGACAGATCAATAGCACTACGAGAATGTGAGACGAACCATGGACAAAATATCATTAGCGCATGTCAAATACCGGCAATTGCAAAGAAATAAAAAGGCAGTACATCACAGTACCATTCAGCTGCATGTGCAATGAAATTCCACAGTCTGTAGCCGGGTCTAAACTTGGATCACACTTCTCAATCAGATCTCAAAACAGCAGCTGAGAGTAACGCAAGTACAGAGGCATCGGGCTCTAAGAACAGCACTACCAACCCCCTTCTTTATTTTCCATAAATACCAAACATCAACAGCACAAATACACACATCAGCAACAGCATTGGTCTGCATCCAAAGGCTCAATGATCCTATTCCTTCAGTAATATTCCATCATATGTGACCTCTGAAAAGGATGCAATCAGTCCTATTTATAGGAGTCTAGGGATTAGTCTATTCTGCAGCAGCAAGTATAATTTAGTCAGTGGGTTTGATGGGAGGAATCCATAAATGTGTTATGTATTTACATTCAAATCCCTTTTGCACTGTATGAGAAAGTCAAGCGTGAAGGGTCAGAACTCTCCAACTCCTTTAGAGCCCTCATCCTGTATCTTCATCTGAAATGGTGGAGGGAGAACTGCTGCTATTTCTTTAAGGAAAAACATTGCGTGAGCTCAGGAACACAGGAGGTGATGCAAAAATACACCATGTACGCAGAGACTCATATCTAAAGAGCTACTGGCATGTTTTTCGGGGGGTCTGAGGAAGCCGAAGAACCTGGATGAAGCCGACACAGACACAAGGAAAACATGAAACTTCACAAAGACAGTAACCCAAGCTCAGGAGACCCCTGGAGCTGCGAAGTATCAGCACTACCTGTTCCAGTACAATACGATCCACCATTATAATAATAATTATTATTATGCTTCTGATTTTTGATCAATCAAATTCATGAATTAAATTATTTAAAAAATATTTCAGTATAGATTTTTGGTAAGTAGTAATAAATAAAGGCACCACGCTGGCACAGCAAGTCGCATTGCCTCCTCACATCTCCAGAGTCCCAGGTTCAGTCCTTAGTTAATCTGTGGAGATTTACATGTTCTCTTAATGCTCACCTGTGTTTCCTTTGGATTCCCTAGTCTCCTCATGGAAGTGGGCTGGTGTACCATTCGAGATGTATACCATACCTATGCTGATAGGTTCTGGATCCTCTGCAACCATGACCAGGATATTGAAAATGAATGAATGAATTAATCTAACCCTAATCATTCTACAGGAAGAGATAAAGCCTGTGCTCTCATGTAAAAGCTTTATCCTATGGAGAATTCCTTCACCGAGTCACAGGAGGTTACTAAATGATGTGCTGTAAAGGCATTCGAGTGTTTCAGACATCCAGGCTTGACCTTGTAATGTAGTGGAGAGGGGCTTTCAATGTAAACACAGTGACTCTGACCATGAAAGAGCAGTGACTGAATACTGAATGAAGAAGCTGCCAAATCAATGAATACATTCTGCAGATACACACCAATGTATCTAGAGGTACATTACACCTGGCAGTAAAGATGGTTCTAATAAAAACATATTGATTTTACGCAGTAGGGTTGGACAGACAGGCTCAATGAATGGGTCCCACATGACCCTACTGAAGTCCCGCAGTCCCACCATCGTTCATCTCCACTGGAAAATGTGAGATATTAATAGCGCTCACACGCCGTGTCGCCAAAATAAGAAGTCGAGCTGCATCCGTAGTGGAGCAAGGGCATTTAAAGCTGCCCCAGCAACAACCACCAACACACACACACACACACACACACACACACACACGTCCCGATTCTGCTGATTCCTGATCCACTCCTGCGTGCACCGCGGAATAGGTTGGTGATAAGGTATAAAATAGACACGTACCTCCATGTCGTCCGACTGCTGCATGGCTCGTGCGTGCGTGCGTGCGTCTCCGTGTCCCCGCGTCTAAGTGCGTCTCCGCGATCCGTTTCTTCTACGCGCGGACCTTCACACTGACCTGCGACACCGCCGCCTGCCAACTTCAGAAATCCGCGACGCTCTGATTGGATGTCGGGGCGGCAAGTGGGCGGGGATTTACTTACTATCTATCTATCTATCTATCTATCTATCTATCTATCTATCTATCTATCTATCTATCTATCTATGAATAAATGTGCTATTAAACCAGGTTAAAGTTTTAGGGTTTACATTTTAAAAATATTTACATTATACACCATATACACTATATTGCCAAAAGTTTGTGGACACCTTGTCATTAGTATGGGATGTGCTTTTTGAGCATCGCATTCCACATTTAGTCTCATTTTGCTCTTATAATTCTTATAATATAATAATATAATAAGTATGGAAACCTTGCATTTAGAAGCACTTGGAAAGGCACATTTGGCCATTATCTATTTTTATGTGTCATCATGGTTTAATTAAAACACGACTGAAATACAACAGCGCTGTAGAATTCTCTTATCTGATTGGTCAGATGATGTTGATTAGGTATCTCTAACAGCAGCTCTGCTGGTGCTGTAGTTCAAATCACAGGTTTATATAAATAGACAGAAGTCCAAAAGGAATATTGGCACAGGTGGACCACTGCATTAACCTTTAATTAGGTCAGCTTTGTTTACAACATCAGAGCTTGAAAAACACTGATTCTGGCTCTGAGCCTGTCCACACAGAGTATAGCACATTTGAATGGTTTCCCTTCTGTAACACACGTACTGGCATGACTTGCAACCTAAACAAAACACCAGCTATAAGTTGTAAAAGATTTAGGGTCTTGTCTGTAGGATATTTACCAGACACATTTTATTACATTAGAAAGGAAACTAAATGTTTTGTTTATTTCAGAAAAAATGATTGTCAGGTTTCACATTTACAGTTAGGACCATCTTACAAAATGATCTGGAAATAACCTTTAAATATTATTAAACAGAACTATTTCACATTAGGATTATTCAGGATTGTTGAAGGTCCCACCTGACTCAGGCGAGGGCCTTCCATGTTTGTCCATCTATTATGGCAGCATGTAAAATGGTGATAAAAGTGATATTGGATGAGTTGGACCTGATTGTCCAGTAGAGCTCAGTAGAGCTAAGTAAGTTTACTAGCCTTGGTGAAGCAGCCACTTCTGAATTTCTAAATGAATTTCATTGTAAATGTTTGTTTTTATAATCCACAGCTTTTGAATATAATTTGTGGAAAGTGACTGAAATAAATGTGGTGGAAATTAGCTTTCTCTGCAGGATTGCTTCACTTTACTCTCTTTGACTGAATGAGGAGCTTGGCAAGGCCAAGAGAATCATGGAATAGAAGCATACAGAGAGGATGTGCTTTTAGTACCTTATAAAGGCAGTCTTGGGGGTCTATAGTAGAGCTATATCAGGAAAATCCTACTTGACTGAGACCCTGGGTTCAGCACTGCTTGAGAGTATTCATCACAGTTGTCTTGGAAACATCTGGAGATCTGGGAAGCAAGACCAAACAGATTTTGTGATCTTCAAAGCCTGATGAATAAAAGTGCAGAGGACATGAATGAAAGAACTGAACGAAGATCTGGATGATCTGGAGAAATTCTGAAATCTTAGGGTAGAACATAAAATGCTCCTTTACTGAATTATGTCTAATGTACAGTATTTTTAAGGACATTTTCACATGATCAGACTAGATTTATACATACACTCATTGTTAGTAAGGAACAAATAACTAAGAAGGATGAAGAATGAAAACCAAATGTGCTGTTAATTCCATCTTAATACACATGTACTACACAATAGACTGAGATGTAACCTAAGGTGGTGTTATTTTACTGAAGCAATTGATCACTTCATACATTTATGTGGTTTTTGAACATCCCTTTTCATATTTAGTCCCTATTTTCTGGTATAATAACCTCCACTCTTTTGGGAAGATGTTTCACTTGATTTTAGTAAAGTCACTTAGCAGAGGTTGGAACTAACAAAGTACAAATACTTCGTTAAAGTACTTAAGTAGATTTTTCTGGTATCAGTACTTTACTTCACTATTTATATACAACATATATCTGTACTTTTGACTTTCTCAATTTTCAAAACAGGCTCATTACATTAGTTATAATCTATTTGGTGAAATGTCAATTTTTCCCTTCTCATTGCACGCCGTTTTCAGTCCATCAACCTATTTCCTGTCATTGCGCAGATTTTTCAATCCACTAGTGTATCATTTCCTGGCTCTCACACACCACAGACGCAGGCCAGATTACGAAGTAAACAACGAGCGTGGCAGAAGGCAGTAGGAAGTATGGGGTTAACGTGGATGAAACAGAGGGAGTCAGTGATGTAAACATGAGTGAGAACAGAAACATTCCTGATCACCATCATCTTTTCTCTGGTTGTGTTCTATATGGTGGATGCTCAGCCTGGATACATTCATCGAGTAACAAAATGTTTGATTTGATTTGTGTTTATATATAAAATTAAGGCTGTCAAAATGCTAATTAATTTTAACGCCACTGGTTTTATTAAGGCGCGATTAATGCAGCGTGCATTTCGGTTTGACCATTTTTTATTAAAAATATAAATAATCTTTACTCAGATATAATGAACCCAAACAAACAAACAAAAAAAATCAGTAAACATTTGTTTTACTGACGCATCTGAAGTCTCAAATCAGCACCAAAATACGCCATGACGCTCACAACCGACAATTAACCTTCTGAGGTCGACAAACGCACCAGCGCATTTCGTGACATTTTTCGTCATAACGCCGAAACGAACTTTACTCTGTCTTTTTTTGATCGTACAGATAAGAGCAATACATCATTCGAATCTGTAAAGAATCTATTTCCATTTGTACACACTCATAATAACATTAGAAAAATAATGAAAATAGACAGGGGGCGCTCTCTGCCACCTCAGTCATCTCTGCAGACACACAAATAAAACAACCTGAATCTCAGTAAATAATTGCCTCACATACATAATAAATATATGTATAGAATGCTCGTTTAAATAAGCTTTTTAATAAACCAATTCACATCAAATATCCACTGATTATGTAATCCATATGAAATGATGAGGTACAGTTTTTTCGCTATCACCTCATTACCCGTCCGTGTAGAAACATAGCAAAGTTTCCGTTTGGTGTCCTGATAATTAACGTAATTTAAAACAGTGTAATTACTTTTTACAACTTTTACAAGAATATTTTGTCTTTATGCTCCATGTTGAGTTTGGTTTCACAAATAATAAACATACACTGCATAAATCAAGATTTTTCCATTACCATGTTTAGCGTATTAAAAAAATTGTAAAGTATTAATTTAATCTACATTTAGAAGAGATAAAAATGTGCGATTAAGTTGTGTTAATTAATCGTGAGTTAACTCATGACAATCATGCGATTAAATATTTTAATCGATTGACAGCCCTAATATTAATGACTTGGCACCAATTTACCAGCGTGACAGAAAAACAAGTAGTAATGGCTACTTTTTTACTTTATTGCATGTCAGAGCTCAAACTTCTTTACTTTAAATTGAGTAAAAAAAAGTGTAGACAGTACTTTAACCGGTCTTTTAAAACATGAGCATCTGTACTTCTACTTAAGTGAAGGATGTGGGTACTTTTGCCATCTCTGTTGAGATGAATAAATATTTTGAGCCTCGATCTCAACTTCAGTTACCGTTAACAGGATTGTAGTGAGACACACTGAGACTTACATGATCAAGCATGGATTTTGTGAACTCACTTCATGGAGTTTCCACTCCACAAGAAAGCTGGGAGCACATTCTTTTGGCTCTTAAGTGAGGAATCTGAAGGATGATTAGACACAAGCTTCAAAAATGGAAGTGTAGCCTTTACAGATGTACATCACCCAGGCATGACATTATGACTGGTAAGTGAATAACACTTGTTAGGTGGGGAATTCATTAGGCAATAAGTGAGCATTTTGTGCTCAAGAGTTTGACATGGGCCAAATTGTGATGTCTAGATGACTGGGTCAGAGCATCTCCAAAACTGCAGCTCTTGTGGGCTGTTCCCAGTCTGCAGTGGTCAGTATCAGTGGTGAACTGGTGACAAGATCAGAGGTGGCCGAGGTTCTATTGATGGATGTGAGGAGCGAAGGCTGGCCCGTGTGGTCCGATCCAAAAGACAAGCAACTGTAGTTTAAATTGCTGAAGTTAATGATCTGTTAAAGTTAATTTACTGTTAATACTGTTTGGGCAGCAAAAGGGGGACCAACACAATATTATTCATACCATTATAAATATCATGCACAAGTCACCTGATATACAATTCGAACTAGGCTTTCGCACATCAGTGCAAAACAAACCACCTGAAATTTTTCTCCGATCCATTTTTTATGACTTTTATTTTATTCTTTCAGGATACATATTGATTATTGCTCATCTACCATCAATTTGAAATATTTCAACATTGTTTTAACAAAGTAACATTAAAGATTCTCTTATTTGTACTGAATACAATAAATACAGGAGTGGATCTGATTTAGTTCCTACTAAGCTCGTTTCTATACGAGATGCTGGTGTTAACTCGCTGCACATGCTGCTGAAGGAACCACTCATCATGTCAGCCTTACAGAGGCTTGGATCCTGAGTCAACAGCAACACTGCGACAAAACTGACCTTGGGAGAAAACAAAACAAAACAAAGAAACAAAAACAAAAACAAACAAAAAAACCACTCACAAGCCCCCTCAAACACATGCAATTGTTTGCACACCCACACACAGGCAGTAAATTTTTTACAGAAATTAAATGAAAAGGTAAAAAGACACATTAAGGTCAGAACAAGTGTTGTCGCATAAACACAGACAGATGGAGAAACTGACAGACGGTTGGGCCATTAACTCGAACATGATGATACAGTATAGGTATGTATAGGGCTTCGGTACATAAATCCAACACGAAGAATATTAGGGGCATAAAATACTACATTAGAGTGACTTCTGAGGGATTTAGTGAAGTTGTAGGTGTTGCAGTGTAGTAATGCGGCGCTTGGCAACACCTCAGGAGAACAAGTGACGTGAGACCTGCTTAACACTGTTAGAGTGAGAATAAAACCAGCTATTTGAATAGTAGAGATGTGTGGATTTGACATTTTAACACTAAAATCTAAGACTTGTATATTGTTGGTCTCGATAAACTATTTTGCTCTGCAGTAAATGAAGAAAGTGGCACAGGAAGCACAGCTTTGTAGAGTACTAAGAAGCAATTACTCCTTTTATAAAAAGCAATACAGAGTTGATCAAGGATGAAGGGTCACCTGTCATATTAAAAGTGCAGTGAAATTAAGGGACGGAGTTTGTCCCGTTATAGTAAGCCATTAAGTCAAGGCAGTTTTGTTCCAAACACCCCTTAAAACACTGAAATGTGCACGGAAGTCACTCTTGCTTTCACCCAATCCCTCCCATTTTACACAAATCCTTACAGGCTTGTCTGTGGAACTGTGGAACTTTGTACCGGCCTGACTATACATTTGGTATTTCATCAAAAGAATCTTTACTTCACAGTATATAAATTGAACGCTTCAGTACATTTAACATTACACTAAAATGTGATAGAACATTTAATTTGCTTATCTCTATATTAATACAGGATGATTTCATGGGAACAGAAACAGAAAGTAGAAGATAGAAAAATCGTAGTTTTCTGTATAAATATTTAAATATACACCCCTGTGAAGGATCATACAGCCTGAAAGCATTTGCAATAACAATGTGGTAAGAAAATCAGATGATCGATAGAGGGAATATTTTAAAACTTAATACTGGCTTCATTTCAATACCAAAACTGCAAAACCTCTTTGGGAGACACACTGAATCTGGCCACTGAAATAAAATGCCCACAGGTGTGATGACCGTGGGGTAAAGAGGCTCTGCCCCAACATTTATCAGTATGCAGTTAAAATTGGACTATCTTGTTACGATTAAGAATGGCAAAGACTAAAATTTTAGTAAAAATCAATTGCTTTAAAAAAAAAAAAAAAAAAGGAACTTTTCAAAGATGAAATGAAAATGTATGTTAATCTATAATTGGGTCCCTTGGACGCAGCCATAACCATATCCCAACCCACAAGAAGTAGAAAGTAAAGACGACAGGACAAATGGCATGTCCAACAATCATTGAAGGTCAAAAATGGTATTTTTTAGCTTTGTCAAATCAGCTTAGCCAACATTAAACAAAAGAATCTCTAAATGGATTACATACACCTAACACATGAATCGAAAGAGAATAAAAGGATGAAATCTTAATAAACATTATGCTAGATGATGGGCCACTAGCAGTAGCAGCTCATAAAAGAATTAGAGTTGTGCTATTTGTAGCAGAAAATAAATAAAAACTGCTGCTGTCATTGCAAGTCATGCCCAAGGCTCCAGCAAATCAGAACCCCCCCTCCCCGAAAGTGAGGCTTGAACCCCAGCTTCCCCTGGATTGATGAGTCTGGCTGTTTTTTAATCTCGATTTTCCATTGGCGAGGTGCTTTAATACCTGCAACAGAGATTATTATAGGTTGGTCATGTTATATTATGTAATGTATAAATGATTTGGCACAGAGAAATCAACAACAAGAGCGAACGATACAGGAAGAAGAACTCTGTAAGGCGTACTTGCCTGTAGTAATTTGGCTTGAAGGGTCCGTTTTTGTTTAGGCCGAGATACTTGGCCTGCTCATCACTCAGTTCAGTGAGGTGGGCATCAAACGTGGGCAGGTGAAGACTGGCCACATACTCATCTAAACCAGACATACACATGAAGTCACAAAAAAATGCAGTAAAAAAACATTGTGTGCAGCTTCATGTTTAAATGCAAGAACCAAAAATATGCATAATTTTTTCAATAATTTGGCATAATATGTGCCGGTGTCTACTGTACTTAGGATGAGTAACTAAAAGAAAACAGGAAGAAAACCACCTAAGTTTCAATCAAGGAGAGTTAATGTGATGAACGCCTTATTTCCACCATTTTACTAATTACCTTCCGGATATTTCTCTTGGAAATGAAACCGCTTTCTTCTCATGCAATTACTCACAGCTCCCTAAAGTAAATTTTTAGTCCGAACGTTTACTGTAGAGGTACTAAAGTACGGGGTTTGAGGGATGGTTAGATAGAACAAGTGAGAGCGAATGGTGCAGTAAGCACTAGCAGCAGTCTCTGACAGGCTGACCTATATTCAGATCTCTTTGCAAAAGCCTGTACTGGGACACACATGGTTATGCTCCAAGCAGGAGATGGCACACATGCTTAATCATTCAGCACAGTACAGTCTGCTGACAAACCGACAAATCCCTCATGACTACACGCAACACGGCAGGAAAAAAAAAAATTTCACAAACGTGGGCAAAATACCAGGTCGCTCAACAGTAGGTCTGATTCAACAATAGCTAGTTAATTATATTTATATGTATAATATATAATAATAAAAAAACGTGCATCTTACCCATCTTTTTGGGCAGCAGGTAAACATCCTGTTTGTAGCGGCCCTCTGGAGCATTGTACAGCTCTATCAGAGCCAGAGCCTGGGGGAGGAGACAGAACTTTGTCACCATGACAACAGTGATAGTTGTATGCATGGGTATACACGTGAGTGCATGCATGCACACACTGAGGACAACGTACTGCCGATGAATAAGCAAGCAACATCAACTCTAATTAAAAGTGGAGCGCTTTAATGTAAGTGTAGCTGCTCTGTGTTTCCCACCTGGGTTGTAGCTGTGATTGACAGGACGAATGTGGGTACAGTAGAACAGCTTAGGTTGAGAAGACGACCCTAAAGGAACACACGTGCATTGAGAGAAATATAGAAACCGCAGCTTTCTCTCCCACACACATGCACACATTTAATTAATTTACTAATTTTTATAATACATTATTAAATTTCTGGACTGAAATGAGATACAATACATATGACATCTATATGTTGAGGATGACAAATATAACAGTATATGGAAATATATCGCTCACTTTTTAAATACAAAAATATTTCTATATAACTATTATTTAAAAACAATTATAAAAAAGAAATAAGATTTCCATATCTAATTTCTTTCTTTTGAAATATGTGAAATTCACAAGACCTTATTTTCTCTGCTGTACCATGTGATAACTCAATATGAATGCCTGGTTTTTATTTGATGTCTTGGCACAAGATTCATATGTAAAATCACTGTAATAATGATTTGCTCTTTTAATCTCTGGTACACTACTAAAAGCATAATTAAAGCTGCCAGGATAAACATTGCTCACAGACCCACAACTAAACAATCCTGTCTTTATGGCCAAACTGTGATCGAGATAATAAAAAAAAAAAATGTATACCAGTAGAATATTTTTTCCCCCCAGTCTTATCATACTGGCATGTACCAATTATATATACATTTCAACATCTTTTGTGTTTTTCTACAGGAGTAGAAAGAAAGATCAAGTAATCTTGGTTATAACCTCACCTCTGCCAGTAACACTATTCTCTTGCCATCAGGCCAAATCACATGGTCCACCTGTGATCTCACACGCTCCCAGGTCAGCTCAGGGGTCCTCAGACTGGCCTAAAACACACAAAAACCAACCATCACATGAATGAATTTACAAATGGGATAAGACACACATTACCATAGTACCATTTGTTTTACACTAGTACAGAAAGCTGTTAGCCGTTCAGTCACACAATGTTTCAAGTCATTGTTTGCTTACCACATCGATCTCAGTGTTGGAGTGGCCCATGTTGCAGACGATGCAGCCGTTCTTCATACGGTCCAGGTTTTCTCTCACCACCACGTTCTTGTTCCCTAAGAGAAACAGAACAATCAATGAATCATTGGCTAATTCATCCCAAAGGTGTTCACTAAGGTTGAGGTCAAAGTTCTATTGCACGCCACTCAGATGTTCTACTCTAAACCCTGTAAACCATATTTTCATTGAGCTGGCTTTGTGCAAACATATTTGGGTCTCTTAGTTTTAAGTAAAGGGAAAACATCCAAAGGCAAACTAAATAAATCTGCATTGTCATTTTAGGAGCACAGAAAATTTGATGTACCTTTTTAATTATTAAATTTACTCAGCAGCTATTACATAAAAAAAAAATAAATAAATAAAAGTGGTTAAATACCTCGCCAAAAAATGCTTTGCGGAAATAAATCAATAATAAAATAAGACAATAAAATTCAAAAGAGCCTATAAAGAGGTTTTTGGAATATTAGTTGGTTCTAATCAGGTAAAAGCACATTTTGTTTGGTAAATACATTTTTAAAAATGCAGATTTTCTCATATTAAACTGTCCAATGTGGTTGACACTGCAAACATTGACAGCCTCAGATCGCTGCTCCTGACTGATTCGAACCCAACACAGCCCATCCAACTCATGGTTCAGTGTTGTATTCATGCTGAGATGCTTTTCTGTTCACCGTGGTTGTAACGAGCTTGTGTGATTTACTATATCTTTCCTGGCAGCTTGAACCAATTCAGGCATTTTCCTCTGATCTCTCTTGCCAACAAAGCACTTACACCCACAGAACTGTCACTCACTCAATGTTTTTTTTTTCCTCACACCATTCTGTGTAAACTCCAGAGACCGTTGTGTGTGTGAGGGGAAAAAAACCCCACAGGAGATCAGCAGTACGTGAAATATTCATGCCAGTCCATCTGGCAGTAACAACCAGGCCATGCTTAAATCGCAGAGATCACATCATTTCCTTATTATGTTTGATATGAACTAAAGCTCTGGACCTGTATGTGCATGATTGTGTGCACTGTGCTACTGCGATATAATTGGCCGACAGTCCAGTTCAATTTAATTTGTATATAGCTTTCGTCCCAAAGTAACAAACATGAATTATACATTTTAGAATTAAAAATTAGTCTGTATATGTAAACTTCCTGAGCTAGTATGAGGAAGAAACCTTGAGAGGAACCCTACTCAAAAGGGAACCCATCCACATTGACTAACACCAAACTGTCCACTGATGAACGCTTGAAGGCAAAAGTGTTCATCGCAAACTGTTTATATTAATTACAGTCAGAAAGCGCATTCTTGGTTTTGTATGAAAAATTGTATAAACAGACAGGTGTACAGATGGTCCTATTAAAATGGATGGTGAGTATACATATGTACAGAAGTGTAAGGACCACAAACCTGTGCAGGTGATAACAATGTCCACTTGTCTGATAACCTCATTCAGTTTGACCAGTTTGAAGCCATCCATGCTGAGAAATCAAAGAGACAAAGATGTGATAAATCGAGTGATCAAGACACTGTTAATAATAGAACAGATATCAATTATGTTTAACATAATTGATATCTGTTCTATAATTAACAGTGTGAATGTGTGTGTGTGTGGAAAGGATAGAAATACACAATCTCCTTTCCCACTAGTCAGAATCAGAATACATTAACCCCCCAGTAGACCCCCACCTTTTATAAATAGAAGCTTACCAGGCCTGCAAAGCACAAATGGGGTCGATTTCTGTGACATACACAACGGCGCCCATTGCCTTCAAAGCAGCACAGCAGCCCTTTCCAACCTAAACAAAAAAATAAATAATAATAATCAGGCTGTATAACACACTGATGGACATTTAACGAAATAGTTGGTAAAAGCATGCCACCACCTAGTGGCAATACTGGGATTTGTAGCACAAGCAACAATCATAACTGATTTAAACTCCTCTCATGACAGGTCAGTGTGTGTAGTACGAGTTGCATTATCCAGTTAACTAGTGGGCTAACACAGTCACTAATAACTGCGGTTAATAAAAACAGTAAAAATGCAGACGGTGAAGATGAGCAGGCTGAATGAACATAAATCAGCAAATATTTTACAAAGGATGAAGCTTGTTTCTATAGTAATGCTCAGAAAACTGTCTGTTCAGGTAACAATGAAAAATAAGCAAACTCCAAATTTACACTAGATGCCACAAATAAATCATTTTGTGCAAAAATCTTAAAGCTGGAAAAATCATTCGTGGCCTGCTACCGACTCTTAACATAAGTGTAATTTAGGTTTGTTCTTAAATTTACGCTTTAAAAAAAAATTATATAATAATTATTTCATTTTTAATTACCAATTAACTAGGAAAAAGTTACGCAACTCCTGATGCACATATTCACAAACATTATATACAATATAGACGAAGGTTTGTGGACACCTGACCATAAGATTCATACATGCTTAATGAACATCCCAATCACATTTAATCAACATTTGCCGTTATAATAACCTCCACTCTAATGAGGAAGATGTTCCAGCTTGTGAAGATTTGGGCTCATTCAGCCATAAGGGCATTAATAAAGTCAGGTACTGATGTACAGTGTTGGGGGTAACGCGTTACAAGTAATGTGCGTTACGTAATAATATTACTTTTCTGGAGTAACGAGTAAAGTAGCACTTTATACATTTACACATTAATATCTGAGTTACTTTTTTTTAAAAGGTAATGCGAGTTACTTTTCAGTAAAATTTTTTTGCATAAAAAAATCAATACTGAATCAAAAATCACGTAGAATCGCGCACTCATACGTGCGAGCCGCGGGAACAGAAGCTGGTCAGAAGCAGAGATGGGAAACCAGAGCATTACATTACTGTGATGGAAGTATTGTTATTATTTTGAAATAGTGGAGGAAAAGGAGAAAGGAATAATGGTTAAGTGTAGATTATGTGTTGGTGAAAAGCTCTTGTCAACTGCAGAAAATACCACTTAAAAAAAAAAAAAAAAAACATCTGCATGCAAAGCACAGCACTACAGATGTGTGTGTGTTTGTGTGTGTGTATGTGTGTGTGTGTGTGTGTGTGTATAATGTTGAATATATGCAACATTATGCAATGTTGCATATATGGAAATGGAGACAGAAATATAGAAAACTCTTGCTGACTTTCCACCACTGCAGCTCTATGGACTGCTCAGAATAAAAGTTCTCCGTGGGAGACACATGTACGATGCCATCACAGCGAAGATAGAGAGTAAATTCACAGCTCATTTGCTCTTTGTGGGAAGATAAACTGCCACGGTCACTGATAATAGCGCGAACTTTGTAAAAGCGCTCAGAATGTTTCAAGCTGATGATGAAGCAGAGAATGATGTAGACGAGGACGAGGTGATATTTACGGAAGTTTTATGAGATGACAGCGAAAGGTATGTTCTCCCTCCACATAACCCGGTATGCAGCCCACACATGTTTTTTTGCCCTAATATAACTTATTTTTAATGGCAATTATCTATATTACACCTGTTACACCTGTAAGGCGTAAATGAGATACAAGTAACGCAAAAGTAACGCAAAAGTAATATAACGCGTTACTTTCCATAAAAAGTAACTAAGTAACGTAATTAGTTACTTTTTTGGGGAGTAACTCGATATTGTAATGCGTTACTTTTAAAAGTAACGTTGCCCAACACTGCTGATGTAGGTGGAGGAGGCCAATTCATCCCAAAGGTGTTCACTAAGGTTGAGGTCAAAGTTCTATTGCACACCACTCAGATGTTCCACTCTAACCCCTGTAAACCATATTTTCATGGAGCTGGCTTTGTGCAAACATATTTGGGTCTCTTAGTTTTAAGTAAAGGGAAAACATCCAAAGGCATCCTATGCAGTTTGGTGCCTCTGACTTTGTGTGAACAGTCTGAAGAAGAACCACATAGGCTGGAAAAGTCTCAATACTTTTTTCCATTTTGAGTATATAATATAATGTGCAGATATATAATGCCAGAAGATGTCAGTGGGTTGTGGTTGGCGCTCACCTCTCCGTAACCACACACCACCACTTGTTTACCTCCAAACATCACATCTGTGGTCCTCTTTAGACTAAAGGAACACACAAAGGAATACAAATATCAGATATGGAAATGATCAATAGATGTATAATGCATTATTAGTAAGAGAACAAATGTTTAAATATTATTAGAAACATTGATTATTTAAATGTTTTCCAGCCAGAATCCATTGACTTACCCATCCAGAATGGACTCACGGCAGCAGTAGAGGTTGTCAAATTTTTGCTTGGTGACAGAGTCATTGACATTCATAGCAGGTACACACAATTTGCCAGCCTTTGACAGTTGGTACAGCCTAGAGATAAGGAAAAAACAGAAAACTATATTTACACATGCTAACTACAGCATGTCGCTTCGTGAACCAAACAATCTCTGGAGTGTAAATAATGTTTAACTAAGGTTTAACTAGGCAAAAACAGCAATTATGTTACAACACTGTGATTGCTACCAGACCACAGACATTCTGTCAAAATTATAGGTTTATACGGTCTCATTATTTTCTGCTTTATTTTTTACACCTGGAAACAAACCACTGTGTCATGTGAGAATAAGCTGAGCAACCTAATAAATGGTGATTGTTGTGTAATCGGTCTTTCTGAATGTTTGTACACAATGCATAATAAAAAAATACATTAAAATATGTTGATTGTAACATAATGGCATAAAAAGCTGTAATCTTGCCAGTGCAAAGTGCTTATGTGGTTCTTTTTACATAATCAGAAGAAAAGAGAAATGTAAGAAGACCTATGTCTAAAACAGTACAAAGCTTCAGGAAACAGTAGAACTCTAATCTCAAATTTCAAAAACCTCAGTCCTCTATAACCTTATCAGTAATAGTACATTATGTACTGTACAACAAGTATAGCTATTCCTGTTTCCAACCACTAGATGGTAGACACAGTTTTCCAGCAGGGGACCACTGACACTGAAGGACACCACCAGTAAGACTTTGAAGCAAAAGTACAAAGAAAATAAGATTTTCATTTAATTTCAAATAACTGCTCACCTGTGAACTCCAGTCACACTTTCCTCGACAATGCCTTTGATCTTCTTGAACATGTTGGGGTATTTCTTATAGATCCAGTGTGTCAGATCTCCACCATCATCCAGAATCTGAAGCAGATTTGACAAATGAACAGTTTGGAGGCTTTATAATCAGAGGAAATAGTCTATAAAAGCCGGTATACAGGTAAGCAGACAACCTGCAGGTTCCCCTCTCACCATGTTGGGTTGCCAACCCTCAACGTTCACACAGCGATCGATGCACCACCAGAAATCATCCTCAGACTCACCTTTCCAGGCAAACACAGAGAAGCCTGCCAAAGAGATGACAAAGTCAGAGAGAATGGCAAAACAACACACAGCTGAATGTGAAAATAAAGGGCCCAGAGTACACTGACCTCCTTCAGCCAGGGCAGCTGCCACCTCATTCTGGGTGGAATAGATGTTACAGGCAGCCCATCTGCACTGAGCACCCAATGCAGACAGAGTCTCCATCAGCACCTGAAAATATGCAAACATAAAGGACTTCAAATATCAAAAGGTGTATACACTTGTGGTTAAAAGGTACAGACTACTTACAGCAGTCTGAGCAGTGATGTGAGTGCAGCCCACGACTTTAGCTCCAGCCAGGGGCTTTTCTCCCTGAGCTCTTTTCCTCAGAGCCATGAGAGCAGGCATCTCTGCAGAGCAACACACACAGTTATATATTAGGAGTAATGAACGAAACATGTCAGCATAGTTGCTACTTGGTTGTGCTTTTAACCAATAAATGAGAAATACAGAGAGGAGAGTGGATTATGAGTGAGCAGAAAACTCTGGTTATTGGGGGTGAAGTAGGAAACACCATGTGGTCTGTCAGTGCACACTGAACATATGGGCCCCTCAGCAGCCCAGGAAGAGCACAGCATGTACCACTCCACCCACAGACACATGCACATAAAAGCATATATAATAATATATATAAATAATAACCACCAGCTTAGATGCTGTTGAATATAATTCGGACTATAGTGGTTTATACCTTGCTCAGCAATTTCGATCTCTCTGCGACCAAACTCGGCCTGCTTGATGTTTTTGATGCAGAAATCTCCATTGCCTTTGGAGTTCTTCTGCTGCTTGTCTCGAGGTGATGTCTCATCATCTGAGCTATCAGTGTAGGAGGCAGCTGGTGAGAAAAGGAACAGTGCATGATCCAAAAATCCACTTAGACTACAAATGGTCTGTAATGAGAGTGTGTTTTTCCTCTAATTGTTATCCTGTTCTCTCAGAGATCAACCTGAAGATCTGACAAAACGCTTTCCCCTAAACTGAGACCAACACACAAGCCAGATCTCCTGAGACACCCCTGGCCATGCTACTCCAAAATTATGAAAGTCAGCTATATGTAATGGCTGAATAAGTGTGTGTCGGTGTATGATTTTGTACCTGAGCTGTAGCTGTCTGTAGACGACTGAGAGATGGAGCGAGACAGAGAGCGGCGTCCGATCTTGGTGGGCCGTTTGTTAAACTCCTGCTTCTGGTCTGCAAACTGGATCTGCTGCACAGTGTAGAAGAGGAGAAAGAATATAACTATAAATAGTTTTATAATAACCTTGTACTAAAATATTAGAAATGTATTTACTAATAAACTATTTAAGAACATCCAAGCAAAAATCAAAACCAAACAAAAACAAACAGCTGTACACTAAGACTCTAAAAGTCAAGCTCTCCGAGTTGAATGCTGGCCATTCACAGTGCTCTAATCAATCAAATCTTTTGTTATATAAAAAAAAAAAACAAAGAAAAAAGATAAAGGAATAAGTCATTGACCCCATCTTTATCTTTCTTACACATAAAAAAAACGTTCCCCTGCTTAATCACTTGCACAGTAAAAGCCTGTTGCCACAACCCTCCATAGTTCTACATTCACAAAATTTAGCAAGGCCTCTTCTCCAAAACCCTACCCTCTGACCAATCAACAGTGCAGGGCCGGGAAGTAGAACCGACCCTGGCTTCTGCAGGCAGAAAAACTTGCCTTAAGGCTTTGCAAAAGCAGTGATAATGTTCCCCATGAGGCGGGTGTCTGTTGGATGTGTGGGTAAACTGATGTTACTATTCATGGCATGGCAGCTGGCAGGAAGAGAGCGGCATCTATGTTGTGAGAGGATTAAAGTACAGCATACAGAGATAGTGCCACTGTTTATGACATTATCTGAATGAACAACGGCCCTCAAATCATTCTGCTCCATCAAGTGATATTAAAAATGGCAGTCTTACTCTAGTCTTATGACGCAAATGATACGTAACATTAATGATTATCCACTGTAATCATCAACAACAAATAAAGAATAACCGTGTGCATACTGATATGACAAGTTCTGTACTCGAGGTCATTTTTCTGCATATCTGGCTAAAGAAAATATGCTCCGGATTAACGATTAACTCCGTGCTGCTTATTTGAGGCACACTTTACTGGAGGTGTCTTCTTATATTCCAATAGCCTTAAAGCCTTAAATGTTTAGTCTGCAAGTGCACACTCGTCTAAAATAGACTTCCGTTGGATGAAGCAATGGTTTGTGCTAGATACTCATGATCTGCTAACTACTACTGTGAACATGGCAGTCAGGAAACTGTTAACCCTTCCTGAACCGTCCGTTCCTTTAACAACCGTACGAAACTAAACCTGGAAAACGTCTGGAAATGTCAGATACTGCATCACCAGTGATAATGACATGATCATGATCTTGCCCCATTTTGCCAAAATACTTATGTAACCCATAATATAAAGGAAAACAGGAAAAACTTTGGGTTAGCTGGCAAAAGGTCTCAGCCCATGTTGAAGCCCACACAGCGTGACACATACTGCATACAGCCATGACTCACACACACGGTCTCTCGGTCTCACACGCATGCATGCAGAAAACCTTGGATTTTATTTATGCTTCATGAAAAAGGGATCTTGACTCACCAAGTGAGATGTGTAACACAACAGCTTTAATTAAACACACGGAACCGTGACTCACATGGAGAGAAAGGCCACTCTGAGCCACTCATATGTCACTTTTCATTGTCAATGTTTCACAAAATGCTAACTCGCGCTACCGCATGAACATTAACATGGCCTCAAAGGAACAAGGTTAGGCAAGTTTGTTTTTCATTCATCTTCTAGAACCGCTTTATCCTCGTCAGGGGCATGACATGAAACAGGAGACAGGAGAGTGATAAAGCACTATTTAATTATACACACACCATACAAAAAGACACTAGCATGGCTTTCCCACACACAAGTACATACAACAAACATTTCATTAGGAAATTCCCCATAGCAAGAAACAAATGAATGCATTAGGACCCAGACTGGCTTATACAAACAGCAGATCAGTTGTGCCAACACAACAATGAGACCGGAGACATTTTCCAAGCTGCAGCCTACAATTACATATCAAATCCACCACCTATCATCACAATGAACGCATGTAATATGTTCTCTGCTAGTGTTAAACTCTCACCAGCTCGATCTGGCAGTTAGCCATTAACACTGCTGACACTACAGGGTTTACAGAGGTCAGCGCAGCTTTGAGAGACTTGACTGAAAGTACACATGAGCATTTGTCTGCCTGCTTTTCCCACAGGTACTTTTCCATCCTGAGGTCTGAACCCCACCCAGCAAGCTGATCCCCTTACCTTTTCCACGAGAGACTCGCTATGTTCTCCATCCTTATTTTTCAACATGATAAGGGGATAGAAACTGAAATAAGAACAGAGCGACAAACCCAGTTCAGCCTGGCAACTTCTACCCGATTCACTCGAGGCCAGTCCTGCCTGGTTCTGCTGCCCATCCTACACAATGCTCAATTGTTCATTTCTTATACCTCTCCAATCTGTCCTTTAATTGTTTAAAGCCTGGAAAGAACAGAGCGGTTTGAAATAAAGGTTAGCAGTGGCCTTATTTGGCTTTACCAATATTTTAATTAGGCCATAGTGTGTCCAAAGTATTAGTGTGCACACTGAGGATTTTTCAGGTAAGAGTTTCTGAGGTGATTATAGTATTTTCTTGCTTCCGGACAGTGGTCTTTGCCAAGGATACTTGCGTCCACTGCAGGCGTTCAACAAAGCATGCATTGTGCAAGAGCTTAAAGAGCAGGACATATGAGCAGGAGGTGGCAGGTCACGCTGCTTCAGCAACCGCGTTATAGGACCTCGGTGAAACATGAAATGCCAGGTGTCGCTTCAAAAGGATTGATTGTCTAGTTAAACGTCATCTTTTAACCAAGAGCTCTCCAATGCAGCCTTAGAGAGGAATGAGATTTCACCTTCAACCACAAGAGACACAAAAAGGTTGGAGTTTTACCATAGATTTCAATGAATGATTCACAAAAACATTAACTTGGGTACAATCTGTCCTGGTGTATGCTCTCCTGAGCACACAAGAAAAACAGAAAGAAAAAAACTTTAAGAAAGTTAAAGGTGGTTTCGACTCATTCATGAAGTATCAGCAGAAAAGTTGATTGCCATTTTAACATGGCTGAGTTTAAACACACCTGCTGAATCTGAACCATCTCAAAAGGAGATTAGACACCTAGCCAAATGATTAATCTTTCTTTGAGAAGCCTTGGCAGCATGTAAAGATAGAATCATGATCTTGCTAACAAACACATGCTAACGTCACATGACTCCCCATGTACAATAGAACAATTCCAAAGTATTTTTTTTTTTTTTTTTTTTTTTTTAAGATAGCAGCATATTGGTCTGCATATTAATATGGGAAAAGGAAAAGTTACAGAAAAAGTCTCCAACAACCATTTTGATTTTACTTTAAATGCCAAAACTGAGGCATTTTAATCTCTGATAATATGAGTGGATTTGGGATTATCAGAGAAAATCCCTATTAATGGCAACACAAGAAAGGTCATATGTTACTACAGAGGGACATATCCAGGCTTGAGCTGCACATCAAAGCACTAAAACAAAAAGATTGTCTTATGTAAAAGTGTGGCATGTGAGAGACAGACGGCAGAGGAAATGAACCTGCCAAAGCATACATAAGCCTAAAAACACCACTGAAGGGCTCAGAAGTATTGACTACAGAAATGCATTTTGCTCAGCAAATACAATTTGAGGAGCTAAAGACTGACTGCTGGGATCACGATTTCAAAGACTAACTTGAAGGCAACACTTTATATAGGATTCCAACAAACTGCTCTAAAGCTCCTAAGGCTTTATATGGTTGTTAAAGTGACCTATTTATTTAAATAAAACAAGAAGACACTGGAAAAGCACGGGTTTTAAAGGTCTTACTTCAAAGGACTGCCCTTTTTAGTCCTGGTATTTGGCTTGTTTCCAAATCAATGGAGCAACGTGTTCAATCTTGGGTGGGGGTGGGTGGGGGTGTAGTTCAGTCCATTAAACCAGCTAAGAAGGAGAACCCCTGAGCCGGATCACCTAACAGTATATTTTGGTGGATATTTACATAAATATAGGCTCTTCCTATAGGGGCCACTGATTTAATGCAACAATCCACTCTCTCTGAGAAGAACAAGTTTCAACTGATGAAGCAAGATTATAAAAAGATGATTTACAACAGACACATAAAAAAAAAAAAAAAAAAATAGGCACATGGTAGAGTAACAAACATCAAGAAAAGTGCTATCTACCCTTCCTCACGTTTATGAGTTCATAGACATGATTGGTTACTACCACTGTGACTGAATTCACTTGATAAATTCCCAATCACTGTCGACTCCCAACATTAGGAGAAACACTTTTCTGCTGCGCCACTTAGGAGCCCACAATTCTGCAATGTGACGCCATTCAAATACTTCTTGGGCTTTTCAATTTTGCCTAAATAAACAAAAACCAAACTATTGATTAAATAAAGGCTACAGTGGGTTATGTACAAGGACGTTTCTTATTATAGTTCTATTGAAATGTTGGCTGGGCTTTGAGGGAAATTGGAGCTAATAAATATATTTTCAAAAAATACTGGGTTTACCATTGCTAGATCATCACTAGTGTGTTGATTGTGTAACGTAACCTTGAGAACCTATTCACACTGGAACAAAAGAATGTACTTCCTGAAAAAACACTTGAGATTGCTTATTGGCTTTCTGGTCACTAGTCTAAGCCTACATTTAATTTTTTATTTCATAATTTGCTGTTTTGTTCCCATTTGAAATTTTTACCATATAAATGTCAGTTTCAAAGCTCATCAGTTAAAACTGAAATGTTTCTGCAGAAATCATTGTAGCTAAATGTCAAAATCTAGATGACTACTGTCACTTATCAACCACTAATCATTCCCTTCTGAATGACCAATGAGTTCTCAGTGATCCAACCTCAGAATCTAGAAGGGTCACGTTTCATTGTGGAAAGCGTCAGTTTCCTAGAGTCCACAAGAATGAAGTTTACAGAGGTTCACATTACTAACAAAAGCTGCAAAGAACCTGGGAGAAAACAGTCCTTTGACTGTAAAGCAATCTCTTCAAACAAAAAATAGTTCCACGCTATTGCTTATGTTAGAGAATGTACACTATAGGCCATTTCAAGGATGTAAACAATAACAAACCATATGGGTCCATCCGGGTCCTAAAGCATTTCCGAGCGTATAACAGCACGCGCATTTACAAAAAAACCTATTGTTGTGTTCCATCATAACTTATTGCATACATCATTTTATACGTTTTGTATTGATTGTTAGATTAGTTGACGTGTTAACAGTGTGTGTGTGTGTGTGTGTGTGTGTGTGTGTGTGTGTGTGTGTGTGTGTGAGGGTTTGAATGCTTCATCTGAGCTGTGTGTGTGTTGTCACGAATAAACAAGATGCACGCAATTCAATGCTGGCTAATGCGTCTTTGTTTATTTCATTCATCATGTAGTGTTGGTTTTAAGATAAGTCAATATCCTCGAGTTGCTAGTCGGCATCCAGCCTAAACTGCTGTAATCCAAGCGTCACGTTGGGTCTTATTTTTCAGAAATCTAAAACACTTTCATTTCCGACAGCAATTTAGTTCCTGGTCTTCGAGAGCATGAACAATGTGGTCCTAGTTTTCATCATGATATATTTTAACAGCAAGGATGAATAGTTTTCGTAATATCCCTGGCGAAAGGCGCCATGTTATACACAATGTTTCGACTGTCTGCGTTAGTTAACCTGAAACGTCCACATCCTCTCATGAACGAATGGCTATTGAAATGGTCTATACATTCAGTACAGCTGAGGCCTCAGTAACACGTTAAGAGGTCAAACAACTCCCAATGTCACGCTGTGGTCAGAAATAATAAAGAGTACACATATGGTCCACATCTGATTATAGATATGGTGGGAATGTGAAAGAGAAACAGAGCGCTTTCCTAATGGAGCCACTCAAGTGACAAAAATAATAAGAACCTCTCACTTTTTCATCTTTTCATTATGAAGCATTTGTACTTGCCATCCTGAGCCTTAAATGACTCATTCAGCAGATAATAAGACACAGTTAACAGTTTGTGCTAGAACGTTCACTTCCACAATATTGGGAAGGTTACATAAGATACTTACAGCTTACTGAATCCTTCTGGGCAAGATTTCTGTTAAAATGGGGCGTTTTTGCAATTTAATAGCAACTATTAAATATTCTCTATTTTGATGTAGCACATGAGTAAAAAACTGTACAGATGTCTTTCCCTGGACATCTGAAACGAGCTGGTACAAAAAAAAGGTTTACACAAGCCAAATTACTGACTGGCTACGAACGTATATTTCATACTTGAGTTTTTCTGAATACTATGCTTGTTAATGATTCACGGACAATTGACAAACTGCCATCAAGTTATCATTTAGTGCACTACATTATTAAAGTGGAAAACATCCTGCCTTCGATTAGAAAGCATTAAAGAAAGTCATTTGTCTTCTCCTACACAATGTGATGCGGTGTAATTACTGTTCAGGAAATACAGCAATCACACAAAGTGGGAGAAGAAGCTGTGAGAAGAATGCAATGGGAAAAAAGAAAGTCCCAGTTAAAATAATAATGTGCGAAGATCAGAAATTATATTTACACACTGGAACACTAACATCCTTACTTTATTAAATAAATAAAAGTATGTCTATAGATCGATTTATTACTGTTCTTTAACGATAGCAATAATCAATCAGGAAAAAAAAAAATACTTTTTGCACACCTACTAGATGCATTTGTTGTCCTGCAACTGTTAAAACAGTCAAATTGGACAAGATAATAATGACTGCAATGCAATTAGTTTCTCGTTAATAAATCATACATCTTAAGACACTGGTATTTGTTCCATCGAGAACAAGATGACATTAGTACAGTTTTGACTAGCCTGGTCTTTCCAACAAATAAAGCATTAAAAGACCTTGAAGCAATGAACAAGGCTCGATCTTTGATACTGCCCCCCCCCATCCCCCCGCAGTCAAAAGACGTAGAAGGTGAGGTTTGATGAGTTCATGCTTAGTATCCATAAACAGAAGGCAGTCCAAAGGGCAGCAGTGGAAAAAGCAAAGCGGCACAACCTCATACTGTCATAACACCTTTAGTACATTCGATATCGCACTAACGTCTTTGGAAAATGAAGAAATCAAATGAAGCAATATAGCGTTGGGTTAAATGTGTTGTACAAAATGTGTGTGTAAAGTAATCCCTCCACGTGAAGTGTGTTCTTGGTCAGCTGCAGGGTAGGAGGGTGCCACGTAGGTCGATAAAAAAACTTTTATGCGGAGCCATCCGATACGATTCCCTGCCATTAATAAAACAAACTTCCTCTCTCTTCTGCTGAGGGATGCCTCTTGATGCTGAGCATCAGCTGTGCTTTTTTGGGGGGAAGACAGTAATGTCAATAAGAGCCTTCTCAATGCAGTACTGCAGGACTTTCAACAGGGTCTCAAATCAACAGGAACATAAACACTGCTGATAAAGAGTACATACTATTAAAACTAGAATTGGTTAACTACATACAAAACTGAGAATCTGAAGCGAGCAGTTGGATAACTGTTAGGCAGCTTTTTATTAGCTGGGACTGGGAAACTGGTCAGGGTTTAAATGGTGTCTAACGGAGTTTTTCCTTGCCACCATCACCACTGGCTTGTTCATTAGCGACAAACTTACAATTATAAGGAACAAACGTATACATTCTTTATTACCACTTTATCCATGCAAAGCTGCTTTGAGACAATGTCCACTGTTCAAAGCTCTATACAAATAACTTAAAAACTGTTCCGAAGCATTCGGGCCGCCACATAAAGACATAAGCCATCAGGCTCCTCAATACACAGAACTGAAATGGAACGAACGAACGCACGCACGCACTCACTCAAATGTGTGTTACCGAACTGTACAACCTGAACTTAACACACACATTACTCATCTCAATCCATTCCACCATAATTTATTTATTATTATTTATACTTGACCGCATTACACTGTTTACATGCTGTCTTTTGCACCTCTTGACTGCTCCTGTTTTTTGCACTGCATTGTGTCTGTTTATATTCACTCCCAGTTATAGTTTTTACAGTTCTCCTCGCACAGTACTGTATAATCAAAGTATACAGTAGGTTTACTGGTCGGCGCCATCTTGGGTTTTGTGTCTTGTCTTGTCTGTCTGCACTGTTTTTCATCTGCACTGTTTGCAGTCGATGCACTTTACATATCTTGTGTTGTGTTGTAGCTCTATGTTGTTGTTTAGTGTAGCACCAGGGTTCCGGAGGAACGTTGTCTCGTTTTTACTGTGTACCACTGTGTATAGTAAAAATTAAAATAAAAGCCTCTTGACTTCATCTGTATCTCCTGTCAGACAAACTTAACACTCCGAATAAAGTGAACATCAGCACACATGATTTAACATAGAGGCCTTGTTATGGTGGGGTGGAGCCAATTTAAGGCCGAAAAAAAAAAGTAAAATAAACCTTCTATTGGGGTTGTATGGTTTCTAACTGTGCTTCCAGAGCTCAAAACTTTCTAAAACACACTTAAACCATCACATTTCATTTTTCAGTACCTCAGTAACTCAGGACAGAACAGAACTCAGGACTCAGTAACAGAAACTCCAAATCAAAAGTATATATCAATCTACTCTGGTCAGCATCACAGGACAAACACCATACTTTGCCTAGAGCAGTGCGTCAGCTTCAATAAAACTCTAAGTGCACGCAGGTGGCTATAAACCTGTTCCTGTGAGCCAGTTTTAAAAACCTTTGCAGATGTAGCCCGTGTCGAGAGGTGGTCATTGTCTTGAGGCTTGTGGATAAAAGCTTCTATTTATGTGCCAGATGGTGTCCCTCTGAGGCTCTGAGTAAGCGCTGAGTGAGAGAGTGATGTTTCTCCGAGTCTGGATAGGGGCCTGACCCAGCATTAAACACGTCTTCTTATGAGGTATGCTGCATGTGCAGTAGTGATGAGTGGCGAAAAAAGTGGCAACCAGTTCATGCACAGGAATCACACAATAGATCCTACAGAGACTTTAGTGGCTCCAGAACAGTGTGGTGATCATTTACAAAGCTGTGAATAGATTGTGCTGTGATATTAAAATTAATGTATGGCCTATTTCCCCCAGTAGAAACTTGGGCTAGATAGAAATGGGAAGAAGAGAAAAATAAATAAAAAATCTTAACTTTATAAAAAAAAATAAATAAATAAAAAAAAGAATCAGCCTTCATATTTTTTTCCATCCCACAAAAACTCGACTTTAGAAAAGGCCATGTCCATGAACAAGTCTGTGGCGTTGGAAGTTTAAACCCAATCTGAAGAATATTTGTGATTTATGCATTCTTTGTTCTTCTGAAGGAACCCAGATTTTTTTTTCTCCCCAAAAAAGAGTACATGTTTGTTCTATACACGGTGCTCTCATCTAATATTGGCACCTGTGTCAATTTGTTTAATAGTGAAATCTGTTTAAAATACACAACGATTGAGTCTTTGGGTAGGACAATGATTTCAAACATATATAAAAAAATCAACACAGGGAAAAAAATTTACTGAGCACAAATTAAAAAGGTCCTACCATGGCCATCCCAGTCCACTGACTTGAACCCCATAGAAAACCTGTGAGGTGAACTAAAGCGAAGAGACCACCAGCATTGATCTCGAAATTTAAAGGATCAGGAGAGATTCTGTATAACGGGATGGTCTCAGATCCCATGCCAAGTTTTTCCAACTCTTTCGGCATTACAGGAGAAAACTCAGAGCTGTTTACTTGGCAGAGGGAGGTGGCACAAGGATTTGATTTAAAGCGTGCCAACTGGGGATGCACCGAATTTTTGTACCCCGAAAATCTTTGGGCCGAAAATGGCATATTGGGTTTTGGCCTAAAGAAAGAAAAAAATGGGCCAAAAATACAAACCGGAAAGATGCGCCCTTAACCGCACTGTACGGCTTTTTCTTGGTTTTATTTTGAAATGATCGCAAACTTTGGCAACTTTTTGAGTAGTACGGAGAAGGACGATTCGCTGTGGTGACCCCTAAAGGGGAGCAGCCAAAAGAAGAAGAAGAATTGCTCAAGTTACTCGAGGAATCGTTTCAGCCCAATGCAACGGTTCATTAAGCACCTCGGCTCGGTTTCAATTTCAATACCGTTAAGGAGAAGAAATGGCAAAACAAATTCCTTGTCGTTTTTTTATTAACATTGTATTATTGTTTGTGAACAACAGTTTACATTAAAAAAATTTATAAAATGCCTGGTTTAAATAAAAAAGATTTAGATATAAAAATATATTTCAATAAATCAAATTAATGCCATATACTTTTTAATTATATTGATTAAATTGAGTAATCGATTAAACAGACACATTAAATTAATTACATACAATTTAAGAAATGAAAAAATGCAATTAAATAGTTTACATTTGTTAGGTTCGTTACATTTGAGTAATACATGTGTATATAAATGTGTGTTTATGTTTAATATAAAACTTTCTAAAGATATGTCCTACTTACTATGTTCTACTTATTTCGACATACTTTAACAAATGTCTTCATTCTTCCATCCTTCATTCATTCACTCAATTGTCATGTGAAATATGGTGATATGTGGTCAGGATTAGACAGTCCTTTCAGTTAGACTGTCGTAAAAACTTTGACAACGACAGGAAGTGCAAGTGATTTCGTGCATGAGCAAAACAAAATTGTGTTTGAGTGAGTAGTCACAGTGACTTTGCACTCAAAGTGTGAGTCGGAGACTAAACAAACTTGAGTTTCGCCACTTAACATCTTCGTGAGAAAACACATGTAAAGAGAATTGCATTGTACACACGTGCTCTGTAATGAAAGCCAGACGAGAAGAAAGATTAAGTTCGGTACAAATTTGTGTACCGTTACACCCCTATCGGCATATATGTGCCAACTTGCAAATAATCTATATTGACAATATTAGTGGAGGGCACTGTATTTATCTAGTGACGTTAAACCAATGGTATATCTCAACCGATGGTAAAACAAAGCCATATAAAGTTTAGAGACAAGCTACCATTTCCCTTGTAATTACCACATTAAATGATGCCAAAATGATCTGCTGATAAACCAGAATTCAAAAGTCCTTTATACAGCTGCCAGAATGTGGAAAGATACTCAGCACATATTACGCAACTGTTGTGGTTTAAATTGGTACTCCACCCAAGATCAACCAAGTTCATGAACAAAGTGAATTCGGTCTTGGAGCAGCCCTACGTGGCAAAGTGTTTTTGAAACATGACTTTTTTCAGGTATTAGATAAAAGAGGGCGAAACATCTTCCAAGAATGAAAAGGCTAATGCTTAAAAAAAAATGCCAAAGAATCTTGTGGGGACATGAGATACGAGTCAGGGCATGAAACAGGAAGCCTTGTGTGTTTATTTATCCATGGCGAAGGATTTTTAGAAAGATGAGAACCAGGTATTACGTTACACTACAGCCACATTAACTGCTTCAGGTAATCATTAAAAGGTCTGGGCTTTAGTTTGGGCTGGAAATGACGTCTACATCGTGATCAATTAACACTGCAATTTGATTGACACAATTTCATTATGGGATACAGTATTAAAGAAAACTAAAATCCAAATTACAAACAGACTGCTTGAATAAGTTACAAATGAACATTTCAAGTGGTGGATTGAAAGTTTAACTAGGAATGAGTTTAAATGTTTCATCTGAAGATCTGAATAATAGTAATAAGGATTTTCTCACTACAATTCAATAAAAATCCAAAGTGCACAGAATTGATTTGATGCAGTAAACTGTGTGAGGGGTGAGGAGGTGTGACGGCTGGCTGCGGGTTATGAGGATTTTGCGCTTGGCTCGCTGTGGTTGGTCTGCATCACTTTAGATTAGCTGCAGGTCTGAATGCGATTCAACAGATGCTGCTGGTTTGTGAAAATATACCTCAAAATAGGATATGTACAAACATCTTACCCAGCCACCCACTGTGGTCTGACTCAGTGGTTGAGCTTTGAAGGGTAAACATCAAATAGGGTCAAATTCAAGACTAATTAACCCAATTACACTCTCAAATTCTGACTCAGAAAGTTTAAAGTGTGTCCTCAACATCGAGCTCTGCAAACAATGCACATAAAGTCACTTCTTATACACGTTTCTAGTAGATCAATCACAACAAACAACAGCTCGTCACATCTAGAACTCTGATCATACAGTTTGTTACAAGAAACTGAATACATTATAAACCCATGATCGATAATGTTAACTTTTTTGCCAACAAAACATGCTTTCATGAAGGTGTCCATGAGATAATTTCTCGCTTTGTAGCTCGAACCAGCTAAGCTTGAAACTCCCACTTTATTGTTCAAGGAGAAAGCAGCACAACTCTAGTTAGTTAGGACTTTGCATGCTTAACTTGGCTAGTTACATGTGCTGGGAGTTAAATCACAACCAGGCAAAAAAAAAACCTATGTGAAAATTTCTCTCGAGTATGTAATGGGAAGCAGCAGCTGCAGCGATTCATCAGGCAAACCGAACATATAACTCCTTCTCAAGCAAAAGACAGACGTCCTGCACAAATTACAACTATATTACTTTAAAAACATACAAGAAACATAAAGACTTTGTGGTTGGCACAGAGCTCTGTAAAGAAATCATAAGCAAGCAATAGCTAATTTCACTTTTTCCTGCAGTCGGAAAAATTATGACCTCGTTATATTGAAAACTTAGAGCTGAAGTTATAGTTAAATACAGGTTTGCCTGAGCATGTGGAGATGTAATATAATAATATAATACTGAAAATAGAGTGCAGAGCTATAATAAGTTAAACCCACTGTTGGCGTGAAGGTCATATTTAGTCTAGTTGGTTTAGGATAGCACGTTTTTAAATAATTTGTCTGTCTATATGTCGCACAACATGTGGGAATGAAAAGAGTTTGGCTACAGGCTGAAGAGAGTATTTTTTCCTGTAAAGAAAAGCCCAGAGCTTTGTAGCACCAGGCAGAGAGGAAACAGGCCAGACACGATAGTGGCTCTATTGTAAGAATTCTTTGTGACACAGCTTTTTTTTTTTTCCACTGAGGCATCGTCATGAGTGGCTACATTCCTCTGTGAACAATGCAACATGAAGTATAAATGAACACAAAGCAATATTAAATCAATATGCATCCATTTTGAGCATTATGTGTTAACTGTTGTAGTTAAATGTGTGAAGCAAATAGAAAGAAAAATGGTTGGAGCCAAATGAACAAAGTATATGAAAAGGCAGTAATTTTATAGCAAGCTACACCAATCTGCCATATCCAGTGATAATCAAAATAATGAATTTCACCTATCTTGTTAAAATGGCACTTGTCAAAGGGTAGTACATATTAGACAACAAGTGAACAGTCAGTTATTAAAGTTGATGTGCTGAAAACCGAGAAAATTTGAAATTTGAAGAATCAGAGCAACAATGCCAAACTGTAATGTAAGACATTTCCAATATATCATGACGGGGGCGTAAACCAAAAGCTAAATAAGCAACACGGAAATGAAGTCCAACTGTCTTTCCCAACAAAGGCTCAATAATCCTGCTGCATATGAAACACAACCGACTAGATATCAAAGGCCTATTGGCTTCATTTCACCTACTGGTCTTTTTATTCAGTTTTGAAGTATACTTGTGATGAAGAGCAAGTATGTCACAGAGCACGGCACTCACTCCGCTTATCAAGTCCAACAGTAGAGACGAAAGCCCTTGTGCACTGATCTGCTGTACGAGAGGAAATCTGGAAATTATTCAGATGAGCAAAGTACACACAATAATCCACCCAGGAACAAATAGGTTCTAACAATTAAGCCATAAAAATAATAGAAACCCATCTTCCTTTGCACAAGCCAACCTTTATAATGCAGCAATATGCGTCGAACCTAGTCATCATGCAGGTATCACGGCCCAGTGAACAAAATCACAGTCATTTCCTATTTCCAGGGTGGCATCTGTGGGATTCACTGCCAAGACCAGCTAGATGGGATTTTGACAGCAAAAAGCAAGGAATATATAAATATATGGTCCAGAGAATTGAAAGTAAACAAGGCTGACAATCTGCAAACGACAATTATCGCTTCATTTCAAATCCAATTAATGCAAAACATTCGTCCTATGAAGTAAATCATCAGCAGACATGAAGCCATGAATTTGCATTACATCACCTATTATCTTATAGATTTAACCCTACACACACACACACACACACACACACACACACATCCCTCATGTCTGTTTAATTTACATCGCATTTAGAGACCCACTCTCTCATACCTCGTATCTCAATACTAAAAAAAATTTATTTTCATTTTAGTGTATTATGAGGGGAACATCGTCATCAGAGCTGCTGCTGTTGTTCATTCTTAAGGTACAAGAAACGCGTTCGGCTTATCATCATCATCGGGTATCTAAATATCTCTAGATGTACAAATTGACTCTAAACATTTACTGCTATAGAGTACTATACAGCATCATGGCTAGGACTGAAGAAAAGAGATGGGAGAGATGTGAAATATACTGCCCAATCTAAAAGTGCTGGAACAGCAAGATCAATACTTTGGCCTAGGCTCACTGTGTTTCTATTTCAGCTTTCCTCAGAGTCACCTAACTTTACACCATGGTGATAAACGGTTCCTGTCCACATAGTAAAAAAATTCTTATGGGAAAATCATGTTGGAAACCACATGGGTGAAAAGTGGAATTTGGTGTGAGAACCAATGCAAAAATCCCTTTAAACCAATAAAAAAGTGTGGGCATTTGTGACATCATTACAACTGACATGTAGAAGAGCCTTTATCTGTCACGTATACATTACAGCACAGAAATAATAATAATAAAAAAAATCGAACTTTCACAATGGCTTGCCATTTATTAATACGACTCAAACCCTTGTAATTATATAAAAAAAAGGGCTAATATTTATGATGCCCCAATGGGTTTTCATTAAGACCACACAGGAGAAATCTAATTAATGCAGTTATTGTGAATGCTGATTGTTTACAGAAGCTCTGAGTCATTAGTGTTCACTGCAGGGTGGATGCTTATGACCTGAATGATCTGCAGTGTGCCACAGGAACGTGTGTACATTATATGGCACACAAGTCTGATCCTTTTCATTCAAACTGCTGAAACTAGGATTTCAATTAAAAATAAAGGCTACAGCTTCCTCAGTGTTAAAGGCACGGCCTTCAGTGTCCGACACTGCTTCATTCTTATTTTTTTCACCAGGCTATAAAAAGGTAAACATAAATACATCCTACCTAAAAAAAAAAACTTATTACAAACAGAAAACTAGGCTATTTTATCATTAAGGAGTATGCATTATGCTCTACAGCTTTCTGTAATACCTATTCTTAGTGGAACATGTACAAAACAGCAAAGAAAGAAACCATCTCTATGGGTGTGTCTAAAACATACAGTATCTCACAAAAGTAAGTACACCCCTCCCATTTCAGCAATCTTTTCAAGGGTCAAAACTATAGAACTGTACCTTGAATATATTTTAGTCAATGTGCAGCTTGTATAGCTGTACAGATTCACTGTCCTCTAAAAATAGCTCAACATACAGCCATTTTTGTCAAAATAACTGGCAAAACTGTTTCCAGGCAGTCGTCATCTTGGCGGTGTGTTTGGGGTCATTATTATGTTGTAATAAAAAAAACTGTTGTTTGGCCCAGTTTCTGAAGAGAGGGCATCATGTTCTGCTTCAGAATGTCACAGTACATGTTGGAATCCATGTTTCCCCTCAATGAACCACAGCTCCACAATACTAACAGCAATCTTGTGAGCCAGCTTCAGAAGAGGCTTCCTTCTGGAAAGGCAGCAATGCAAACCGACTTGTTGCAGTCTGCGGCGTATGGTCTGAGCACTGACAAGCGACACTTTGAAGGTTCGCTTCTGCGACCTCTGAAGCAATGCTGGCAGCACTCGTAGGTCTGTTTTTTGAAGCCAGCTTCTGCACCTGACGCACAGCATGAGGACTCAACTTCTTTCGTAGAACCTTGCGAGGTCTGTTCCGAGTGGAACCAGTCTAGGAAAAGCCTGTAAGCCCTATATGACCCTGGCCACTGTTTCGGGGTGTTACAGATCTTCTTATAGCCTCGGCCATCTCTGAGGATTTAAGAATTAGAAATGTTTCTCTCCACAGAGAGTCTTCACCATGTGTTGCCATGTTGAACCGCCAGTGGTCAGTATGAGAGAACTGTACCCAAAGCACCAAATTCTAACTGATACACAAATTTGTATGGTCCTGTCAAGCAGACAAAAACACGAACATGATGAATGGGGCATGTGGCTTTGCATGGTTAAGTGACAGAGCTGCTATCACTTAGGGTGTACTCACTTTTGTACCATCTATTTAGAAAATAATGGCTGTATGTTGCATTATTTTCAGACATACAAAAGCTGGACAACAGCTATGCTAAAATATATCAGTTTCATTTCTATAGTACAGTAGCAGGAAGACACTGGGACATGAGTTTGTGGACATCTGACCATAAGAAAGGTATGTGCTTTTTTTACTCCATATTTAATCCCCATTTGCTGGACAGCATGGGTATGGAGAAAACTATAGATCAGACATTAGTCTTCTTGTTTCTTAAAAATGCCAGTCACACCTGAACACAACATTAATACTTCACTCCTTTCAAACTTACACACCAGGGTCACTTATATCTGATGTAAATGAGAATCTTGATCCATTGCAAAGTCTTCTTCCACCTCATCCCCACTATCTTCACACTAAACCCTTTACCTTCTAAACCCTTGGATTATACCAAGTTTCCAACCCTGGCCCCAAAGTAGCCCAACCATTGAGATAATGGCATTTCAGTGCCATAGATTTTACAGTTGATTAGTCATTGACCTTACTAATAACAAAAAAACAAAACAAAAGAAACTCAAATGTAAAACAGGGGTCCTGGGGTCACGACTACACGAGGTCATTTCCTCTACATGAGGTTAAACGTTATACACCATGTACACCAAGTCTTCTGAAGTTCCTGTAAGACTGTATAACACCACCTCATTATAAAACACGCCATGTCGGGTTTTATTCCTTATGTATCATGTAAAACTCGCAGCAGGAAGAGATGCACGCTTTGTTGCGTCAAAAAATCTATTTGGAAGAAAACGCTCTTCCTACTATGCTGGTAAAAATAAATAATTCTTTGATTATAAGTCACTTGTTACTGACTGTTCATATGTTGCAGTTGTCCTAAATTATACAGAAGAAATTTTTAAATGTAGGGCTCTCAAAGCTCGACACCAAAACCCAACATTGGGAACAGCATTGACCAAAAGGATGAAATTCTATTATTAAATACAAGACACATCATCTGTATTCTTCTCTTTGCTCCACAAGCTTAATTTATAGTCTTGAAATAGTAAATAACTGTACAGCGAAAAAGAATTTAAAAAAAAAAAGGCAACACTCCCAAACAAAACAACAACTCGAATGAAGCGTGGGAGGAACATATTGTAGCATCGGAATGAAAACACCACAATGACATGCCTTCTTGACTACTGAACGGGCTGTTTTTCCCACACAATTGGAGTAATCTCCTGCTGTGAAAAGTTGACTGCAGTATCAAATGATGCTGAAACAATTATAAAACCCAAAGCACCCTGTTCACTTCCATCAGACGCTTCTGCAGAGCCACTGAATGTGTGATGTGGAGACATGGGCAGACACGGATTAGAGGAATCCATCGATGTAATAAACAAGTCCCCCAGTCCTTGTCCCAGGGATCAAGAACTCCATTATATAACACACATTTATCAAGCTGGATACTAAAGACGAGTTCAGAACATGCAGAATGCAACGACTAAGCTATCTGTTCCTCTGAAAAAGCTAGTGATGGGTCCAGTTTGTCGGTTATTGCACGCTGATGATAAGAGGGTGATTTCTGTGACTTTTGCCAACACCGCTACCCTGGAGGAGATTGTAATTTTCTTGGCTATGGAAAAGTCCAATCATTTTATTGCTTAACACCAAAGATCAAAGATTTCCTGGACTGTATTTGAGTCGGCTTGTTTGCTATATGACCCGCAATCATATTCTAGCTATAAATCTTTGGGTTGTAAGGTTATTAACAAGCCTCCTCAAACCCTTTAGCTGTGAAACCACGTTCAAACCTTTGTGATTTCTCGCAGGCAAGCAGCACAGAGGAACTTGAACAGAGAAAATGAACTCTTCCCGGGTACACAAGAGCTTCAGCACTGCCTTTACGCTGTTTTATCTTTCCAGACATTCACGCACATTAGTCTAAAAGGGGTAGCCCACACAATTATCATTTTCTCTGGTAGAAATGGTCTGAGCACCATGTCCAGTAAGACCAACCACTTTACCAGTAAATGACTTCTGTCGTCAGCAATCGGAACTCATTTACACACAAAGCTAAGTTTGCCCTCGCTGCGATTTCTCAAATACGACGCCGCTGCACTGGAACAAAACGAAGTGTGTCAAATTTTAAAAGAAGCTGTGCAAAACAATTTTCTTTAACCGAGACCAGAAAATGAAAAGTAACCCCTGGTAAGGAGAAAAAAAATACCCCAAATTGGATTTTGATGGAAAGTTAAGGATGGAGTCTCTTTCACACAATGGACCTCATTTATCAAAGTGGTAAATTCAACAAATCAGAAATCCTTCGCAGAAACCTGTTCCAGCATGATGATGCACCTGTGCACAAAGCCAGCTACGTAAAAATATGGTTTACTCAAATGCCATTTTCTGCCTTAACTTCGTGAACACAAAAACTCCACCTTTCAAAATAGACTCTAATATGTGGTTGTAGATCAGATGTTTATCCAAAAAGCGGCTGTGCAACATCAATGAGAATGCAGCTCTTTCACAAGGCTCATATCACCTTCGCCATAAATCATCATCGAGTGTCAGCAAAGCAGAATATGGTTTGATTTTATTGGCATTCCACTATATAACCTGGAAAATTGCTGTTTCTCCAGGACCATGGTGCAACACAATACAATGGCATGGTACACAAAACTATATTGCAAATAACACAACACTTTGAGACACATGCAAACAATAAAATAAATACACTGGTCGTCTAGACAGATCATGAGAAAAAGTGTTGAGTGTGGAAAAATCACTAGTGCAAAAAATGCTATAAACTGCTGATTGTAGCTGCAGTAACAAGAGAACCGTAACAGCAGTGTACCATATTAACAATTATACAGTTACACTATATGGACAATTTTATTTATTTATTTTTTAACTCTTATAATAACCTCCAGTCTTCTGGGAAGATGTTGCACAATATTTAGGAGTGTGTGTGTGTGGAGATTTGTGGTCATTCAGCTACAAAGGTGTTAGTGAAGTCAGATACCGAGTGAGGAGGCCTGGGGTGCAGTCAGCGTTCCAATTCATCTGAAAGGTGTTCAATAGGAATGAAGCCAAAGCTAAACAGCAGGCCACTCACTGATGTTCTTTTGTCCATACAGTTTTATGCATTAAGAAGAAACAGTACATTTTTGGAATCGATTCTAACAAACCTGAGGGTACATGAATCCCAACCCTCACCCTTCTGTCCACACTTAAATGCCAACAATTCTCTCTTAGGTGGATGCATTTAAAAAAATCCCATTTCGCATTATAAGGTGGACTGAGAAAACAAAAATTTTGTACAATGCCTATTTAGTGATTTGATAGTCATGTGATCTACTCATCTCAAAACAAACAAGATGGTGGAAAATGCTGTAGTGCAGCCATTTGTGAACGCTATTCGATTTGATATTATTGGTGAAGAATAATGACCGACCCCGCAAACATCCAGAACTAGATGGTTTGTACCAGTGCCAATTGGATCCCACTTCATGTGGAGTTTGGACATTGGACCTCCTTGAGTTTTTAAAGGCTCTGGCATGGAGAAGCTGGTGTTGGATTTATGATGATAGCAAATGTTAAGCCATTTTATGAGTTGCTCAGTAGCTCTTAGTTTTATAACCACAAATGACTGTAAAAGACTGTAGAAAGAACATTACTCATAATCTTACACTCCAGTGCTCATGTTCGTTCTCACTCTCCAGTGTTATTGTTTAAAGACTATAATCACACTTTTGATGTCACCCAAATGAGGATGGGTTCGCTTTTGATTTTGGTTCATCTCAAGGTCCTTCCTCATAACATCTAAGGGAGTTTTTCCTTGCCACAGTGGCCATGGCTGCTCATCAGGGATAAATGCACACCATTCACCTTAACTCTTAAAATTCTGTAAAGCTGCTTTGAGACAATGTCTGTTGTGAAAAGAGCAATAGAAATGACAATAAACATGACAATATAATAATAGCTTTGTCCAACCTTCAGGATGCATTCCCCCCCCCCAAACACATTGATTCAAATGGAACAAGCACATTAATGTCTGATGGAAATGACATGGGCTAAAGATTCTTACATTTTCATGCATGAAAAGTACAGGGATGCAAGTGTTTCCACACACTTTGCTGTGGATAAGAAACGTTTGAAAATGCCAGTGTACACTGAAAATCCAGCTTTCAAAACAATCCAAATGAATGCTTATGCAGCCTGGATGGAACCTCCTGAGACTGTGTAGTGTTCAAAACGACCACCTGTGAGTGTTTCAGGGCATGGCTGCATTCTCATAAAGACAATCATGAGTCACTGCACTTATGAAAGCAAACGGTCTAGGCGGACAAAGTCAATTTGCCATGTGAATAACATCACCAGGATCGCCATTTTTCACCTTAGAAATATTGCTAAAATTAGAAATATGATGTCGTTACAGGATGCAGAAAAACTAGTTCATGCTTTTGTTACATCGAGATTAAACTACTGTAATGCTTTACTGTCTGGGTGTTCGAGTACATAAATAAGCTGCCGTTAGTTCTGAATGCAGCAGCAAGAGCAGCACACTGGCTCCCAATTAAATCTCGCATTGATTATAAAATACTCTAACTGACGTATAAAGCACTTAACGGTCTCGCGCCGCAGTATCTGAGTGAACTTCTGCACCAATGTGATCCTCCATGCCTACTTAGATCAAAGGGTGCAGGCTATTTGTTGGTACCTCAAATAATGAAGACTACAGCAGGGGGCAGATATTTCTTTTATAAAGCCCCACATTTATGGAACAGCCTTCCAATCAGTGTTCAGGACTCAGACACAGTCTCGGTGTTCAAGTCGAGGCTGAAAACATTTATTTAGTATCTTTTATCAGTAGATTGGACTTCTTAGGTAAAGGAGCAGATCTGGAGGGATCATGGATACAGAGTGTTTGGTGAATAGGGATATTTGTATGTTGTCGTCCCCTCACTCTCACATGTTTACTCAGGTTTGTTGACAGTGGTGTGGTGGGCCGTCTCTTATCCTGGAGATCCCTCATGTCTGTGTTATGCTTTTAGTTATGCTGCAATAGCGAGTCTTGCCAGAGTCCGCAACAGCACAGGGTCTTTAACTTTCATACAACAATAAGGATACTTCATAATTCATATCCTTCTCTCCCAGTCACCTCTCTCTCTCTCTGTTGAGTTATATATGCTCCTGAGGTTCCAGTGACAATTGGAGGCCACTCTGTGAAGCAGAGTTTCTCATCAACGCCCTGGGGATCCGTGAAATTACGGAGTAAGAACAAGAACTCTGAGGATTTGGACTGTAGTTAATGTCAACTCAGGACTACAGTTTGCATCTGATCATCACTGCACACCTCAACATCGTTTAGCTGTAATAAATGAACATTCGGTGCCACCCAGATGAGTTCCTCTCAAGGTTTCTTCCTTATGCCATCTCAGGAGTTTTTCCTTGCCACCGGCTTGTTCATCAGGGACAAACTTACACTTATAAAGAACATCTAATTTATTTTTATCACCACATTAACTGTATAGCTGCGTTGAGACAATGTTCATTGTTAAAAGCGCTATACAAATAAAAATGTACTTTAAATTTGGGCAAATCCTGAATCTTAATCATGAAAAGAAGCTTTAAATGTGAATGGCGTCAAAGACAGCTACGTGCAATCATCTGATTTTAGAGGTAATAATTATTACACAGAAAAAAAAAAAAATGTCACTGTGTTTTTCTCATGAAAGGTTAATAAATTGGGGCTCGTCGATGGAGAATGTAAACGTTCCTGCAGGCAGGCACACGTAACGATCTGGATGACCTTGCTCTGACAGTGTGTAGGCTGATGCTGGAGAGACTCCCGTGGGAAGCAATTAAATGGTTCATATTTGTATTTATTATAATAATAATAATAATAATAATAATAATAATAATAAACGTGTATGTGCAAACGTGTTTGTGTGTTCGAGAAGCCTGTTGGAAACGACGAGAAAAGAAAAAGGTATGTTATTGATGATGTATATTCCAGGATTTATATTCAGCCATGTGTTTAAAACATATCTTCTCACATCACACCGTGCCCGAAATCCCACCAAGTGGATGATGTCACACACCTAATTGAATCACACCATGCCTGAAATACCACCAAGGCGATGGCGGCATGAATTATTAAATCACACCGTACCCAGAATCCGACTGACATCAAGCCTTATTGCATCATTTCCATTTCCCATTTTGGTGATGATGTCTGGACTCATTACATCACACCGTGCCCAAATCCCACCAAGGCAATAACGTCACGTCTTATTACATCACACCATGCAGGGATCCCACCGATGTGATGACGTCACGCCGCGTTGCATCACACCATGCCCGAAATCCCATCGAGGTGATGACGTCAACGGGAAGAACTTCAATGGAATTTGTGGAAAATCCACAATGATGGGAATAACGGAGCACACCAGAAGGTAATGGGGGGGTTTACGGTGCGCATGCGGCATGAATGACTTTCTACCTGTAGCGTTTCAGCGTTCAGAGCTCAAGTGTAGATACGATCTGATGCGAATCGAAACGAACCAGATCTCTGATTCGCCCTGAGGAGGAAGAGGAAAAGGAGGAAGAAAATGTGGAGATTTCATACAGAACACAAACCCCGGCGCAGTCACAGCGCACTGCGGACTAGCATGCTAGCGAGCTATGCTAACCCAGCTAAACTGAAACCGCAGTGAAGCGAACTGACTGCGGCATCAACATCCACCTAAACAGCTCACATTCACTACAGTATCGTTCACCTCGTGTTTATTAGTTCATGTAAAAGCTGTTGGTTTGATTTTTTATTGTGATTTATGAGAATATTTTCACTGAACTCCAGCGGGATCTGCATGCGTGCTAAGTTTCCCAGTTGGCGTTGAGAGTTAGCAGGTTGTGTTGAACTGGATGAAGTGTCCGGGTTTTTATTAGGTGAATATTAATCCGTTCCGATTAGTCATTTATTCGGAATAACTGTAATAAACCCTGACGGTGTAACGTACTGCGCCGTTGAGCGAGTCTTCGTCACACAATGACAAGCTAACAGGCTAAAGGAAAGCCAGGGGGTGAAGCGCTGTGTTGCAGAGGGACACAGGGGGGAAATGAGGGGGGACATGGAGCGGGTCCGCGCCGCTTACCTTTTTCATGCGCGGAGCCTCGGCGACTGTGCCGTCGCTGTTGATGAACGCCTCGCCGCCGTTTTGTTGCGGGTCCGGCCGCTTCATGGCGGACGCCTGAGGCATCTTGACGAGGTTCGGGCTCACAGGACTGGGGTCGCTCCTGACTCCGGGCTCCGAGCCGGGAGATGTGAGGGGAACGTTCGCCTCGCTGGTTACGAACGAGCCTTTCTCCTCCTTCTTCGGGAGAACAGCTGAGACGACGGGCAGGTCTTTCTTGGGGACGTCTTTAAGCTCGACCTCGGCCATTTTCGCTGCTACCACCTGAACTGACATCGCGGCGATACACGCACGGCTGTTTTACCGAACCGAGAGCTCCACACACAACCGGAAGCGAGGGGGCTGAGCGAACCGCCGCAAAGGATTGTGGTAGTTGTAGGGAATAACATGTGGCAGTGTCATTGAGGTACTTTAATACGACCTTCTGCCAAAGATTTATATGTTAAGTGTTTTATCCTGATTAGTCACAACGGATTCTGGGGACGCAGGAATACACCCCAAGATCTGTCTACAGTTCAGTAGAGTACACCATGCACAATACACCAATCAGACATCACATTATGACCACCTGCCTAATGTTGAGGCATGTGGTCATAATGTCATGGACGGTCCTGAAAACAGTCCTGGCATGTCGAGCATCAACAGCATTAACTTCTTCAGCAATTTGTTGGATCGGACCACACGGGTCAGCCTTCGCTCCCCACATGCATCAAGAAATGCTCTGACCCGGTTGTCTAGCAATCACAATTTGGCCCTGTCAAACTCGTTCAATTCCTTATGCATGCCCATTTTTCCTGCTTCTAACACGTTAACTTTGAGGACAAAATGTTTACTTGTAGTCGAATATATCTCACCCACTAACACGTGGCATGATGAAGAGATAATCAGTGTTATTCACTTTGAGTATGTTATAATGTCAATGTCATGCCTTGTCAGTGTATAGTAACAGTTTAGAAGCAAATAAACCGTAGAAACCGAGAGGAAACCTGTATGAACAGCTTATGAACATAGGTGTATGTAGGAGCACTGGGATGACAATGTGACCTGATACATGGCGTCGAAATTTTAATTCTTCGACATTCAATTTATATACAATACAACCCTCAGGTGGAAATCCACTATGAAGAAAACCCCTTCATTAAAGCAAATCATGGAATACAAAGAACACAATCAACCCAGAAGTCTAAAAATGCATTTCCTTTATTGCATATCAAAACATTTTCGATTCAAAGTCTTATTGGGCAGATGATGAAAAGGCAGTGTGATGAGGATTTAACATTTGGTAAGCAGAAAAAGGGATGAAAAAGATGCACCAAATAGGTGAGATGCTCCAAAATATCTTTAGCATATAAAGTCATGGGAAAGAGCCATTTGCATGTAAGCATCATTTATATATAAAACACACACACACACACACACACACACACGCAACTGATGTAGAATGTGATTAGAGGAACTGCCCCTCTGTAAACCTTTCCTGAGGGGAAATTACAGCTGCTGGTAATCTCTGTTAAATGATCAAATCCTAATTGGCCTAATTGAGGAGTAATTCTTCCTCTCTGCTGTCTGAGTGTGATGACTAACTGTAGAGAGAATTATTGCTGGTATGTGGCAGAACATTCTAACAGCATTTAATTCACACTAGGATATAATCCATCCCTACATATGAAACTATTCACTAACAAACTCCTACACCACAGAAAAGTGAGGATGTTATACAACAGTTGGGTTCTGTTCTCTTAGTAGTCCCTATTTTTTTTTTTTTTAAGAATGAGGATGAGAGCATAAGTCTAATGGGGGGAAAAAGTACAGCAGAGACGTTCATGCCTACAACAAATAATTCACTAAAGCATCTTAACACAGATATACAAATACACCAGTTTCACACAATTCAACGTATATACTGAAACATTCTACAACTTTGTATCAAACAAAGCTGGATCACATTCAGATGATTTACAACATCATAATACAACTAGTTTCTCCGTTTAGTCGTTCGGTAACAACGTTCCCTTGCAGAGTGTCAAAGCTGAGAACACAGAGGTCAGTGTGGTGTGATGTTGGGCCACGGTTGCTTTAGAAACCAAAAGAACGATGCAGCCGATTTCCCAAAACGTATGAAAAAACAGCTCATATTAAATAAGAACCAGTCATGTACAATATATTACTCACTGTGTGAGCATTAAAGAGTGTTGGATTTTACTCAGCTATAACATGGTTATAATTTGGATTAGTCCCCAAATATCCAAAGGATGTTGACCCCCGAGAGCCCCAGGTTGACTCTTCTGTAAGGGAAAAAAAGATTAACACAATGTGACTTTTTTCCCTCTCGCTGTTTTTCAGTATTGTATCAATTATTTACTTCCAAATTAAACATATCCTAAGACATACACATACTGGGCTTCAAATGTGAATCTTTAATTAAAATCTTTTTGTAGCCTGTACTGATCTACTGATACTTGCTCTCTATTTCTCCATCCCTCCATAATAAAAAGCAGTTTACAGCTACAAAAAACCATTGCAAATAGTAGCATTGTAAAAACTGTTAAAATAAATATGTACAACAATATCAATTAAGAGGCTCTATATAAAAATATAGAGCCTTTATGGAGCCTTTATATGTATATAAAAACAAATATAAAGGCTCTAAAAAGGCTCTATATGAAAATATAAATATAAAGGCTCTATATAAAAATAAATATAAAGACTATATAAAGGCTCTATATAAAAATATAAATATAAAGGCTATATAAAGGCTCTATATAAAAATATAAATATAAAGGCTCTATATAAAAATAAATATAAAGGATATATAAAGGCTCTATATAAAAATATTACTATAAAGGCTGTATATAAAAATATAAATATAAAGGCTCTATATAAAAATAAATATAAAGACTATATAAAGGCTCTATATTAAAATATTAATATAAAGGCTGTATATAAAAATAAATATAAAGGCTATATAAAGGCTCTATATAAAAATAAATATAAAGGCTCTATATAAAAATATTAATATAAAGGCTGTATATAAAAATATAAATGTAAAGGCTCTATATAAAAATATAAATATAAAAATATAAATATAAAAGCTCTGAGCAGTGAAAAATGTGCAGATGTTGTTGTATATATGTATATGATCTATAGGTGAAAGTACAGTTAGAGCAAAATATGTGTAAGGCACAATATATGTAGATAATCATAAGATAAATGTACAATGAGATACGTACATCATATGTTCAATGGTACAAACGTTCTACACAGTGTGTCTAGGATATGTTGTGAATTACAATTATATACAGTTATAATTAAGGAGAAATAATGCAGAATGTACAAGTTGGAGCTGAAATGCATAATGATTACTAGCAGCAAAAATCAGTAAAACATTAGTGAGCCTAGTGGTGTAGTGTAGAGTTCAGTAAAACAAACAAACCAAAAACAAAAAAGAGGTTAAAAAGTTTGCAACCGGGATGTGAACAAACATCTACTGTGGTAAAGGTGCAGTTGGGCAGCTTTGACTGCCCTTTTTATATTTACTGTGTGTTTGTGTGTTATAGAAGGTGGAAGGTATAGAAGGCTACTATTGTAGCATGGCCAATTTACATTTAGTGACGTCTACAAACACTGCAGCACCTCCTCCCTTTATATGGCAGCATTTCCTTTGTCTTGAACTGAATGATTAATCTTATGTGTCTTTAGAAATCCTGTTTAGGATTGTTTTTAGTCAATTCATTAATATAAACCACCTCACGAAAAGTTCAGTTGAAAATAACGAAGCTATTTAAGTGTGAAAACATAAAACAATACAAATTGCAGTAACTCATACCACTTCTATTTCTCAATTTAAGGCTGATCAACTGATCAGCTCTCAGATGATCCAAAAGCCCCCCATTGATTTTTCATGAATAAAAGATTTCTGGTGTAAATGCTCCTGTGAAAAATTATTGAATGCATCTGTCTATATCCAGACTAATAATCAAGGACCACAGAGAACTTAAACAGTAGTTTGATAGCTGACAGCATAACTCACCCCAGCATCCCAGACTCCTTGGATTTGATAATATAAAGAAACATGAGGATTGTGTGGAACAAATTGTTTCTGCCCTGTAAAATATCAGCAAGCCACGTAGTTACAGGAGTGAAGGTAACAATTAAAGGCTGAATATTAATCACAAAGGGTGGAGGGTGTAATAGAAGAGAACACACTGTACCTTAGGCAGGCTGTAGATATGGCCTTGATACACAAGCTGATAATGAGGTGGGTTGATGCTGCTCTGATGAATGCAGAAGAGGTTCTCGTTGGAAAGATCTGTATAAACGATAGAAAACGGTAAAGAAGAAACATCGCCACATATAAATATTTATTTGAACAGTCTTTATGGCTTTACCTGGTTTGTTTGGAGTCTGGATGAAATGCTGAGATGTGAAGGTTTTCCCATCTGGGTACTTTGGGTGAGGCGGAAGTCTGGAGTCCAGATATGTGCACAGAATATCCATGAGGATCTTCAGGAATAAAAAAAAGATTTATAAAAGTCTTCAGAAGCAATGTGAATAGTAATCTGCTAGTGGGAAACCCTTTCGCATCAAATACCCTACTGTAAACAAGTAGGTATATATTAAACAAAAGTATAAAGGCACCTGACTTTTTCAGCCACGTGTGGTTCTTTTGTAGGGGCACGCAACTGTATAGCATGTCTTTGGATGGTAGCGTTACAAATTTCCCTTCCTTTGTATGAGAAGACCCAAACCTACATGGCAATGCCCCTGTTTACAAAACCAGCTCCATGAAGATATGCAAGGATTGGAGTGAAAAGTCTTGAGGGGCCTGCTATAAAGCTCCGACCTAAACCCTGTTTAACACCTTTGGGATGAATTGTAATGCCGACTGCACCCCAGCCCTCCTCACCCTACATCAGTACCTGGCTTTACCAAACCCCTTTGACTGAATGAGCACAAATCTCATTAAGCACACTCCAAAACATAAAACAGCTTCCCAGAAGAGTGAAGGTTATAACAACAACAAGTGGGAACTAAATGTGTAATTGGATGCACAAAAAGCCCAAATCTTATGATCAGGATTTGATGTAATCGCTGTAAGACTGTTTGAAAGACACACTGAATGGAGAGCAACAGCTAAGACAGAAGCAGCCGCTTCTCTTAGCTTCATTCATTAATCTCTAATGTTTTTATTTTTTCTAATGAAACATTGATTAAATAATGTGAGTTTACAGTCTGTACATTACTCTAGGCCAGACCTCCATACTCTGAGTGTGTCGTGCAGAAGGGAGTGAGAGTCAAAGGTGTGCTATAATTACAGAATCAAGATATTTTTCACCACAAATGAGTGAATTAAACATATATACCACAAGAAAGCAATTCTTCTAAAAATGTTTATAGGAAGTGGGTTTTTCCCTTGTATATATTTTAGTTAACCTGCTTATCCACTAGGCAAGTATGAATGAAAAACAAAAAACAACCCTGGATGAAAAATGTCCTGTGTGCCTCAGCTATTAATCAAGCTTGAGAAATTGATCAATAATAATAATAATAATAATAATTCAACTACATATTTTCAATACATATAGTTTAATATCTTTGAATGTCTGACAGTTTTATATTTGTTCTAGATGGAGTGACAAGCTAGGTAGTGCTGATGAAATATTTTTTGAGATATATATATATATATATATATATATATATATATATATATATATATATATATATATATATCTCAAAAAATCTTTACTAAAATAAAAGGGATTTTGCAGAGTTTCTACTCAGGGTATGAAACTTGATCATAAATCCTATTTAGCATTAACAGGCAATAAGATCTTAGTATTTTACATGATGGCTCTAAGCCTTGAGCTAATTCTGTAACTTATTATATGACCCAACCATGTCAATAGATGAACCTTAAACTAAAATTGACAGGAAGTGTTGAACTCCAGTGCTGTTTTTTTTTGGCCTAAAATGGCAGCCTACACAGTTATAGTGTAACTGCTGAGATATTTAAGAGAGAACATGCTACTCTGAATACATTTTAAAAGCTCTCATTAGTTGGTGTGTAATTTTTAAAAAAATATGGATACGTCTGACAGTGTTTGCACTCAAAATCCTTCAAGACATATTTTTTAATGAAAGCAACCATATAGCAGTTATGCGGTAGCCAAAGTGCCACTGTGGGAATGTGAATTGATACAGCGGACAGCTGGACTTACAGCAGAGTCGGTTGGCAGGTTCGTGTCCCATTTTCGGTTCTTCACGTTCCCTCCACCATTCCAGCGAAAGGAGCTCATACAGCCGCTGTGAGCCAGCTCTGGAACAGCATTAGCATTAAAAAAAGTACAGAATAAATACTAACCAGACACCAGAAATTTATGAACTTTCTGAAAGTGTGTTTTAAGATAGTCACCCCTGATTCTTTCTACCAGATACTCCTGGTTGGGTGTGATGTCCAGGTACTGCACTATAATGTTAAGGTTGGGAATGGTAGAGGCTTTGGCTACAGCGGCCTGCTTTAGATTGCTGATACTGGCCTCTGGGGAGGAAACCATGAAGTGAAAATTAAAAAATATTAATATACAGGATACATTATAACTTATAATAATAAATTGTCATATAAACAGACCTCCAATCTGTAAATCCAGGCAGCCCATTCTTCTGAGTTGGCTGTTGATGGAATCTATTTCTTTAACTAGATGAACCAGAACGGTGTCATTTATCCACTGTATGTGAGAGAATGAAAATATTAGCAACATCAAAAACTAACTGGCTTGATCTCGATTTTTTGTCAATAGTTTTATTTCCTAGAATCCTATTTTCCATTAGTGTATGTAACATCAACTTGGCAACTCACATTTCTAAGTTTGGCAGTCCAGCTGTCAATGCTGTCAGTAACCACACGACTGCTTGTGATCCGTGCCCAGACCTAAGCAACACAAATGAACAAATTAAGAAACACACTTTAAATCTGCCCGGACTCACTATAATACACTGCACCACATACTATAATAATACAATACATACAATAGGCATGGGCTGTGTTCAAATACTGAAATAAAAAAAAAATATCTGGCACAATTTATTGTATGTAAACTTCAGAATCATCATAATCAGAATACTTTATTGATTCCATAGGAAAAACAGTTTGGTCGCAGTTGCTCACAGTAAAAAATCAAAGTAAGGATTCAATCAAAAATAAAAATAAGAAAATAGAAATAAATGCACATATTAAGGTATATATCAAGTCAAATCATAACTGTAGCAGCATGAAATGGAAATTGTAGAAGCAGTGGAAAACAGGTGACAGAAAAACGAGACTAGAATAATAATTATAATATTTTTTGCACATGTAACTAATTATTATTAATGCACTGAGATTATTGCAAATAACTGGCCAAGATATTAACAGTATAAAAGTGTGGTAAAAGTTAGAAATAAAATAATCAATATTCAAATATTTCACTATTTAAAAAATAAGGAAAACTTAAAAATGTCTATCTATCTAATCTATCAAAAATAATAATATATATATATATATATATATATATATATATATATATATATATATATCTCCTGTGGCGCTCTGTGGTGCATCATGGTTGCATCAAAAACAAGCATTTTTACTCTGAACTGGTTCTCTCTCTACACAACTGTCAAAAATCGAGCAAGCTTACCTCCTCAGCAGCTTGTTTAGATCCCAGCTCAGTTTCATCTTTGTGCGCCGATGGAGCCTGGGAGCGACAGGCCGGCTGGTACTGGAACTTCCTCAGGCTCTGAGAGTAATCACCCATTGAGCGGTTATAGTTCCAGAAGGTCGGACTGTGTGATGGAGAAGCTGACTCTGGACTCCCTGATGAAAAGTCATACACACATCCTCAAAATCAGCTTCATTATGCATTAAGCATACAGCTATTATGACGACGTTGTGGATACTTTACCCAGATGGCTGCGGTGACTTTTCTCTTCCTCTGAATGAAGGAATTTCTCCAAAGATTTCAGATCATCCATGTAGTCTTCCTTTCCTCCAGGAGAGCTGAAAACAGAAGGGGAAGTGCGGTAGCGTGTTCGTAGACTGGCGCCTTCTGCTGGGCCCAGGCTGCTCGGGTAAGGAGAGGAGTTGGTAGATGGACTGTAGTTCAGTACCTGTGAAATACATTGCTACAATTTCTGGACAAACTACTAATAGAATTCTTTGTAGACACTTGTAAGACTGGGAAGGGAAAGGATGGTTCACAGTTGTTATAATGTAATTGATAAATAAAATAAAGTAACTGCTGACAAAAAGGTGTCATAAGAGGTATAAAACACTCCAGGATTTCTTCTACAAAAGTAATCAACTTTAGAGTGGAAAGTAACCAACCAAATGACTTTAATGAAGATATTTTCCTTGACAGCAAGTGTTTGCGTGGCATAAATCACAAAATAAGCTTGATAACCAGGCCTTCATAGACAATACGGACAAAATCATTCTGACACTCAAAAACGCACCCATGCATGTTGCCGCAGAGTTTGAAACACAATTGTCAAGCGTGGTGTTGTGTGCTGCAACTTTACTGGATCAAAGTCTAAACCTTTCCAGTGTGACAATGCCCCTGTGCACAAGCGAGTTCTATGAAGACATTGTTTACCAAATAACTACACAGAACCCTGACCTCAACTCCATTGAACACCTTTCTGTGAGAAAAAACCTCATCTCGCTATTGTTCTTGTGAATGAATGGAGTATTGGTCATACAAATCCACATTATACAAAACCTACTGAAAAGTCCTGCCAGAAAAGTGGAATGAACAAATCAATATTAATCTCCATGTGATGCTCCATACATAGGGCCAGGAGTATATATGTAACATATTGCACATTTTTGGAAAATATTAGTTTTTTTATGGTGTATATAGTAGTGGTGTATATAGTAGTGGACGAAGTGCACAAAGCATGAACTTGAGTTAAAGTAGAGATACACTTTTCCTGTAAAAGTGCACCCTTTAAACTTTCACTTAAAAAATACAAAAGTATTTAACCTCCAATGTACTTAAGTATCCATTGTAATATTTGTACCACTTATTTTTTTCACAGGACTCAGTTTATGTGAAAAGACTCTAATGTCACTCTATTAACAGAATAATATTAATGAGTGATTGATTTCTATTATAATTATCATGAGCCCAAAACCTTAAAAAAAATTGTGCAAATAAGGCCAAGTGTGTTGTGGCGAGTTCGAGTCAGGAGTTTCCCTCATTATTTATTCCTCTCAAAATGTTCTGAACTGTATGACACTGAACTGTATGTTCATGATAAATAGATACCAACAAGTGGCAATCAAAAAAAAGTTTGGTGGTTTGCTGTGTGATTGACCAGTTTAGATTTTATCCGCTCAAAAAGTAAAATATTTGAATTAGAAATGTAGTGAAGTTAAAGTAAAAGTCTCTCCAAATGTTAATACTTCAGTACTTCAGTACAGATGCGTAAAAAAGCTACTTAAGTACAGTAACAAATTACATTTACTTTGTTAATCTCCACTATTGTTAAAAACTGATTTGATTCCAGTGCTCTGTGTACAGACCTTGCCATATGCAACAGAAGGGGAAAAGGGTCTGCCACTGCCTGGTGATGAAGGGTTGCTCAAGGGTGGACTGTACCCAGATACACAGCCGGGGGAGAACTTTGGACTGGTGCTGGGGGGCCGTGCAATACTGAAACTCAGCACATTCTGTCCCTGCAGTGGAGAAGACTGGGAAACCACTGGAGTCTCTTTCTGCTCTGGCTTTTGGGGCGGAGAGACCTGAATTCCTGCAAATACAATGTGTACAGCTCAGAAAGAAAAGTCTATTACTACGTGCAAATAGACAATAGATCAGGGATGCCCAATAAGTCAATCGTAAAGGTAGTGTGGGTAGATTTAAAATGACATTAAAAAAAATTATCTTTATTTATGCAATTTTATAGAAGGTAGATCATTTTGAGCAACATGGCATCTGCCACTGCATTTGAAAGAAATTCTTTCACACACTCACTTCAGAGCTCTTCAAGTAATCCAGACTTTCTCTTTACAATATACTGCATTATGTCTATAATTCCAATGTTACCCCTGTGATCTGTAGAAGCAGAAAATATAGCTGAAATATGCATAAGCAAATATTATCCATAATCACCAGAGTTGTGGAGGCCGAGGAGTCGATGTTGCTCGGGAGAGAGAGCGACAGATGAAGGTGCCATGGTGTACTTAAAATACTTCCAAAAATCAAAGATGGCGTTCAGGCTGAACAGAGAGGCCAGGGCGAGTTCTGTTAATCACAATAATAAACAGTTAGAACAAAAATAACTCGCACAAATACCAAGATTCGAAATTTCTATAATTCTCTTCAAATTACTAATCTCTCAAACAGTGTGTTATGATATCTAACATCATGTAAGATTATACAATGAAGAAAAATGTATTATTTTTCAATGTGTCACACTCACCAATGTACCAGATTGGCCAGTAAGTTATGTTATAGTATCGACTGAGCAGTTTTCCTGACCTGCAACACGTTCATTTTGGTTAATGTGCCAGTGTGCAAGACATGGCATTATGCATCAATTACATGCCATGTTACAAAACATCATATAAAATATCAGCAGAATCCCTCACATTTCTGTGTAGATCATTCCAGCCAGAGAAACGTTGAGAACTGCCCAGGCCAGGAGAACCTGGCGCTCCTGTTCCTCTCTCCTCATCTTCATGGTCTTGTCAATAAGTGAGGTCGTGCCTTCTCTTTGTGGTGTCATTGGCTGCATTGGTTTAGTTCAGTCTGCAGGTAAAACACATTGCTGTCAGTTTCACGCATCTCAGACTCTCAATGTGACTGACTCTAGATTCAGCACGTTTACACACACTGTTTCAAAACACAAATCAAGACAAATCAAGTCATTTGGTTTTAATGTTAGGGCTGTTTCCTAGTAATCCTCCAGATGTAAAGAGTTGCTTTGACTCGATTTAACTATGCTGGAAATATGCAAAAGGTTTTGCAGTGGCTTTTATAAAAAAAGTCTTCTTTTTGTAGGGAAAAAAATGATAATCATTTACATTTACAAGCGGAGCGTTTGGCAGACGCAGATATCCAAAACTTACAAAGTGTTTAAGTCTCTGTTAAAAAATACATTCTGACTGGTTCTGTAGCACACAGACTAACATCATCATCAGTCTTTAACTCTGTTGGGAGAAAACAATAGCTTGAAAGCAATTTTTTTTTTTTTAAGAAGTTCGAATTTAAGAATTTTTCCTAAGAGAAAGGTCTTTAGACGTCATTTGAAGACTGTTAGAGACGCGGCTGCTGGGACATTAAGTAGAAGTCTGTTCCACCACCTCAGTGGCAGGATGGAAAAGAGGACAAGAATCTGGAGGCAGGAACATGAGGAGGAACATGAGGAGGATCTGAGTGTGGTGTAGTGAGGGTGAGAGATCTACTGAAAGACAAAAACTTCTGGTCCATTTTGAACATCAGTGTTTTGAATCCGATTTAGGAAGATACAGGAAGCCAGTGCAGGGAGCCTTCTTTATATTCTAATCAAGTTATACTCCATTTTAGTTATGTGTCTTCAGAAATTGCTCATGTAACACGTTTGAAAGTGAAAAGAGTCCTAAAGATTTACTGCATATGTAAATTAGTCCATGGTGCCCCTTCTATGTGCCTGAACTGATTTTGCTTAAAATACTTGTGCATGTGCATGAGCACAGACACTGTTATACCAGGGGTCAGTGCAAAACAGCAGTAATAAGAAATGAACTCGGTTTACCTTCTTTAGCATGGAGCACAGCTACGGCTAACTATCCCGTGCTAACTACAGTAATAAACTAATATTTTACAAGAAACCTAAACCATAAATCTGTAATGTTTCCGAGTCGATTAATACACGATAGAAATGAGCCCTAAAACCCATAAAGCTCCAGAAAATCCTACTTTAAAACTCAAACTCAGCCACGTCCAGGCGCCAAACTATGCGGCATGAGATTGTGGCTAAATCCCAAATAACTCTCACTCTCAGTCCCTCAGTAGTGCACTAGAAAGTGCGTATACTTAAATGTATCATACACTTTGTAGGGAACTCATATAGAGCTAGAAACTGTTTTTGAAAAACAACCCAAAAAGTCCACAGCTCCTCCTTCAGTGCACCGGAAGCTCTTGTGTAAATTCATAGTAAAAGCTGGAGCGTGGTTTTCGGATTTGTGAACCATCTCTAATTTTCAGGCCAGGTTTTTTTTTCTACTTCTGTCGGCTTCTCCCATTAGGGGGCGACACAGCGGATCATCCATCTCCATACGCTACCTCCAGCTCCATCTCCTGTCTTTTACTCAATGCCACTGTCTCTAAACCAGACATCTCAGGCCTCACCACAGTCCTATAAACTTTCCCTTTCGCTCTCACAGATACTCTTCTATCACAAATCACTCCTGCTATCACTCTTCTCCACCTGCACTCTTTTCTTCACTTCTCTAACACACTCTAATTTCTCTTTCAGGCCAGTCTTTGTATTTTATTTAGGGTTAAAACTCGGTCTTGGGGTTTTGTATTTAAAAAATGGTTTCATTGTAAGAATAACCAATATATTTCTTTATGAATTTAGTTGTATAAAAACCTATTTGAGTTGTCCATTTATATTTAAATCATATATTGTGTTATTAAATTCGGTTTCCACATGAACGCGACATATGAAGTAGTGAGGATTAAAAGTGATTCCATGGAGATGCCGGGGATTGAACCCGGGGCCTCATACATGCAAAGCATGCGCTCTACCACTGAGCTACATCCCCGTTAATCCAGCACTAATTTATACACATACAGCCGGAGACGAGCAGATTCAAAGCACGAACGATTTGGGCTTGAAGAGTTGAGATTTTGCAAAGCTTTGTTAGTGTGCATCTTGTAGAAAATGAAACCTATTCAACGAATCTTAATTAAATAAATTAAAATAGTCTATTCCCTTAATTTCATAGCTTGTCTCTCAATTAACTATGACGTCATAATGATGGAATTAAGAGGGGGATTGATCGAGGTAATGCACCACCATTGAAGATCAATTAATACAGACATATAAATTAATTTATATGAAAGACAGGTTTACATGTATTAAACAGTAACTACACTATAGAGTACACAAGGGAGAAGGTAATATTGAACGTTAAAGTATCTGAATAGCTTATCGCCACGCTGCTTAGTTGCTGTACTGCACTAATAATAAGGGTGATTGTGACGGTAGAGGCAACCTCTCTTACTGGAAATCTCCTGTAGTTTATATCAGAAGACCAGACACATTTTCTGTACCACAGACCATCAACAAAAGTAAAAACGTGTATATTATATTACTATTAAACATATTATATGATATTTAATGTTAACCGTATTATTACATATATAGTCAAAATGTATTTAATCTAAAGTCCGGTAAATACGCAAAGGCGGAAGTGTTTTCTATAATACCACGAATACAGACCACAAAAGTCAATAAAATGAAAATAAAAGAAAAAGGGTTTATTTTTGTGGGCCCCCTGGTTGATGTGATTATATATAGGCACTGTTGAAGGCGTTTATTATCACTGGGGATGTAGCTCAGTGGTAGAGCGCATGCTTTGCATGTATGAGGCCCCGGGTTCAATCCCCGGCATCTCCATGAGGATCATTTTTAACCATATAAAATGTTACATTATTAAATAAATGGTGATCAAACGGGAAACCCATAATATCGTGTCAAATGAACGAAAACGACGATTTACCTCTAATTAAAGGTACTATATAACAACAAGCAGCTGAGATCTTGCATTATAATCACAATAATAATGGGAGTTACGTGACAAAAGAACGATAAGGACCAGAAGATATGAGAAGAAACCATTTATTCTGTTTATCATTTGTCGTTAGCTGTGAGAGTGAAAGGGAAAGTTTATAGGACTGTGGTGAGACCTGAGTTGTCTGGTTTAGAGACAGTGACATTGAGTAAAAGACAGGAGATGGAGCTGGAGGTAGCAGAGCTGAAGATGTTGAGATTTTTATTGGGAGTGATGAAGATGGACAGGATTAGAAACGAGTTTATTAGAGAGACAGCGCATGTAGGACGTTTTGGAGACAAGGTGAGGGAGGTGTGATTGAGATGGTTTGGACATGTGCAGAGGAGGGACATGGGGTATATTTAGGTAGGAGAATGCTAATGATGGAGCCACCAGGAAGGAGGAAAAGAGGAAGACCAAGGAGGAGGTTTATGGATGTGGTGAGGGAGGACATGCAGGTAGTTAGGATGAAAGAGGCAGATGTAGAGGACAGAGGGTTATGGAGACGGACGATCCACTTTGGCGCCCCCTAATGGGAGAAGCCGAAAGAAGAAGAATAGTCAAAGTTCGTGCATGTAGATGTGTTGGAGAATCTGTTTATTAAAAATTTTACATTTTATGTTATTTCTGATCAAAGTAAAGACATGAACTAAATGACTCAACAAAGATTCGTTTATTTTGATAATCAGGATTCAAAGAACCAAATCACTAAAATGATCCGGTTGTTGAATCACAGCTTTTATATTGAAGAACGCCACGTTTTGTCACGTGACTATAATGGACCACAAGTCACGCCTCTTACTAACCTTCTGATGCGAACTTGAAATGACGGTGAGTCTTCAGGAGCTTTGGGATCGTGTGGGACAGAGACACACGGACAGATTTTATAAACACAAAATGTCCCTAATATGCTATTAATTTTAGGTGCAATACCCAGGCCGTGTTTTAATTCAGCTGAGAGCTGTAATATGAAAATTATAAGGCTGTAAGATGGCCACAATGATGAAGTTGCATAAGAAGAAAAAGCCCAACATTTATACCGGACAAATGTATCCCTTTTACTAAAAAATTATATTTAATGGAGTTTCCTAACATTATCTTTAATATTATTCGCATCGCGTTTGAACTTGGATTGACTGTGGATTAGTTGCTGTTGATTTGTTTTTGTTGTTTTGTCCCTCCTGCTTGCCGTAGATTGTTAGATTTGTTCTATTGTATGGAAGCACCATGTTCACCCTCATATATAAATACATTATAGGAGCAAAAGTATTAGGACGCCTGATTTTTCCAGACATATGTGGTTCTTTTCTGAACTTTGGAGGTACACACTTGTGTAGGATGTCTTTGAATTTCCTTTTATTTGAAGTAGGAGACTCAAACCTGTTTGAGAATGACACAAAAAGCACAAAGCCAGCTCCATGAAGATATGATGTACATGGGTTGAAGTTGAAGATCCTAAGTGACCTGATAAAGAGCTCTGACCTCAACCTATTGAACATCTTTAGGATGAATTGGAACACCAGCCCATCACCATACATCATATACATGCATACAAACATATTACTGGTTTTTGACTGAGCTCAAATCTCCACACACACTCTCTAAAATCTACTGGTACATTTTCCCAGAAGATTGGAGGTTATTATAACAGCAAATGGAAAGTAAATGTGGAATGTGGATGTTTAACAAATAGCAGATGAATCTCAAGGTCAAGTGTCCATAAACTTTGTTCATAAAGTGTACAAATATCTCAGCCGTACACACTTAAATGCACTTGAAATCCATATTTAATATATTCCATACATTCATATCCATTGCCTTCCTTTTTGTTTACAAACATATTCAATTTATTGGCAACATTTCTGGCGAGTTATCACTCTATCAGCATCATCTTCCTCAGTCTAATCACCAGACCTCCTCTCTTCTCTTAATTTCAGTGTGAAGGTCTAAAACATAACTGTGGGAAAAGCTCACTCAACAAGAGATTGATGGGACACTGCATTTGATAAATTGGCTCCTTCTCTCGCATGTCTGCAGACATTATGACATCAAGTAGATCAAGTAGATTTCCGAGCCACCTGGCATTTATTATGACGCTATGGCTTTGTGTAATGCAGTCTTTAACTAGTGCCTTGTATGTGCTCCTTCATAACCCTCTGTTTCTGCCGACTTTATCTTTGTTGTAATAGGTCAATTAGTGTCTTGAATAAGGAGGAGAAGATGAGCAATCCACTTAGGGGAGAAGTTATCAGATTATACAAGAATGTAAGAACATCTCACATTTAAAGCTTTTCATCATGAATATAAAATGTAAGTGTAACTATTTGATGTAACTTTAACAAATGTATATAATGATTGTCATTTCTTTTATTTTGCCGTTTTTAGCTTCTCTTTATTGGAAGGGACTATCCAAAAGGTGCGGTTTACTTCAGGGAGCGCCTGAAATCAGCTTTTATGAAGAACAAAGATGTCACAGATCCTGAGAAGATCCGAAAGCTTATTGATCGAGGGGAATTTGTGATCAAGGAACTCGAGGCCCTTTATTTCCTCAGAAAATACAGAGCCATGAAGAAACGCTATTACGAACCAGAACACTGATGACATCATGTCTGTCTACTGTTGGCCAAATGCTATATATACTGATATATGAAGCATTTATTAATATTATTATGATGTTTCATTGTGCTGGCAAGAGCATTTGAAGATGATAAAGATATAACAGGTTGATCCTTTCTTATTTTACTGTTTGTTGTTCCAGCATGTGTCTCTGTTGTACAGTTCAGAATGCCGCACCTGCCACATGTTTTGAATTGAGCAGTGACTCTAATAATTATAATTATTTTTCATTCCAAAACAAAACCAAACCAGAACTATATCAGAACAGAGAGAGACTTAAGTTAACACTATTCTTAATTGCCAGTTTTTTTTTAATTAATTCTTTATATGTGATGGTGTATAAGAGACAAAATTAAATCATTGAATAGATTAGTCGTATGCTCTGCTTCATTAATTTTTAATATAGAGTTATTTTCACATCTAAGCTCAAATTGTAAATGACATTTATAGTACAAAAGGGAGAGGTCAGACAGTGGCCTTTTAAGAAGCTTAAGAGATTTGTGAACAAGAGACGAGTAGTTACAGAGAAATAGCCATTTTCTGGGAAGCATGATGTACATCTTCTAAAGATGTGATTTGGGGTTTATTATAGTCAATACATTTCATTTCATATTATAGTTTAATCAGGTTCGTTTGGGAATTGAGAGGTGATAACATTGGGATTCAAAAATGCTCACTTCCAACTGAAAATAAACATATACGATCTTCTTCTTCTTTCAGCTTCTCCCATTAGGGGTCGCCACAGCGGATCATCCGTCTCCACACCCCTCTGTCCTCTACATCTGCCTCTTTCAACCCAACTACCTGCATGTCTTCCCTCACCACATCCATAAACCTCCTCCTTGTCTCTCCTTTTTTCCTCCTTCCTGGTGGCTCCATCCTCAGCATTCTCCTACTGATATACCCCATCTCCCTCCTCTGCACATGTCCAAACCATCTCAATCTCGCCTCCCTCACCTTGTCTCCAAAACGTCCTACATGCCCTGTTCCTCTAATAAACTCATTTCTAATCCTGTCCATCGTCATCACTCCCAACGAAAACCTCAACATCTTCAGCTTTGCTACCTCCAGCTCCACCTCCTGTCCTTTACTCAATGCCACTGTCTCTAAACCAGACAACATCTCAGGTCTCACCACAGTCCTATAAACTTTACTTTTCACTCTCACAGATACTCTTCTATCACAAATTACTCCTGTCACTCTTCTCCACCCACTCCACTCTTTTCTTTACTTCTCTAACACACTCTCCATTACTTTGCACTGTTGACCCCAGATACCTGAACTCCACCACCTTCCCCACCTCTTCCCAGCACGTACCTCCACCTCTCCGGGCTACTCTCACCACAAATCACAATATCATCCACAAACATCATAGTACAGGGAGACTCCTGTCTGACCTTGTCTCTCAACAATAACTACATAAAAAGAGAACAAAAATTAAATGTTATATCTCAAATAATCAAATTTGGTACATTTGTGAACAGTGGTAGATTTATGACAGCTACATGAGTCTGGAGATGGAAAGTATGAGTGGTTAGGCTGAAATGATGAAGTCATTGCTTTAAAGGAGTTAAGAGATAACTAAAAAAATGTCCTACGCAAGAAGTCTGGGTGCCTGAATTTTTGTAATATCAAGCTCCACATCACAAAATGCAAGGTTGGCTCTGCCAGATTTCATTTTCTTTGTAACCAGGTCCAGCCCGTCTGCATTTCCCGTGGCCTTAATAAACAGAGAAATGACCAAAATTGTCAAATAGAAACAATTCAACAAATGCAAAAATAAAACAGCCTACGATTACCTTTTGCTTTAGTATTGTGTAGATCTTATAGCAGGTTAAATCCTCCTTTGTTAATGTCAGACCTTGTTCCAGTTTTAATGTTTCACCGCCTATAAAGCCATTATGAAAGAAAAAGGGTTATAAAAAGCACTTTAATACACTGCTCTCACTGATATTTTATAGAATTAAATTTATATAAATGAAATCTTACCTGAGAAAAAACTCACAATCTGCCCAATAACTATGCAAACTATAGTCCCCAAAGGGCAGAAATACATGTAAGACAGTGAGTACCAATAATCAGCCAGCAGAGGCCTGTAGAAGCAAGACATTAACGTAAGTAGAATTTGGATTACGTTGACAGGATAGTGCAGGCAAATTATATAATTTATTACAGAACTACACAGCGTGAATGTCTGTGAAATCAAAATACAATTTGTGTAGAATCATAAACCAGAAAAATTATATATATATATATATATATATATATATATATATATATATATATATATATATATATATATATATATATACAGTACAGACCAAAAGTTTGGACACACCTCATTCAAAGAGTTTTCTTTATTTTCATGACTATGAAAATTGTAGAATTGTAGATTCACACATGCTTTTTGAGCATCGCATTCCACACTTAGTCCCAATTTGCTCTTATAATTCATTCCACTTTTCTGTGTAGATGTTCTACTAGAATTTGGAATGTGCAGACATTTGACATCTGTGTGTTAGTAAATTCAGGTAGGTGAGGAGGTCTGGGGTGCAGTCAGTATTCCAATTAATTCCAAAGGTGTTCAGTACGGTTAAGGTCAGAGCTCTATAGCAGGCCACTCAAGATTTTCCTCTCCAAACCATGTAAACCAGATCTTTATTTTGTGAACAGGAACATTGCCATACTGGTGCAAGTTTGGGTTTCCAAGTTCAAGTAAATGCAAAATTTTATTATACCACATCCAAGACAACACAACATGTGTGCCTCCAGCTTTGTGGTAAGAGTTTGGAGAAGAACCACATATAACAGGAAAGGTCAAGTTTCCCAATACATTTGTCTATATAGTGTATATTTGGAATGAAGTACAGATATGAGCAATGATACAATTTATTTTAAGCAAAAAAATGTTATCATAATTATGCCAAATCATGAAGTAAAAAAAACCTTCACACCTCTCCACTGCTTTGTAGTGCTCAGCTGAAGTGATATAACTTGCTTGTGTTGAGTTGCTAGTCCAGTTCCTAAAGTAGTATTCATGAGAAGTGATGTTGCAGCCGTGCGTCTGTAGAGGAAGGGGTCTGGTGTTCTCCGGCAGTGGGTGGTAGACCTGGGCTCCAATGCAAAGCCAGAGTGACACAAGCAGCCCACTGATCAGTCCGGCCAAACCTCCCTGACAGTTTAGTAATCGATAAATGCATGAACTTTATGTATTATAAATAAAAAAAATTATAATTCACCATAAAAATATGCACTTATACATCTGTAAATATAGCAACTGTTATATAAATATTTGATTGCTGTCTAATTACATACAATACAATAATACATGTATTGCTTTACATACCATATGTGTACTATATTGCCTCTGTGTGTGTGTATGTGTGTGTGTGTGTGTGTGTGTGTGTGTGTGTGTGTGTGTGTGTGTGTGTGTGTGTGATCCCCACAAATATGGAGAGCTGACTGTATAAATCCTTACACGTATTTTTTTAGGAATCATTTGCCAAACAGCTAGATAAAAATGAAAGCCAGTAATCATCACACCAACTTTGGAATTAGCTGAGGGAAACAAGATCCCTAGAGAGAAGAGGCCAAGTAGAGGTCCACCCAGAGAACCAAGAACACTGATAGTTGTCTGTAAAGGAAAACAGAGATCTAAGTGTCTATCATGCCAAATCACCATATACATTTCCAAATTATTCACTTTACCTGTAACAATCCTCCCATCACAGATGCAAGAGCAGCCATCCCAATGCACACAAGTCCATAGAAAACACCTGTGGAAGTTATATAAGGCATTAAATGTAGGTGTTAACAGCAAAACACTAGGACGTTCTACACATTTTCATATAAAGCTAAAGTTTGTCCTCACTCAGTCCTTTTGATGCCCAGGAAAGCTTTCGCTCTGAGAAGCTGAAGTATGGTCCTATCAGATCTGCAACTGTCACTGTAGCTAGAGCATTTACACTAGAGGAGACTGTGCTGTAGTATGCAACACACACACACACACACACACACCACACACTATTTAGCATTTAGTATTTTAGTCACCCGGTGCATATCTATCTATCTATCTATCTATCTATCTATCTATCTATCTATCTATCTATCTATCTATCTATCTATCTGTCTGTCTGTCTGTCTGTCTGTCTGTCTGTCTGTCTGTCTGTCTGTCTGTCTGTCTGCTTGTTTGTTTATTTATTATTTAGGCAAAAAGTGTAAATGCTGGGTGTATCTAAAAAAAAATGGTCGTAAGTTGCATAGGTCGTGGGTCGACGACTACCTGTATGTGTAATTTAAAGGTATCGCATGACATTTATGTTCTTGAAACCAAAAGGCTGGATCAGGAGAAAGTAAAATTCTACACACAACTATAATTATAACAACACACAAAACAGTGGAATGTGCTCCTTATTTTGCAAAGAGAAACACATTCACCCAGTAACAAAAGTGCACTGTGACTTGTGCTGTGCATTTAAAACTTTGGAGATTTCTTTTAGTTCATTGTGTTCCTTCTTTGGCAGATAAGGTGTTCGGGGTTTTCCTTTCATGTCAGTAATACAATTGAAAAGACTTTTTTTGTTTTATTGTGTAACAGCAGTATAACAGTAAGCTTTAAGACTTGGATAGATACATGTTAAAAAAAGGTTTAGCGTTTATGGTGTATGAACATACAGTCTGAGTTTTTTTGGCTTAAAAATGTTCAGGTTCATTATAGGTTCAGGTTGATTATAGGTTTATGAGAACCAAATCTAGAATAAAAGAAACAAATGACTGAAATGATTATGTATTGTATTTTCTTTAAAAGACCATTATACCAGTATAAAGACAAATGAGGTGTTAAACTGACCATAGAAATCTTTTATAACATTTTAGCTAATTTTGAGCAGACAAATATCATACTTTCTGATGCCTACTGAAGTTATTTCTGGTTATTTTCTGTTCCAAAGTCCTACTCCCTACACTTGGGTGCAATTTTACTTAACATGTAACAAACCCTGGAAAAACAAGCATCTCACAAATGAATAAATGTAACTGACCTCAGTGTGCCACTGTATGCAGCTGCTACAAACAGTCCAGGAATTCCAGGGTAGTCCCCAAAGATGTCCATCACTAAGAACGGCATAAGCTTTCAACATCACATAATGAAAATAAGTGGGATATACTGTACGGTGCACAAACCATTTGTGATTCCAGTCAGAGTGGAGAGAGAAGAGAGAGAGAGAAGAGAGCGTTGTATTTACCTGATCTTGAGAAGTCACCATTTTCACTGTCCATGGGTCACAGTTTTTGTAAAATGAATACAAACACAAACCACAAAATACTGCAAACAGCAAAATGATCCAGAGTGACACCAAGTTTATGTACAGAGACCTAGAAAGAGATTTAAAGTTAATTCATTCTTGTATTTTTTGGCTGGTTTAGCCTGAAACCGGTGAGTGTGCCTTCTCAAGAAGTGCTCACATTTTGGCATGAAGAAGTGTTTTGCAGGAGACATATCTCTGCACCTGAGCTTGATTAATACCATAAATACTGGTCCAGATAAATGTACTGCCGATGGTGATGGTCCAGAATGTGTGTCTCCTCAGGGGGCTGGGATCAAAGCTGAGAGAAAAATGAAAAAATATTATCTGCAGCTCAATTATAATGTATCCTATCATATATGCATATCCTTTCCTATCCTATCCTATCCTATCCTATCCTATCCTATCCTATCCTATCCTATCCTATCATACATATATTTATTGTATCTGTTTTAAACGTACCTTAAATCAATAATTCTACCGTTTTTAATACTCTAATCAACATGGGCGTGGACAAAGATGGATGATGGATTATTATTAGTTAAACCAAATTCAACCTAGTGCATGAAGACTAAATATTCTTGTAAATGTTTTAAAGTAATGATAGTGTTTTAAATTACATAAATCATTAGGACACTAATCAGAACTTTTGCTGTGTTTCCACACGGATGATTTTGATTGTCGGATGTGTGCATCATGGCAGATTTTGTTACTTGATTTGAGACTTGGTGCCACAGTAAAACAAAGGTTAATTGATTAAAAAAAATGAATTGGAGTTTATTTTTATATCTGAGTAAAGAAAGGAAGTTAGCCTCTTTTTTTATATTTTTTTTAATTTGTAATTGGAATCACAGGATGGTGTAATGCAGCAGGATTTAAAAGCATAAAGGTTCTTTGGTTCTGATTGTATCACAGCAGCTCAGACTGTAGTTTGGCAGCAACAAAAAGTGCTGGTTTCTAATAATGTGCTTGCTCTATTACATTATCACTTCCACTGTAACCACAGGGACAGTACTCTATTCTTTTTTTTATTCAAATAAAAAAATATAATATAAGTACAGTATTAGCCTATTTGTTTCATTGCTCATCTTGCACTGTAAGACATGTTTGCAGTTAAAAAAAAAAAAAAGTAGGAGAAAAACAGTAGGTAAAGATGAACTCACTCCCATAGGTTGAGTCGACCACCGTCAGCAGAATCTTTAAAGATGACCGAGACCCCACCTCGTAGAAGCACTGATTGGATAATGACAGCCAAAAACCCAGCCAAAATGATAATCATCTGGAACACGTCAGTCCACACCACAGCCTTGAATCCCCCCTGATGGAGCACAGCTTTAGTCAAAAAGTATTAATATTCTAAAGCTATGCTGGACCTTTGAATCTGATACAAACTTACCAAGGTGCAGTAGAAGGTACACACCATTCCAGTTGATATCAAAGCTCCCCACAGACTGATACCTGTCACTAAAAGAAAATATAATTTTTTAAGATTTGAGGTGCACTTAAAAGCTTACTTTATATGTCACACCATGCTGATTCTTTTCTGCAATTGTGATTAAAACATCTTTAAGATTAGGCTACACAGAAACAGAAACAGATAGTAAAGCATTACCCACATAATGTTGGGTACAAAGGCATCGTTTTGTTTTGTGCTTAAACAATTTACATGTCATCAAGTTTCAAATTGTATGGTTTTTAGAAGAGTATATATTTAAAAGTAAATGTTAGAAACCGTAGCTCTTTTAATACACACCTCCATTTCCAGTCACATTAACATTTGGGATACAGCAGTGGTACTGCAGTAAATCAGTCATGTTCAGGACTTTGCTGCATATTATTTGCATGTAGTGACTGCTTGAAGTCACTTGACATCACCAGGTGGTCTTGAGTATGTTCCCTGGTGATGCCCTGCAATGTTTGTACTGCAGTCAACTTCAGTTACTTTCAGGGAGTTAGATCCAGTAAGGCTTTTTTTTTCCAGCACATTGCTCAGTGAGATTCAGGTGACTGATCAGGCAGTTGAGATATTTCCAGGTTTTGGGTTTGAAAAGGAGGTCTTCCTTGGCCTGCAATTCCTTTTATGGTTACAAAGCTATCTGTTCTATTATTATTGTTCCAAACTGTTAATTAAAATACATTTTTTTTTATTATCTTTTTGTAACTATACAGTACATTCATTAAGACTTTGCTGTCATTGCTTAGGTTTTGGATGATTTATTAATACCAAACCTGGGTTAATTCTGCATTTAGAGAGTTTATTCAGTACGTGAGAGTCAACAGCTCGTAATTTGTACCTTGGTTTAAAGCCAAAGCTGGTGCATAGATAACCACTCCAGTGTATAATAACTGAGAAATGAGAGAAATTGAACAAGATTTATTACTATATATTCATGTGCACTGACATAAACGTAAAAAAATAGCTGCTTGTGAATAAAGATTTTTGCTCACTGTCTGAATGATGAACATCGCCGTACCAAACAGCCGAACCACTTTATTGAACCGCATTTCCAGGTACTGCAGATAAACAGTCTCTTAATTTCTCATCTGGCTTGATTATATATAACATATAATATTTAATGATATGATTCCATTTTTAACGTATGTATTCAATTAAATGAAAATATATATAAATAAATTATGCAAAGGTCTTTTTTTGTGCTTTTATTATTTTTAGTTCTGTGATGACAAAATAATGAAAGTAAACACAAATTTTTGGTTATGCTTTAACCATGAAGTACCTTACCTCATAGGTGCTGGTTATTCCCAGCCTGTAGAAGATGGGGAGGAACAACTCTGAGCTGATGGCCACCATCAGGACAAAGCCTAAGCAGCTTAAAACAAAGATTGCCCCGTTACTGTACACCTCCACAGGAGTTGCCAGCACCGTGACTGCTGACATGAAGCTTGCTGTCAGTGACAGAGCAACAGGCACCGCTGTCATACTCTGGCCACCCACCAAAAAATCCTTAGAGGTCTGCTCTCTGTGCTGGGCGAAGGCATAATAAACACCAATAGCTGCTGAAATGACCAGCATAAGAGCAAAAATCACATAGTCCCAAGTACTGAAGGATGCTGCTGGATTCTTTTGGTTCTCCATTGTTCTGTGATATGATGTGAGGTAAAAATGGGATTAGGAATATAGTCAGTGTGTAAAACACCAATAGAAATGAGGATTTATCAAGCATAAATAAAGTTAGTCAGACCTGCTCACCTGTACTGTAAACACACTTCTCCACTTCTCCTTGACTTGAGTGCTCTTATTGTTTCTGAACCATTAGCCCTCCCTCTACTTTGCTCAGGGTTTGTCATTCCATGCATATCTCATTTGTACAGAGTACTAAGTGTATAAGTTTGAAGTACAACCCAAATCCAAAAAAGTAAAATATAAATAAAAACAGAATGCAGTGATTTGCAAATTTCATAAACACATATATTATTCAAAGTAGAACATAGAAAACATATAAAATGTTTAAACTGAAGAAATGTACCCTTTAAAGAAAATATAAGGTCATTTTAAATTTGATGGCTGCAACACATCTCAAAAAGTTGTGATGGGGCAAGAAAATGATACAATGTGGCTTTTGTTTGGATGCCACAACATCTGGACTAAAGGGAAGAGGGACCATCTGTCATATCATCAGTGCTCATTTCAAAAGCCGGGATCATCTAAAAAAGGCACCATCAATGCTTAAAGATGTATACAGGTTTTTGAGCAACATATGCTTCCATTCAGACATCTTCTTTAGGGAAGGCTTTTAATATAACAGCAAGACATAGCAAATTTGCATACTGCATCTATTACAACAGCATGGCTTTGTGATTAAAGAGTCTGACTGCAGAACTGGCCTTCCTGCAGGCCAGAACCTTCTCCAATTAAAAACAATGGTGCATCATGAAATGAAAAATATGACAAAGAAGACCAGGGACTGTTGAACAGCAGCTTGAATCCTGAATCGGACATGAATGGGACATCATTCCTCCCCCAAAACTCCAGCAACTAATCTCCTCAGTTCTCAATATATATATATATATATATATATATATATATATATATATATATATATATATATATATATATATATATACATAAAATGTAAAGTTTTGAGCTGCTCTGAGTTACCTGTACTATGCAATTACAATAAAGTTGTCTATAAATGCCAATAATATATCTATCTATCTATCTATCTATCTATCTATCTATCTATCTATCTATCTATCTATCTATCTATCTGTCTATCTGTCTGTCTGTCTGTCTGTCTGTCTGTCTGTCTGTCTGTCTGTCAAACTGCTGTTCCTGCTGCATCACATGGCTGGGGAACACACTCGGAGGAAAGTGCTATTATCCCTCGTTCTGGGAAGAGTAAAGTTTTAGTTGAGCAAATGAGAGGTTTCTTCTCTGAGTTTTTTTTTTTTTTTTTTTTGCTGGTCAGGAGGGTTTGACATTTGCATGTGCAGCCACACTGATGTGCAAAATACAGTTGAATTGTTCGATTGGTGGTTGTTCGTTTTATTGAGTTATTAATAAGAATATAAACTGTTCACGTATTTTAAAATTAAATTTGTAGTGTAAAATAAAAATATGGTGTAAAGAAAACCTTGTTTATAAATATTGTATATAATGTATTTTTTTGAGAAAAGGAACATAATCACGCTATTTTTCGAGGACCTTTATTTTGAAGACATCTTCTTCCAAAATGGCGGCGTCCTGACACGGCGTGTGCAGCAACAGTTCCCTTACTAAACATGAAAAATATTTGTTTTTAAAATCGTTTTTTATTCTTCTTCTCTCTCCTGAATTGTTACTACAGAACAGACTAGAAAATGAAGTTAAAGGCCAAACCGCTCTCTCACAAATCAGAGAACACGTATCGGGTAAGATAAAGTGAGCTGCATGGGGAAAACTGTACCATGTGTTAAAATAAACGTGTTTTATTGTAAGCTGAGAAATGTGTACCATTATATATTTATTTCTTGTTTATAATGTTTTAACGTGTTATCATGTAATTAACGTGTAATAAGGTGCAATCCAGTAGTTTCCACTGTACATCTGCTGTATTTGTAGAATGTTTTCCTTATTCCTTTGCAGTTCCTCACATTTTCTGAAAGACTCGCGAATGTGAACATCGATGTGATCCATCGGATTGATCGGACTGGAAGTTACTCTGAGGTTGGATTTCACCGCAATATTCATCACACAGTCGATCAAGTGACAATTCAAGTAGTAATAGTCTTAAAGCAGAATAGTGGAAACAGTTATACTCAGTTTAATATGTAAAATATAAAAAATAACCATCTAACTTTACTGCTGTCTACTGACATTTAAATTGCTATAAAAAAATACAGTTGCTGTTGGCTTTGGTGTTCATAGCTCCTCCATACCTGGTCCTAAATTTCAACAGACGCATCCGCTGTGATTTAATCCTCACAAATAATCACAAAAGATTTAGTCTAAGGAATCAGTGCCGAGTCAGAATTCATGTGTAGAGGGCAGATAATGTTTTCTTCAGTGTTATAGTGTTGATCTGAACTCGTTATAACTCAGTGTATATGTTTTTCTCTCATACCAGGAGGTAGACACCTACTTCTTCGAAGGTTTGATGAAATGGAGAGACCTGAACCAGACAGATCACTACAGTACGTCTGGTTTCATTCTGATGGGATGTAAATATCAAGATTTGATTCTGGTTTTAAATAATGTATCTCCCCCCCGTTACAGCGGCCTTTAAGAAGGAGGTTTCCTACAAGAGTCAGTCCTTCCACATGTTAGTATTTCACCAAAATGGCATAGTGGAGAGTCTGAAGACTCATCTGATGGTGAAGAACAGCCACGCTTACCAACCACTTCTCGAGTAAGCTTATATATATATATATATATATATATATATATATATATATATATATATATATATTAATTGCAAAGTAGTTGTTATTGCACCACAGATTGCTGTTGTTGTTTTTTTTACTTTTGTTGCCCCATAATGCTAGTAGACAGGACAATAATGAAAGTACCACGATTAAGGATAAAGGGATAATGATGAAGTTGGACTACAAAAAAAATCTGTTTTTATTTTAGTACCACTTTTTATACAATTGTGTTTCTTTAACAGCACTTATTTTGCTCTCTCAAAGTTATTAAGATTCATTAAAAAAAGATTAATTCTTCATGTATCCCAGCTTGTTAGGAAGTTAGGGTCAGAGTGCAGAGTCTGCAATGATACAACATCACTGAGGTAGAGAGAGTTAAGGGGCCTTGCTCAAGGGCCCAACACTGGCAGTGCTGGGACTCAAACCCCCAATCTTCCATAACCACTGAGCTTCCACTTCCTATTTAACCTTCCTTATTATTATTATTTTTTTAGAAAACCTCACCCACTCATAATACAAACGATTATAATTTGTAATCCAGTTATGGGTGCATTTTTAACACAGGTTCCTGAATACACTGTTATTACAGAAACATCAAGTCAAGTCAAGAAGTCAAGTCAAACATGATCTTACACTGAGCACATTAGTAAAAACCTTTGATTTAATTTGCCAGCTTTAATATCAGATATGCTGCTAAAATGAATCAACATCTTTGGACCAATCAATCAACCAATGCTTGTTGGACTGTCTGATTAGCATAAGGTTGTTCTGGATTTCAACTGAAACAATGTTATTGTATAGGTGGCACATTTTAAATATGGCTACTCCTGCTAAAAACAATCAAAAAGATCAAAGCATGTCAAGTGTTTTGGTTAAAAAAATATAAAGAATATTTCAGAATGAATAAGTTGCTGATTCCTAGCAGTGAATGCAACAGTATTCTTAATGTTGGATTTTTTTAAGTAAAACTTCATCATTTTCCTGAGTGTCTCCACATGATTTAGTTACTATAATAATTACAACAGTTAAGGGTTTGTAATGACTTATATATATATATATATATATATATATATAATGATTGTACATAATCATATTTCATAGGAAATGATTTAATACAAATAACAAAATCCAATGGAATTGCAAAGAAAAATATCAACTACATAAATCGGTATGAGGATTGAGAACATTAATCACGTCCTCTTTTCATAGCCTCGTGGTCCAGTTTGCACGCGACCTTCAGACAGATTTTTACCCTCACTTTCCTGACTTCTTCGTCATCATCACCTCACTGCTTGAGACCCAGGATACTGAGGTGCTGGAGTGGGCCTTTACCTGTCTCTCCTACCTCTATAAGTACTTATGGAGGCTGATGGTGAAGGATATGAACAAGATCTACAGGTGAGAGGAAGAGCAAAGGAGCTGAGTAGGAAAGTGTGAGACGTGTGTTGTCGAACGGTGGAATAAAAGTTTGCATCACAGCATTTGCTTATAGATTTACTTTAGACTGGTTGGTGTGAGTGGTGGTAAAACTGTTTTCATGTTTGTCTACAGTCTTTACAGTAAACTTCTGGCACACAAGAAAGAGCACATCCGTAACTTTGCAGCTGAGAGTTTTTCCTTTTTAATGAGAAAGGTAAGAGATGCTGGAGATGAGACACTGTTACATAGTAGTGGATATGCATTATAACGAACAGGTGTTATGTCTGTGTTCTTCAGGTTCCAGATTATGATGCTCTGTTCACACTGATGTTTGTGGATCTGGAACAGTGTCCTCAGAAGGCACAGGGGGTCGGGCAGCTCATCTTTGAGATGTGTAAAGGAGTCTGCAATATGTTCCACTCTTGTACCAACACAGTAGGTCTAGTAGATAAGCCTAGCTTGATAATTAATGTTGCTTTTACAGGTTGTTTTTCTCTGATATGATCGCCACTGTAGCTCTGCAATATAACCTCATTATTGTGGTTACACAAAACAGAGAGATTTATATTATTAACAAGTGAAATGAAGAGACTGAAAGCACTGATGACACCTGCGATAGTCAGACCAGAGCAGCATTGTTATATTACCCAATGTTCTATCTGTGGTTATTTATTATAACATTGTGTTGCTGTTTTCCAGCACTGAAGCAGAATTATGATTAAAACAGCTGCATTTGTCATATAATGCTCATTTCTGTCCTAGGCTTTACCAATAGCACTCCAGAAACTCGGCCCGTCTGGGGGAGGAGATGTTCCTCTGCCCTGGGATGCCATTAAAGAGGCTCTCGATCACATGGCTGAGTCTTCAGCCAATTATGTCACAAAGGAAAACTTCCTGGTTCTTTGGGATTCGTTGCAGGTAAAGACTGTTTGCTTGCTTATAAACAATACATAGAAAAACATGGAGTTTTGCTTTTTTAAAGAAATCCTTTGCAGAAACGTTTTTTTGTAAGGCACACACTATTGAACTGGAACTGATCTTAGCTGTTGAAATAGTGAATTAACTGCACATAATTTTTTTCATAGGCGTAATCTATAGAATTTACAGTCACTTGTCACTAGGTTGTGGTTTATTCACTTTCATAGCCATCAGCATGGGCAACTCTTGGTTCTTGTATATGCTGTTGTTACTTTATTTCAATCCAATTATTATTTTTTTCTGCTCAGGCTTGTGTGAAAAACTTGATCCCGAAGGTGGAGGCAGGGCATTCTGACCAAATCAGTGAGCACATTGAAAGAATCTTGTTTATTTACCACACCGTGGTAGAGCACAGAAAAGGAGCCAAGATCACCAAGCCACAGTCTGTCTGTGAGGTACATGTGTACAGATTCACCTGTTCTATTCTGGGTGATCTTAATTCCATGTTCATACAAAATCTTTAGGATGTTGCTGTGTAACAGTTTTTTTTTTATTGTTTTTTTGTTGTTGTTTTTGCTCTTGTAGTTGCTTCTTCAGCTGGTCCAGACTCGAGGTCTGTCCTACTCCTGCCACAGTTTGCTGCTTCAAGTGATCTCATCCTTTCTGCTTGGAGAGAACCTGTCTTTACCAGCTAGTTTGATTCAAGAACTTTTGAAAAAGGTGTGTATGCATGCACATTTGTACACATATTCATACTCTGTGCATATAATGTTTTGTGTATTCTTGAATATGTCCCAGTGACCCAATCATTTTCACTTGTTCTTTTAGGTCTTCACCAGTGGGATTGATCGAGATCTTATTTTGTCGTTTGCCAAAGACATGTTCAGTATGAAGCAATTTGAGCAGGTCAGTCTGTGAAAGAATCAAATGTTTCGGGCAGTTGAAAATGGTGCCTCTGTGAAAAGAGGTTTTCAGTATTTCAATGTATTAAATGCTTGAGACATTACATAAATGTTATTTCATTACATTATGAGAACATTTTATACTGTCTACATCATGTGAACACTCCCAGCTTTACTAAAATTTAAATATATTAGATAGTGGATATTTATTTATAGTTGTTTTAAATATTAGGAGATTAAGATCAAAGATAGCTATGCATACAAGGAACACATGATTGCATTGGACTGGATATTTTGTTTGACTAGACAATAAGTCTTTTAACGACTAAGAATCAATTCATATTATCGTATTTTCCAGACTATAAGCCGCTACTTTTTCCCCACGCTTTGAACCCCGCGGCTTAAACAACGAAGCGGCTAATTTATAGATTTTTCCTGGGTTTTTCCCGGTTTCACAAACTTAAAGCCAAAAAACTGAGCGCCATAACATTAGACCAATGAAATTGCCGAACGGGTTCAGGTGAACCAATGAAACTCTTTATATTAAATCAGATGCGCTCCCACTGAATCGGGCCGCACCACATCATAAATATGGATGAGGTTCCTCTGATGTTTGACCTGCCGCTCACTCGGACTGGCAACAGGAAATGCGAATCATTTGTCACGCTGAAAACAACCGGGCATGAAAAAACACACTTCACCTGTGTTCTGAGCTGCACGGCATCGGGAGAAAAGCTTCACCGATGGTGATTTTTAAACGCATGACGATGCCAAAAGAAAAATAGTTGTGAAAGGAAGGAGGAAGACAGTGAACAATGACATTCTTTGTAGGCTACTGTTTAGTTACAAGCCATGTAACAGACACTGTCCTTCATTAAAGCCTGTGTAAAGTTCATTAGTTTCAGTGTAGACACGGCTTATAGACAGGTGCAGCTTATTTATGTTTACAAAAATAAAAATCTTTGTAAAATTCAGTGGGTGCGGCTTATATTTGGGTGCGCTTAATAGTCCGGAAATTACGGTATCTTTATTGTCATCACAAAGTGTGGATGTTTTTTTCTGTATATTCCTTACAAATCTCTAAATCTGGGCTGTGGAGCCAAAGCCAACTGTAGGAATACCACATCATCTTCTATAGTATTTTTGCTATTTGCCATTTATGAATATGAACATTAAAATGCACATTTCATACAGTTCTGAAATCAGTGTATTGGTTGGCAGTATAGTTCAATTTGCAGACCTTTTTATTCAAATATAAGCCTAGATTTAAAGTGCATGTTGTTTTTTTTCTAGCTGTTCCTGCCCAGCATGCTACAGTTTGTGGAGCAGCTTTTCTCCAGTGATGACTCTGTGAACAGACTGATGGCTCTGGAGGTGCTAGTAAGGCTAATCCTGGTTAAAGCACAGCCTCCTACTGATGGCTCAATGGCCTTTGAGAAGTACCCACTGATCTTCACTGGGCAGTCTGGAGGGTAAGACCAGGGGCTTCTGGGTAGTGTGGTTTTATTCTTTTGGAATGACAACTGGTGGACCACAACCTGATTAAGACCTAACAAAGAGTCCGGGTCCTCTACACTCAAGCACCCCAGTGCACATGTCTGTTTGTATGAATGATTTTAGTATGTTGTGTTTTTTACAGGTTGTATGGGGTGGATAAGGGACAGGCAGCATCTGTTCCTCCGCTTATTCTGTCCCTCATAGATGTCCCAGAAGATAGGATATTCTCAGATCTCTCTCAAATCTGGGCGGCCCTGGTGCTTCTTCCTCACCTCAGGCAAGAACTTCACTCCTCAACCCAACACCTGCATCATTGTGGGCTCGTGTGTTCTGTATTTGTGCTAATATAAACATGGTCTTACAGGCCCCTGGAGGCAGCAAGCGTGATTCCTCCTCTCACTGCCCTGTTGAACCGACTGTTACATGAGGTGCACAGTGAAAAACTCGGAAGAGGTCAGTGTACAGTGCACGTTAGTTAAACAATATCAATGCTTAGCTGTTTTTCCTCTTACTTTCGAATAACAGCTTGTTCCAATGTGTTTAATTTCTGTTGATCACAGCCAACAATTACAAGAAAAACTATACACATAACATTGAATTGAATATAAACTTTTATACTTTAACATTAGTTCATGTCATCACTTAGCAGCTATAAACACCCTGTTTCTTCTCTAGCCACACTTTTAAACTCTGAAGTACAATCCCCTCTAAGAAATTCCCCACATGTGTTTGTGTGTCATTGTTTAGTATGTGCAGTAAGCAGTTTTTTTAATACCGTATTTAATGTGTATATAATAGAATTGGATTTAATTTGTATATTTTACTGGTCAAATTTAGCAATGGTGGCAACAGTACATGCAATGATAATGATTAATTGTTCATCTCTATTTGAGAGGATGTAGTGTTTTTTTTATGATCTTATGTTCCATCAGGTGGGCTGTTTGTGGCACGACAGGCTCTAACCACACTGCTGAGCTTTAAGGAAACTGCGCTTGTGTGGTCCCTGCTCCCAGATGAGCTCGTCCGCTCCATCATAGAGTAAGTGCTTGTAGTTTCTGTACAAAAACAAACAAAAAAAACTCCTCTAGTTAAATTCTGCTTGTATGGACATTATTAGTAAGCGAGTCATTTGTTGTTTTACACAGGAAGTTTCCCACTGATCTTTCTGCCCTGCTGCTGGTTGACCTGTACTACACAAGACTCTCTCTCAATGGATGCTCAGGCCAGCTGTCTCACAACTCACTACAAGAGCTATATCAAAAGTTGCGTTCCAATTTTTCGTCTAACATCTCAAAGGTAGAGTTTGCTTTTCAAGAGTTTAGGATTCTACAAATATATATTTTTTATGTTAATTGTATAGTAAACAATTTTTTACCTCTTTAGATTCGCCTCCTGACGTTAAGAATTATGTCCCACTTTGAGGCAGAGCTTCCAAAGCCAGCAGAGGTAGTGTTTCATTAGTAATCACTGTTTATACACAATTGTGATTGTTTTATTGTCATTATATCAAATATACAGTACATTTATTATTTCCTTTCATTCTGTAGGTACGATAAACGTTCATTTCTAAGAATCCTGTGTAGTGTTCATTTACCCAGAGGCGTTTTATTGCTTCTATACTACAGCAGTGTTCCAATAAATGTCTCCAACTGAATAGGTTTTAACTGTTTATGGTAACACAATGTTTGCTTGTCCGTAAAACATGTTTTTATCACAAATTCTTGTCCATTTAAAAAAAAAAAAATCATCTTCTGTCATACCAAAATTAAAACATATTCGAACAAGTTTATTAATATAAACACAAACTCACCGCTGTGTCACTAGCAAAAGAAAAAGGTTTTATTAAAGAATTTTTGTGTTTGCAGGGAGACGACAGCTCAAGCACACAGACGGTGTTTGCCATCTGCCTGCAGGCCGAGCAGGTTCCAGCCACAGTGCAGGATTACAGAGAGAAGCTGCTACATTTGCGTAAACTGCGTCATGATCTAGTGCAGCCATGCCTCCCTAAAGGGCCTTTCCACCCGGTATACAACACATCTGCTTATATAAGACTTACACAGGAAGCAGGAGTGTTTTAAGGATACCAGTACTGATGTCTGTGTTTTCACAGGTTCCCCTGCGGTACCTCATTGCAATGCTGTTTGTTAATTTTAGACCGTTATGGGATGCTGTTATTGACCTTCTGGCGTAAGTGCACCACCAGAACATTAGCACAAAGCCTCTACTAGCGGTACTGTTTGGTTTTTGCTATTGAATTAATATATTTTTATTTTTTGTTTTAGGTCCCATGCCAGAGATATGGACAACAAAGAGTTCTGGAATGTTTACTATGAACATTTGGAGATGGTTGCTGGTCTGGCAGGTGTTTTTTGTTTGTTTTAATTACAGTTAAATAGTACATCTGTGAATGGCTGAATTGACTTTGGAGGATGATTTTGATTTGAACAGATTGTGTGTTAGGAAAGTAACCCATGCCAGGGTGGTGCGATGCCAAAAATAAATAATAATTTAAAAATATATATTTTCCTTAAAATCAGTTTCTCTAAACAGCTTGGGATGTAACAGTACACAAAATTCACGATAAAATAATATTTTATAAAAAATAAAATAGAATAAATCAAATTAATGCAATACATATTTTTTATTTATATTATATTTATATTTTTATTAAATTGATTGAATTGAGTAATTAATTAAATTGCCAAAAATTTAATTGTTCTACTAAATCTACTAAATATTTATATTTGTTGGACCCATTTGGGTAATACAGATTAACAAATAACAATGTCTTAAATCTTTACATTCTTCGTTCATTCACTCCCCCAATATGTGGAGTTGTCAGGATTTTCTCCTTTTAAGAGAAATTCTTGAAGCTGGACAGGAAATGCTAAAGAATCCATATCGGCTAACACTAGCACTTTGGACAGTTTAGCGTTGTCAAGCATGTGGTAAACAACTGCACGTAAAAAGGATTGCCGAAAGCCCTGTACCAAAAAAGGTTGTTACTAAAACGTGTACTGTTACACACCTAGTAATAGCACATCCTAAAGTGTGCCTGGGCTACAACACGTATAAGGCCAGTTTGTGTGTGATTTGCCAATTTTGCATATCAGGCACACGGCATATATGACAGTGAAATTGTATTTTGGAATCGGACTTGTGCCGATCTGTTACAGTTGTGAGTTAGATATGGGAAGGATGGATGAGAGGGCGCATATTTATCCAAAGATCTTATCGATCTTTTTTTAAGTGAGGTTTAGACTTCTGATCCTAGAGCATTTCATTTATCATATACATTTACACTTTATGTAGATTAGTTTTAATTGTTTGAATGTCATGCAAATTTAAATGGATTTATACAAAATTGTCATGGCAAATTTAGGGTTGTAAATGACATATTATTGGCTTTTTTATGTTAGAGGATGAGCTTCAGCAGCAGCAGCAGGAGGAGGGGGAGGAGGAGGAGGATGATGGTGAAGGTTCAATGCTGGGCCCAGGGACAGATGTGATCTGCAGCGGTGATGTTGGTTGTCTGTTTCTGGAGCAGTTGGAGCAGGTAAACAGCCATAGTGATCGCACAGACTTCACTAACTATCGTAACTTGCTGTGGAGAGCCATGAGCCAGTTCCCTGACAGAGTGGAACCACGGAGCAGAGAGCTCAGCCCACTGCTGCTGCGCTTCATCAGGTGTGTGTTTAAGTTGCATTTGGTCATGTGAGGATTATAAAAATGTACGGCTAACCATACTCCAGATGATTGACACTTGTCTTGATTTGCTGATAGGAATGAGTTCTATCCTGCTGACCTGCTAGTAGCTCCGGTTCAGAATTTGATGAAGATTAGCCACAGATCCACACAAATCACATCTGAGAGTGAAAAGGAGGATGTGAAGATGAAAAATGTGGAGGAGGAAGAAGAAGAAGAAGTAGAAGTGGAGGATGAGTCCCAACAAGCTGGGAAAAAAATACCAAGGAGAGCTGCAGCCAAGTAAGAACTATCAATTGTTCTTATATGCACTAGTGCATTCATTTAGCCAGCAAAAACTACCATGTATTTGAAAGGCACCTTTCAAAACACTCAAGGACATCATATAGTAAAATGAAATCATAAAACCAAACAAACAACAGCTATTTAACTCTTAAAATTAGTCAAGAAATCTGAACAGATGAGTTTTGAAGCATTATTTAAAAGTGGTCAGACAGTCACTTTCTCGTATTTATTTGCGAAGAAAGTGAGAAGCGAGCCCAGCTAAATGCCCTAAACCCCATAGTGAATATACGGACAGAAGGTACAGCGAGGGAAATGGATGAGGAAGATCTGAGAGTGTGCTGTAGGTTGTAAGTATGAAGCAAGTCAGAGATGTATGAGGGTGAATGATTATGAAGAGCTTTGAAAGTGAGAAGCAAAATGATGAACTCTTTGATATTTGACAGGAAGCCAGTTTAGATGATAAAGAACAGGGAAGATGTGCCTGATGGAGGAGGTTCTCGTAATTAAACAGGCAGCTGAGTTCTGGACGAATTGAAGTTTATGAAGGAGAACAAGTTCAAAAGAGAGGAGGAAAGAAGAGTACAATTTGGCTTGGAGGACAAATAGAGCTGGGTGTCATCCACGTAGCAGTTAAAATTAATCCTTAAAAAATGACCATGAGGTAATGAGTAAATGATAAATAAAAGAGGGCCCAAAACAGAGCCTGGAGGAATACCAGCAGTAACAGATCAGGAGTATGATCTGAAATTTTTATGTTGGATAAAATGAGTGTGCCCAGAACGATAGAATCTTAACCAGGTAAGAGCCACACCAGTAATACTTATAGAGCGTAATCTAAATAAAAGAACTTGATGAGAAATTGTGTCAAAGGCTGCATTTAGATCGCGTAAGATAAGTATATATAAGTAAGTCTGCGAATTAGCTGCCATCAGCAGATTGGTAACAACTTTTAACATGGCAGTCTCTGTAAAAAAAAAAAAAAAAAAAAAAAAGAAAGAAAAAACTGATTTTTTTGAAAGGCTATTTTTCAAAAGTTGGAAATTAAGTAGAAAACGTACGCATGGACACAAATATTCTAAATAATTGACAAATCTTGTCCTGTAGACATTTCACCACCAAAACACAAGATTTCAACATTGTATTACATACATTTTTTTGTAGTTTAGTCTCTTGACTAAACTAGAGTTTTCAATGAAACTACACTATATTGAAAAAAGTATTGGGACAACTGACTTTTACAGCCATATATGGTTCTTCCCCAAACTGTTACCACAAAGTAGGAGGCACACAATTGTTGGGGTTTTCTCTTTATTCAAACAAAGAGACCCAAACCTGTTCCAGGTTGACAATGCATGACAGTGCACAATGTGAACTTAATTAAAAATATGATGTATATGGGCTGGATTGACAGATCTTGAGCGTCCTGCTATAGAGCTCTGACCTCAACCATTTTAAACACCTTCAGGATGAATTGGATCTTACTCCAAGCCTCCTCACCCTACATCAGTACCTGACATTATGGCTAAATGAGCACAAATCTCCACATAAGAATCATATAGTCAGGTGTTCTACAAACCTTTTCTATATAGTGCACTTTTGGAGTTAGGACCCACCCGCAAGTACAGACTGCAATTTATTTCTGTTTCAAAAATGCTCTTTTTCAGACAACTTATTGCACATCTTAAGGTCTTCTCCAAGTTCACCAATCCCAAAGCTTTATACTTGGAGCCTGAATTACTGCAGCTGTACACACAGGTGACATTTTCCCCCCACATCAACAGTTTATTTTGCTAGGTAAACAAGCAGACATATAACACAACAATTTCTCCTTTTTAGCTCCTGTGCCATAAGGACCAGCAAATTCAGAAGGCAGCTCTGGACTGCTTAATGACTTACAAAGACCCAAGCATTCTTCCTTACAAGTAGGTTCACTGCTTTAGTCTACTTATTCCATCTTTCATCAATTGCTGTTGATGCAGTAATGACCTCTGTAATTAATACTCTGATAGAGTTGTTATAGACATGGTTGTTTTCTGTGTATGAAAAAAGTCCTTTATATTCAGAGCGGATGCTGATTATATCTGTAACCAAGTCTCGTGTTTCTGTCCTTACTGAGAAAGGTGGAATGCTCACCGTGTTCCAAAACTCTGACAGTTGTAAAAGCCTTACTGTTAGTCTTTTTTACTCCATTATAGGATTCATTTCACATTTCCAAAAAGTCTTGTCATCAGCTTTGAAAAATAATAAAGAAGAGGTGACCTTCTCTGAGCTACTTTGCAGGCTTTTAGCAGTGCCAAAGAGATGCGATTTTTAGTTTGTTTCCTACAAAGTCTTTAAGTTATAAAGACTTTAAGTAATATTGTTTTTTTTCCAGAGAGAATCTGGAGAGACTACTGGATGACAAGCATTTCAAAGATGAAATTGTTCACTTCAACATCTCTGAGGAGGGATCAGTGGTGCTGGATATGCACCGCTCTCAACTCATGCCTGTGCTAATGAGGTGTGCATGAGACTTTTTTTTTTTTTTATAAATTTTTCTGTGAATGAATGTGGTGTTAATGGGGTCTCTGGGCTGTCATTGTGTAGGATCCTGTACGGGCGGATGCGCACTAAAGTTGGTAATAAGTTCCAGGGCAAAGCTGCCACTGCATCACGCTCTTCCATCGTGCTGCGCTTTCTGGCAGGTTGCCGGCCAGAGGAGCTGGCTGTGTTTATTGACCTGCTGCTGGATCCTGTGTGCCATCACAGCCAAGGTACACAGATATACACGTGTATATATTACAAGTATTTAAATCTAATACTAAATCCAGGTATGATACATATAGTAATATTCTGTAAATATGTTTATTATTTAAACATATGATATGAGGCTTTAGATGTATACAGACAATGAACAAGTGCATGGTCAACAATTATTATTTCGGATTCATTTTTTAATATTGTGCTCACAATAATGTTTTCTAGATGCACAGATTTATGAATTGAATCTTCTAATTTGTCATTTAAGCCAAAAAGGTTAAACCTGCATTGTTTAGTCACATAAGAAGCAGCATATTGGATGTTTAAAATTCAGATTAAAGGAATGTTAAAGAAAAACTTTATAATAGTAATTACAGATGCTAATAGCATGTTTTTGTATATTGCTCAATAAAATATGCTGTCACAGTTGCAACTGGTATATCATCACATTCCAAGAGATACATAATTCATACACTACAACATTTCATTCATATGCAACTTAATAAGTCTGTGTCCCATCTGGTGCCTGCAGGAACATGTCTAGGTGCAGTAGAGAGGGCCATGGCTGAGACAGACTCCTCCTCAGTGCTCCCTCTGGGTCGCCAGCATGCACTGCTCAACATTATAGATGTAGTGCTGCATAAACTGGGCCACCTTTTACAAAATTACTTGCCCAAGCTACTGCAGATTCTGCTGTGCATCACTGCCTCTGTGGCCTTGCTGCTGGAACATAGAGAGCAGGTGAGCTATAACCATCCATTTAGAGAACATTTCAAAAGTAAAAAAATAAAATAAATAATAAGTTATGTTTAATAGAGGTGTGTGAAATGAATATGTAATAATATCTTGTCGCACTGCATGGAAACATTTTTATGACTCATGTGATATGAAATGCAGGTTTGCTAACCAAGTGCCAAGAACAAAATGTTTGTAGAGTGGTAAAAAGAAGGGAAACATTTAACCATATTTCTTTTTTCTATGAATAGAAATTATGCTTTTAAATCTGTTTATGGAATTGGAATATTAGTCAGGCTCAATGCTCTGTGTGTCTTTGTAGCTGAAACCTGGCTGTGTTGGCCCCCTGAAGAACCTGAGGCGACTGGGACTTCTGCGCATCCAAGACTTCTTTGACAAATTCGAATCATACCAATTCACAGCTGATGAAATTGATGCCATATTTCACGCTATTGTCTGGCCTCAGGTACATTGTGCTTTGTGTGTACAAATATATTTCTTCTATGTTTTTGTCTTGTAGGCTGAAGCATGTGTTCATTTGTGTGTTATCTGTGTGATGCTTACATACTGTATCTGTTCATATGCTTTAAAAGTATTGAAATGGCATGTCCAATTATTTGCAATGAAGATAATCATGAAGATGTTTATGTTTGAGATCAAAAGGTGAATGTCAGTATGTCAAAATGTCATCCATATGGGTTAAACCAATTAGAACACTGCACCTTTTTGTGCCCAGTGTGCCCTGCTAGAATGATTGTTTAAACTTCATCATTATCAAGGCAATGACAGAAAATCACCAAAACTACACTGCCAACACAACAAAAACTTTATCAGAGAAAAAAAAAGTTTCAGAATGCCCAGTCAATCAACAGACTTCAACTCAATAAACAGCATTTTACCTTTTGAAAAGGGCACTGAATAGAGAAATCTATCAAAAACAAACTAAAAGAAGCTGAAAGATACTGGAAGAAAAGAATGTAAAATAAGCCTGGAAAAGCATCATAAAAGATGATTGCAACAGTTGGTGGATGTCTTTGGGTCACTGGCTAAATGCAGTTACTATATTGCACATAGGTAATATTGCACGGTTTTAAATTATTGTTATTGCACATTTGTTGCTTTTAAAAAAAAATTGACTGTTATTATTGCACAGTTAAACAGTAATAACAGTGTATATTTTGGTGACTGGTTCATTGGGAGCAGCTCTGATTGTAAAGTCTAATCGCAGCAGGGCGAAAAGACCGTCTGTATCGCTCCTTCATACACTTAGGATCTAAAAGTCTGTCACTGAAGGAGCTGCTCAGAGATGAAACTGTTTCATACAGGGGATGAGAGTCGTTCTGCAGTAATGATGATAGTTTAGCTACTATCCTCCTTTCTCCTACCTCCTGTACAGTGTCCAGGGGAATTCTCAGGACTAAGCTGGTCTTCCTGATCAGTTTGTCCAGTCTATTCCTGTCCCCAGTAAAAATGCTGCTGCACCAGCAGACCACACCATAGAAGATGGCTGAGGCCACCACAGATTTAAAAAAGGTCTTTAGTTGCTCTCCCTGCACTCCAAAAGACCTAAGTCGCCTCAGCAGAAAGAGTCTGCTCTGTCCTTTCTTATAAATTGCCTCAGTATTATCTGTCCAGTCCAGTTTGCTGTTTAGATGAACACCCAGGTATTTGTAAGAGTCCACTCTCACAATGTCCTTTCCCTGAATGTTTACTGATGATAATCAAGTTTGTTTGTGCCTACGGAAAGCCACCACCAGTTCTTTGGTTTTCCCCATGTTTATGCAACAAAATCTTACTTTAATGTGCTGTAAGATTAACTGTTCATATACTCTTGTTTATTTAAGAATTGGGTGGTTCTAGTTCTCGGTTGTTTATGTGGTATAATCAGGACATAAAAGCTGAAATTCTGATTTATTGTCTTATATTCATCTTTTGATCCCAAACCCAAATATATGTAGTATACAGCGAAAAGAATATAATTGGCTTTGCTGTTCTAATACATTCGGAGGCGGCTGTATATGTAATATAACGTTTTCTTTGCTGTGCTTCAGGTGTGCCGTTTGCCCTCAGAGAGCCCCTATGCTCCCACGCCACTCCTGAAATTGATCCATATCTGGAGCATGAATGTTAGGTAAGATGTTTAAAAATTCTAATTTTCTATAAATGTTCTGTTTGTTTTTATCAAAGTTCACATACTTCACTAAATAGCTGAAGTGTCTTCAATTAAATATCTCTGGGGTTAGGGAAATTTATGGCTGAATTAATCTTTGAAAAAAAAAGACTTTCATTTCAATAATTTTTTATTTGTATAGTGCTTTTAACAATGGACATTGTCCAAAAGCAGCTATACAGAGAAAAAAAAGGGTATAAAGTTTAAATTTATACATTAGTGCTGATTAGTTTATCTCTAATGAGTAAGCTGGTGGTGACAGTGGCGAGAAAAAACCCTAAAAATGGTATGAGGAAGAAACTTTAAGAGGAACCCATTATTATCTGGGTGGCACCGAACGTCCATTCATTATAGTTTTATCATTGTTGAGGTGTACTGTTCAGCAAACTGTTCACTGGTGGGTGCTTTAATGTAGAACTATTCATGCCAACTGTAGTTCTGAGCCATTGTAGCAGTACGGTTGGATTAATTACAGTCCAAATCCATCCTCATAGTTCTTGAGTTGCTCAGTAACTTTAGGCTGTTTATATGGAACCACCCTCTGCTGCTCTGAGTGGTCTCTAATTGAAGCAAACTCCATCCTGAGGTTGAATCAAGTGGATCTGGAAAAAAGAATGGGGCAGGATTTATGGTTACATGTACCTCATAAGGCACCATGTTTAGAGGTGAACCTTCACAGCAGTAATAATCAAAGTAGAAGAGTAGCAGGTTTTTGTGGCCTTGATTTGGGGTTGCAGCCATATGAGCCATGTATGGTTTCTAACCATATAAGCTTGGTAGGAAAGACACATCAGATTGTGACTAGATTGTGTGCTTTTGTATAAATCTAACAGTCTTATACTGTGAGGTTTTCATTTCTTCCATATCATTTTGAAGAAAGTTACTCCATGCCATCAGTCCGCATTTTTTTTTTTGTTTAAGATATTTCTGTTGTTTTTTTTAAGGTTACTGTTAAGGTGGATTAAGTTTCTCAGGACTCATCATGAATAAAGAAATCGTTATTAATATGCATAACTATAACCCTATATGTATAACCCCTTAGGTATTTCCCTTTGCTGGCTAAGCAGAGACCAGACCACCCGGAGTGTGACATCCTGCTCAACGTCTTGGCTCTACTGTCTTCCAAAAATGTCTCTCCTAAAACAGCAGCCATGGTAATGGACATCTGTGAGAATTTACTGAACACACCAGACTTTACACCTTCTGAGACGGAGGAAGAGACTGAGGCAGAGGCAGCGACAGTGACACCGCTGAGCGTCAATGGGTGTGTTATTCCTGAGCTAGTGCCTGGTTCAGACATCACTAAAGGTAGAGAGCAAGACAAGACACCTATAGTGTTCTCTCATTTTTTTACCCCAGTTACCATGTATATTAAAATCATCCATTTTTCTTTTATACACAGAGTCTTTGACTATAGGTTCGAGGCTGCTCTTACCTCACATCCCTGCTGTACTTCAGTACCTCGGTGGAGTTGTGCGCAACTCTGATCGCCTTAAAAAGAAGAAATTCCGAGCTCAAGTTAGCAAGGAGCTTAACATCCTGTCCAAGTATGCGCAGCTTTTCTGCTTACAGCTCGTGATATGTTATCTGATTATATACAGGTATGACTGTTTATTTTCTTGTTCTCTATCAGGATCAGTCGATTTGTCGCTGATAAGGAACAGAGCTCAACGCTTGTACGTCTTCTGCTGCCGTACCTCCATAAGCCAAACATTGCTGAGGTATAATCCTTCTCTATTACATCAGTGTAAACTTGGTATGCTGTGCATTATTTTTAATGGATTCATTTAACAAATACAGTATTTAGATATATTTTTGTTTTCTTCTCAAACAGGAGACCGAGTTGGACATTCTCAACACAGTGCAGAACCTGCTTAGGCAATGTTCAGAACCCACGGTCTTCCTGAAGCCTCTTAGTAAACTCTTCTCCAACGTACGCAACAAGCCATGCCGTAAAGTCTTGTGTGAGATATTCAAGGTCAGATACTTATGATCCGTCTAGCTTTGTATCACTATTCACAGTTTATCTCAGAACCAACAATCACTGACTGCATTTTGGGTGACTTTTCTCCTGCACAGACACTGTCTGACCTGGACAATGAACTGAAGTACATAGCCGATGTTGTTGTTGAGGTAAGAGATCATTACAGATCAGAGAGTAATGTTTTTGGGTTCATTTCTGTGTAGTGGTTTTTATACAATAATTCTCTTCTCTTCTCCCCTTTTCTCTTCTCTTCTCCTCTCCCCTTTTCTCTTCTCTTCTCTTCTCTTCTCTTCTCTTCTCTTCTTCTCTTCTCTTCTCTTCTCTTCTCTCCCTCTTCTCATCTTCTCTCCCTTCCTCTCCTCTCCCTTCTTCTCTTCTCCCTTTCTCTTCTCTTCTCTTCTTCTCTTCTCTTCTCTTCTCTTCTCTTCTCTTCTCTTCTTCTCTCTTCTCTCTTCTCTTCTCGTCTCGTCTCGTCTCGTCTCGTCTCGTCTTGTCTTGTCCTCTCCTCTCCTCTTTTCTTCTCCTCTTCTCTCCAGCTTAATGCATTTGATAGTCGGCATCTAGATGAGATTCACTTCGATGTTCGCCTGATGGCATTCCAGAAGTCGGTCAAACACATTGAAGAGATGAAAACACTAGACATAAGATACCTCATGGTCATCATGCACAACTGCTTCCACTCTTTTGAAGTGAGTATAAAACATCTTTGTGTTTGAGAGGCACCTCTTTTGACATGTGCAATAAATGTTAACTAATGGTATTTCAAGCTCATTTAATAAATCTACCATCCCATATTTTAAAACTACAGAATTTACATTTATTAATACATTTTCTACTTTTCTTATGAACTATACGCTTTTATTCTGGTGAGATCAGGTAATATTTTTGGTGCTGGAATTGTCTGTGTGTTTTAGACTGGGGACATGTCTCTGGCAGACAGCGCCAATTTATGTCTATCAGCTATACTCAAGCAGCTGGCTGCAGTGGGCTGCATGGAACAGGATTACAAAGAGATTGTGCAGTACACTGTTTTAGATGCCGTTAGGAGAGGATTAAAGAGCAGGACAGAGGTACACTTATGGTTATCAAATTAGTATAACAATTAAGGCTGAGATCAAAAGAAACACACATTGATGAACCTGTTCTTTTTTCTGTATACAGAGTGTAAGGAACGATTACACTTCAGTTCTGGCTTGTCTGGTCAAAACCTTCCCCAATCGCTCAGAATTTAGAGACCTGGTGCAGCTCACCAACTACTCGGATCCTGAGTCAGACTTCTTTGAGCACATGAAGCACATACAGGTAGAGGCACCATTTACCACACATTCAGAATGTCTCATCTCAAGATTCACAAACATCTTAATTTTAGCACCACCTGACCATTAATCTATTCTGTTTCTGGACTTCAGATACATCGTAGGGGACGAGCGCTCAGAAAGTTTGCCAAACAGCTGACAGACGGCATAGTGGTGATGTCTTCCCGCTCCATGCAGAACTTTATCATGCCCTATGCCATGATTGCACTATTTGATGAGAAACTCCTGAAGGTAATTACAGTTACAGAACTCACAGTTTATATATAAATATTAGGGGTGTAACGTACACAAAATGCACGAAAAGTCCTATACGAAAATGGTTTGGCATTAATGCGTGTACTGTTACACCCCTTATAAATAATGTATGTGATTGGTAAAAGTGTAGGTAAAATAAAAGTCTAGCTTCAACACCAGACACTATAATTTTCTAATTTCTAAAATGTTACCTTTATTCTGTTATGTTACCTTAATGTTGTCTGCTATTAATGTTAAGAGCAATAAACTATGTTCCAATATGCAGCATGAAGCTATGACCTCCGCAGCAGTCGAAGTTATTGGCGCAGTCTGTAAACGCCTGACCTGGTCTAAGTACCTCTACTACCTCAAGCACTTTATCCATGTGCTCCAAACAGGAATAGTTGAGCAGAAACTGGCTGTAAGGTGAGGAAGCGTTGTGTTTTTCTAGGATTGTAGTATGTGTCTGGTAAACACGAGTAACCCTGCTACACTGCTCCCTTGTACAGTTTGCTGCTGATTATTCTGGAAGCCTTTCACTTCGACCAGGAAAGTCTGAGCAAAGAAATCGAGGCAGCCAAGAACAAAAAGGCAGATGGTGAGTTGAGGGGAATAATGTTCCTACAACTTTAGCATCTCTACTCACAATAGGTTTAGCCATAATCATGATTTTCTTTTCTTTTCAGAGCCAAGTATTCTGGAGGTAGAAGCAGAGGAAGAGCAAGCAGAAGTTATGGATTCAGATGAAAGTGACATGGAGGATGCCATGGAGACCAATGATGCTGATGCTGTTGCCACAGAAGCTGATGGAATGGACACAGGTGACGGTGACTCCACCAAGATCAAAAAAGGCACTGAGGCTAAGCCGAGGAGAAGGCCCCCTGTTGTTAGCAGTGGCCTTCCACAGAGTGAAGAGGAACTGAAGTCTCTTATCTCCTCCATTCATAAGACTGTCACTCAGAGTGTCTTGCCCAGATTACAAAAATGCCTAACAGCCAAGGTTAATGTTTTTCATTCTCACTTTTGTCTTATATGTGCTTTGATTGTCTCTACCAAATGATAGAAGTTTGAAAAAAATGATAATATATGATTGTGTGTAGGTAAAAAGAGATGATGAACACAAGACGGTGAAATCAAAGGAAGTTAAGGATGAGGAGGTGGTAAGAGTGCCAATCGCCTTTGCTATGGTCCGCCTCATGCAGACTCTTCCACAGGAAGTTATGGAAGCCAACTTGCCTGGGTGTGTACTGTGTGTATGTTGGAATCTTATGTGGATAAAATTAAAGGATATAAAATGACATCAACTTAAAACAAATATTAACATTTCAAAATGGACAAATGGTCATACTGTAATATATATATATATTTCATATAATTATTTTTTCTATTATTTAGCTAAAGTCTGTATTAAGTAGTATATTGTACATTTATCTATATATAGGATACTCCTCAAAGTGTGTGTCCACCTAAAGAGTCGTTTCCAGGAGATCCGTGATGTCGCCCGAAGCACGCTGATCAAGATTATTGAGGCCTTGGGACATAATTACCTGCAGTATGTTCTCACAGAGATGCAGGGTGTTCTTGTAAAGGGCTACCAGGTAAAGAATACCCTCTACTAACTGCCCCTATACCTAAACTAGCTTGCACTGAAATATTCATTTGTTTTCCCTGTTTTTCAGATCCATGTATTGACCTTCACTGTTTACCATTTACTCTTAACCCTAAAACCTTCTTTGAAAGCTGGAGAACTCGACCCTTGCTTGGACATTCTGATAAAGGTGACTGATCCGGTCTGTGCTGTAATCAGTGTTGGATAAGTAAAGTGAGCGTTGGCTGATGTTGTGAAACTTTTATTTTATTTATTAATTTTTTTTAGATTTTTAACAACGAGCTCTTTGGCTCTCTTGCGGCGGAGAAGGATATCAAAGGTATCGTCTCAAAAGTAATGGAGGCCCGTCACAGCAAGAGCTCGGACTCGTATGAGTTTCTGGGTCAGTTCTGCAGCCAGGAAAGAGTCACACAGCTCATTATTCCCCTTAAAGAGGTAAGTAGTCAATGACTTGGCATTTTTTGTTAACAGAATTGAAAACCTTTGTCGGCAAGCATTTTCAGTGACAACGCTTGTGCACGACTAGATTTTGGAGAGGACGGCCAGCCTGAAGGTGTCCCGGCGAGTGCACAGTGTTTTGAGGAGAGTTGTAACAGGACTTCTGCTGAATCAGTGTATGACCCCTCAGTCAATCCTGCTGCTGAGTCACGGTCTGATCAGCCAGAGCCTGCCACTCATCACGAGCAAGAGCAAGTATGTTTTTCACCCTCTTCTTGTTCTCTTTAACACACACAAGAAAGTAATTGACTATAGTTCAGACAGATCAAAACAGGTTGTCTTTCTGTGGTTTAGGCAGAAGTCCGCTCTTCCTCCAGACCCCCGACTGCCACCTCCAAGCTGCTTGCTCCTGCCCCCCACCCCGAAGAGAGGTGTAGTGAAGGCAGCCCTTAGCCGCCAGACCAATATACACATTCTAGTGGACACTGGACTGAATGTAAGAACACAAATATTATCTAAATGAATTTGTTGACTTGATATCTGGTTGAATGATTGCATTCTAAATATGTCTACTGTGACTTGACTTTCTTAAAATTATGATGTCCATGTACACATATAGCTGCTCCATGGTAGTTTGAGAAATTCCAAGGTCAACTCCTCCGTGGCATCAGTGCGAGAGATGTTAGACCCATTTGTCTTACTTCTGCTGGACTGTCTCAACTCCATGCATGTCAAGGTTTGTCTTTGTGACTCACTAGTGATGGGAGTGGCTTTACTTTTTGGATGTTCACTAAACTGTGTTTATAAAGTTCCAATATGTTTTATGTGTAACCCTAGTTTGTATGTGTGTGTTTAGGTGATCACTGAGTCTCTGCAGGGCTTCATCTGGATCCTGAAATTCCCTCTTCCTGCAGTGGAGCAAAATGCAGAACAAATCACCAAGCAGCTGTTCGTTCTGCTGAAGGACTACGCTAAAGCAGGTGCTGGTCATGGAGAAAACTTTCACCTCGTCCAGAATTGCTTCAAGGTGCACAGACCAGCTGACCTACACATGCTTATCTGATCATATGAACTCTGCTTAGATCCTCCTGCTTTATATCAATCTCACCCAGTTTTTGGTTTGTTCTGTTTTTGTCATTTAGGTCATAACTGTCTTAGTGAAGAGTGTGGCGAAAAACTGCATCTCTGATACACAGCTGCAAGTGCTGCTGGGATACGCTGAAGAGGACATCTATGATAATTCTCGCCAAGCCACAGCATTCGGCCTGCTCAAAGTAAATTTAGGCCCAGATATAACAGTTGTTAATTCATTAAGTGATTTCATACATACAATAATTGTAATCACACTTTAACATAAAGAGAATTCTATCTGTCTATCTGTACATCGCAAATATATGAACCTACATGTTTTTCATTGAAAGTGCTGCACTAACGTTAGCTCACTACGTTATGCCTAGGCCTAGGTTTTATGTGGAGTGCTTTATTTATTTTTTCTCATAGACCTCTGATTTGTAGTGTGAACTCCATGCCTATAAGTATACATTAATACATCCTGATTACTTCATTTTCAGTAGCTTTAAATTATTTATGTAATTGTCCATCTTTGTCTAGTAAACAGTTTTTTTTAGAAGGTCCTAATACATTAATATAATTCATTTAGATTTTATAGGTATAGTTCTTTTGTACAGACCTGGTCACAAAGTGGCTTTACAGAAATTAGGAGGTAGCTTCTGTTCTGTCATGGCATGGAAAAACCCCATGAGACAACATGGAAAAAACAAAAACTTTGACGTTGATATAGAAAATCGATTACGCTCTTGAGTGTTTTTGAGAATAAGGCAGACAGTTGCTTTGTGTGACATTCCAGTTAAAAAGCTAGAAGAGACGCTGTTTGGTCTAATAAATGCTCTGTGTTTTAGGCGATCCTTTCCAAGAAGCTGGTGGTACCAGAGATGGAGGAGGTGATGAAAAAAGTTGCCAAACTGTCCATAAATGGCTCGAATGAGCAGGTCCGCGTCCGTTGTAGACAGGTCAGTATTGCCTTTGTTACCTTTACTCACCAACATCATCATCATTTCAGAAGTGTCTAATATAATTATTTTTTTTTTAGATCTATCTGAAGTATCTCATTGATTATCCACTTGGGAAGAAGCTTAAAAACCATTTTGACTTTATTGTTTCCCAGCTCACGTAAGTACTTTACTATAGTGTTTTTGTCTTTGCATTCCTGAGGCGCTAAACAATCAGTCCAATAACTAATGATTTACATGAACCACCAATATTTAACCAATGTTGATCAGCTGGTGGGTCAGTTACCAGGAATTTAAATACTTATTTCACAAGCATTTTATGTGTTATAAGGCTTGGAAATGTGTTTTAGGAATGCAGCGTATCAATTTGTTGATCAGTTTGTTGATTTTGTTTTTTAAATCACTAACATCTAGCTAACTTCTGACAAAATGACTGAAAATACCTTTAAAAGTTACCTTGATTGGATTGTTTTGCTGAATTTCCCTATTCATGCAGATATGAGTATGACACAGGAAGACAGTCTGCCCTCGAGATGATGGCCTTCATTTTCCAAACATTCCCTCGGGTAAGCTTTCCGTCTTGGGCATTTGAATATCTATTCTTTCTGTTTAATCTGTAGCTGATATCTGGGTTTATCTCACTCTATGTTTGTGTACAGTCTTTCCTCTTGGAGCACTGTGGACTCTTCTTTGTGCCTCTGTCTCTGGCTATGGTGAATGATGATTCAGCACGCTGTAAGAAAATGGCCTCACTTGCCATTAAGTCACTACTGGGTCAGTTAGACGTAACGCACCAGAACTCCATGTTCACTTTGGTCAATGGCTGGCTGACTGGAGAGAAGGTAAATTAAACTGCACTGATTTGAATACTGTGTGAATATTTGCATATACATTTTCTTTGTAAAAAAGAAAATGATTGTACTTTTTTTTCTGTGTATGTTTGTTTGTACAGGTGGCGTTAAGGAGATTAGGTGCTCAGGTGTGTGGCCTTTTTGTAGAAGCAGAAGGGGAGCAATTCGTTCGCAGACTGGATTCATTGCTGCCTCTAGTAGAGAAAGAAATCCATACTGGCAACTTTGAAGATGTGAGTACTAGTGTAAGAGTCCTGTTACTGACTGAGGTATAAAGTGTTAAACATGATGTGAGTTACATATGCAAGACAAACGTGGATCTGTAAGTCAAATTACATTTTGTTTGTTTGATTTAATTTATTTTTATTTTTTAGATTGAAGAGGAAGAAAGCGAGAAGGCTGCAGACAGGTTACTCTTCTATTATCTCACCCTTATCACCAAGCTCATCAAGGAATGTGGCTTCTTGGAGCTCAACAAACCCGAGGACACTCTCACTAGCATCTGGGGTAAGCACACACAGGGCGCAATTAACAGTTTTAAGGGGTGTGCAAGACAGAATTTTGGGCCCCCATATATATATATATATATATATATATATATATATATATATATATATATATATATATATATATATATATATATATATGTGGGGCCCAAAATTCTGTCCCCATATATACAGTGTACAATTTTCATAGTCATGAAAATAAAGAAATATATATGTATTATTTTATATATATATATATATATATATATATATACAGTACAGACCAAAAGTTTGGACACACCTTCTCATTCAAAGAGTTTTCTTGATTTTCATGACTATGAAAATTGAAAAGTCACACTGAAGGCATCAAAACTATGAATTAACACAAGTGGACTTATATACATAACAAAAAAGTGTGAAACAACTGAATATATGTCATATTGTAGGTTCTTCAAAGTAGCCACCTTTTGCTTAGATTACTGCTTTGCACACTCTTGGCATTCTCTTGATGCCTACTTTGAAGAACCTACAATATGACATATTTTCAGTTCACTTTTTTGTTATGTATATAATTCCACGTGTTAATTCATAGTTTTGATGCCTTCAGTGTGACTCTACAATTTTCATAGTCATAAAAATAAAGAAAACTCTTTGAATGAGCAGGTGTGTCCAAACTTTTGGTCTGTACTGTATATATATTAATATGTTATATCTTATATTATTAATAATAAAGGTAATATAGTTGAATTTTATTCACAGGGAATTTATTTAATTTCACCACAGTGTTATTATTTAAAATATATGTGTATCTACGATAAAAAAAAACTAATTGGAAAATTTTTAATTGATGATTGTGGGGCCCCCTAGCGTTCTCTTGGGCCCATATGCCTGGCATACTCTGCACCCCCCCTAACGGCGCCCCTGAGCACACATACTCACAGGGACACTCACATACGTACACCAAACTGTTTTTTCCATATATTGTGACAAACATTTTCACACGAGACAATTTCTTGCGGCATTATGGGGAAGAAAGCAGATATTGTAATCTTGCTTTCATGAAGTTAAATTCTATTGAGTATTCACAATTCAGTGTTATTCCCCTTTTTTTTAATGGATCGGACCACACCTTCGCTCCCCACATGAATCAGTGACCCTGTCCGCCGGTTCACCTCTGTTCCTTCCTTGGACCACTTTCGATAGATACTGAGCACTGCAGACTGGGAAACATCCCTCAAGAGCTGCGGTTTTGGAGATGTTCTGACTCAGTCGTCTAGACTTCACAGTTTATCACTTGTCAAACTCATGCAAATCCTTAATCCTGAGTTTAGTGAAAAATGGAGAGGTTCAGTTAAAGTACAAGAGTTTTCCATGTTGCTCCCTGCTTTACAAACTAATCTCTTTGTATTGTTTACGGGATCTTTGTGGAAAGCAAGTCAGTGCGAGCTAGAACAGAACAGATTTGTTTTATAGTCTAAGTCATGAGGTATTTTTGTCACTTTAATCCCTGGATTTAAACATTGGCCTGTGGATTTCCGGTGAATCAGAAACACTATCGACTGTATCAAACTCTGGTGTAATCCAATAACAAATTGTACTCTTCTAGGTCACATTGAAGCTCACCTGCGCTATCCTCACTCCTGGGTTTGGCTGACTGCTTCTCAGATCTTTGGCCTGCTTTTCGCTGCTCAAAAACCAGAATCTCTGCTGTCTCTGTGGCACTCTGAGAGAAATGCCTCCCAAAACAGCCAGCCAGTGGCTTCCTCTTACCTCTCAACCAGCCTGGACAAGAGGGTAAGAGTCTTTAAATATCAGAATCTAAGTAGTGCCACACTGGACAATGTTATTTCATTCGAGCAGTCAAACATGACCTCATTTCCTGCTCTTCACTTTCAGATGAGGGAGCTGGTCTTGTCGTTTTGTCACCAGCTGCAGTCCAAGTTCCTGGACATCAGTGCTGGCGAGCAGGTAGGAAATCATACCTAAGGCGAATTAAACACCAGCTGAAAACCATCAGCAGTAATGGGTTGATATATTATTTCTGTCAACAGGTAATCAAGAACCTGCTCTTCGTGGCCAAGGTGATCTATCTTATCTCGCCTGAGTCTGACTTGGAGGAGGATAAAAAAGAAGTAGAAGATGTGATGAAAGAAACAGAGGAGGAGAAAGAGAGTGGAGATGAAGAGCAGGTTGATGAAGAAGACGATCAGGAGCAACAGCAGATAATAGAGGGGCAGGACGAGGAAGAAGAGGAGCTTCGGCAACAAAAGATTCTAGAGGAGCATGAGGATAATCGCCCACCGTCTCTGCTCTGGGTGATTAAGAAGCTCACACTGGTCGCTAAGAGAGAAGCAGCCAACACCCCCAAAGAGCCAGTGAAGGTGAGCAGTTAAAGTTAGTACAGAAAGTGTACTAGTAAACCGAAATAGTTTATAACTCATTTCTGTCTGAACATTACTGATTAGTTTGTGGCTGTAAATACGAAGATTCTTATTGGCTATGCTTTTGTAGAGGTGCTTCACATTGCCAGGTTTAATTAGTGCCACTGACTCTAAGCCTTTTTGAACTTCACATGGGAGAATTAACCCATGAAAAAAAACAGGCTAGTTTACTAATCAGAAAATATGGAAAATGTAGATGGACACCTGTCCCCTTCCCCACACAGTGGTCTACACTGCACACTGACCAGGAATAACATTGATGTTGTAGCATTATGAGCAATGAAGTGAATAACACTGATTATCTCCTCATCATGGCACCTCTTAGTGGGTGGAACATATCAGGCAGCAAGTAAAAATTTTTCTCCTCAAAGTTGATGTGTTGGAAGCAGGGGAAATGGGCAAGCGTGAGGATTTGAGCGAGTTTGACAAGGGCCAAATTGGGATGTCTAGACGACTGAGTCATAACATCTCCAAAACTGCAGCTCTTGTGGGCGGTTCCCGGTGTGCAGTGGTCAGTATCTATCAAAAATGGTCTAAGGAATGAACAGTGGTGAACCGGCGACAGGGTAATGGGTGGTGCCTCACTGATGCACGTGGGGAGCGAAGACTGGTCCGTGTGGTCTGATCCAACAGACGATTTTCTGTAGCTTAAATTGCTGTAGAAGTTTATGCTTCTTCAGGCAGCAAAAGGGAAACCAAAACAATATTAGGCAGGAGGTCATAATGTTATGCCTGATCAGAGTATTAAAAATTCCCTTTCACTGGAACTAAGCAAGCTCTTTTATCACGTGTGTCATGGATGAGAAAAACTCCAGTTCCAGAGCTCTGACTTCAACCCCACTGAACACCTCTGGAACACCCCAGAGCTCTTCACCCAGCATCAATATCTGACACCACTAATGCTCCTGTGGCCAAACTTTAGTGGAAAAGAAATGTGGAGCTTTTTACAATAGCAAAGGTGAACAAACTCTGGAAAGGGATGTTCAAAAAGCAAATCTGGGTACTCAAGTCTGGTGTCCGAAAACTCTGACTGTTTGTGTTCCCTGCTGTAAGTTATGAATGTCTTGATTAATAATTGCTGATATTATTTTTTTCATTTTTCACAGAGAACGTGTGTTTTTAAGTTTTTGGGCGCAATAGCTGTTGACCTTGGTAAAGATCGCCTCGGCCCCTACCTGACTACCATCATTGCGCCGCTCTACAGAGAACTGGACAGCACGTATGCAGACCAAGGTCTGAAACTTTTGTTGCGACCATTTATTGACCGTTATTGATTTCATCTGTTTAATTTCCTGATTCATGTTAATCTGATTTGATCACCTCAGACTCGACACTGAAGAACCTGGCACAGGAGCTCATTGAGCTGCTAAAGAAGCTGGTAGGTCTTGAGAAGTTCTCGCTTGCCTTTGCTGCTGTGCAGAAGGAGGCCTCACAGAGACGAGCCTCACGCAAGAAACACAAGGCAGTGCAGGTGAGTTTTTAGAGAAACCGTGCTCATTGTGTTCGTGTAAAGCTGGTTACTGTGGTGTCACCACAATTGCTTATTTCTTTTTCCGTTTGTTTTTTAGGCTGTGGCCAATCCTGATATTGCTGCTAGGAAAAAGATCAAGAAGCACCAAAAGAAAACGGAGGCAAAGAAAAGAAAAATAGAATTTTTACGGCCAGGGCACAAAGCAAAAAGAAGCAAACGCAGTTCACTCAGAGACTTGGCCATGGTTCAGTAAAATCTTTTGTGTTAAACCTTTTGTATCTGGTCAACTTGATTTCTGGATGCAGTTGTTACCCAGATGGTGTTGCATTGCATAAATGTGTTTCTGTTTGAAGTTGTACAACATGTAACAAACAATTGTTTTTTTTTTTGTTAATAAATGAAACATGCATAAGAATTCAAACCAGCATAAAATCAATTTCCAAATGAAGGAGAATTTACAAAATGCTTCTCCTATGCATTTGTTTCAGTATTAAAAGCAATCAGCTAAGAACATGTATCAGGTATAACTACTCAATATTAGGGGTGACACGGATTACAGTTGACTCACGTGGAACCGCGGATTCATCTTCATTTTTCCCCCTGCCGATTTTGCTTTTTAAGTTATTCTGTAACTACACACAGCAGTCGTGGTGAACGGCGCAAGTTAATCAGTCATCAACAACAGCTAGCGTAGGAGCAGAACTTGAAAAGCCTCCAGCATCATTTAAATCACATGTATGGGAGCATTTCCTTGCTGCACTTTTCTGGTAATAAATGGAAAGCAAATTATTATATTCATCTCCCCCCACCCTTTTTTTTTTTTGCTGAACAGTGACAAAAATTATATATCATAATATATCATAATCTGTAAATCAATTTTTTACAGATATGCACATAAAAGGATGCACTATACATTTCATTTGGTTTTAGCCTTTAATACACCAATGTATTTTCAAATATCTACTTCCTTCATGTCACCCATTATGTGCTATAAAAAGTTTCCTGGTTAATAAGTTGCACCTGAATGTCTCAGTCACTATAAGGAAGACGTTTAGAAATAATTGTAATAAACAAGTTGACCTGTTACTAAACCCTACATTTTTCTCATGCTTCAAGCACTCAGTGATTAATAAAGAACAATACTTAATCCCTCTACACACCCGACTTTAAACAATTATACACGTTTACATCAGTCAGCACAGATACTGAAATAAATCACATGGACTAACAGACTAGTATTAGTGATCACCTTAAAAGCAAATCCCAGCGCCACCGTGCTACCAGTGCTGGGCCCTTGAGCAAGGCCCTTGAGCAAGGCCCTTAACCCTCCACTGCTCAGTTGTAAGTTGTTCTGGATAAAGGCATCTGCCATAAATGTAAATATTTAATCCAGGACCTTCCGTAATATAGTGATGAGAATGATACAAGTAAAAACATGCACGTCAGCTGGGCTGTAGAGACTTTAAACGCTTACCGAAAGTATTCAAAGTATTAAACAGGAAAATGAAAGTGTGTGTTCAAAAAGAATTATTTTCATTCATTAGTTTGCTTTTGATTCATTGTTAACAATAGGGCACGACATACATTCACCTCTACAGTGTAGCCAAACAAACGCCTGTCAATACCAGATTTATTTCAGTGTTAACACAACAAATAATATTGTCCACTGTACATGCTTGTATATAAACACGCAATGACAAATCCACTGCATACAAACAACAATTAGTCTTAAATAACCCACTAAAATACCCAAGTGTAGATATCAAAGCTTGAAGGACTGATTAAATGTTCAGAAAAAAGCAGGAGTAGAAGAAGAAAAAGGAGTAGCGACAGTCAACAGTCTGGTACCACAAGCTTAAAGGGGGAAAAGACAAGAAGCAAATCCTATGGATAGGAAACTCCAATGTAGTGGACGTGTCTTACAGGGAGAACAGGTCTAACTGGCATCAGTATGGATGAACCGGCAAAACAATAGAATCACTGTTCTTCCCACAGCTCGTGTTCAGTCTCCAGCTGTGAAGTGGATGTTCACTTTTCAGGATGTACTGATGCCCGGATCTTCTGTAACTGCAGCTTCATTTTAATGTAGAGGGTACAATGGAGAAAACAAACAAACAAACAAAAAAAACGCCTTTACATAAAGGGGAAATGGGAATGCAGTCACTGGTCCAAAGGGCACCAAAGTCTTTCAACAAGAATCAGAAGATGCACAAATATTTACAGGGAGTGGTGCAAGTGCAGTTACTGTCGGCTCTTCAAAGACTCCACCAACCTGCACAGAAAAATGCAAACAAAAGCTTTACGACTCAGCAAACAACTTTTCATTTGTAAAAAAGTTCCCCGCCCATTACAAAGTCCACACCATTCCATGGCCTCATCCAGGCCTGTTCCTTTAGTTGCAGATGTTTTGAAGATCTGCCACTTCCTGTCCTTGAGAGCAGGTAACCCTAGGGAGTTGGCGACCTCGGTGGGTGTCATGGCTTGCTCCATATCCTGTTTGTTGGCAAAAACAACGAGGATGGCCTTCTTCAGCTCTTCCTCCTGCAGGAACAGAAACCATCGATGACATCAAATCCACGATACAACACAATCCAGTGAGAAGACCAGTTCTTTTTATCTACCTCCAGCATGGCCACCAGCTCAGACTTCGAGATCCCCATCCTGTCACGGTCGCTGCTGTCCACAACGTAGATCACGGCATCTGTGTTAGAATAATAGCAGCGCCAGTACGGCCTGGGAAACACAAACATCCAATATGAATGCACATGTTGCACTTTTAATTCCAGCTCATCCAACCAGTTAATCCCTGTTCCCTATACAATACTCTCATCCTCATATGAACCCGACATTACTTTTGGCATATGAGGACACTCAGATCTGAGGAGAGATAAATGCGCGTCTTGTTCATTATCAGCCTTCATTTCAGGTGATAAACATCATCATAGGAAAATCCTCTACTTGCTATTTAAAACTGGCATAAAAAGTATGAAGAGAGGAAAAAAAAAGAAAAAAAAAAAATGTTTTAACCAGAATGCATAATTATCAACAAAGTTTTCAGCTTGAAAGTTCTGTTATTGTTCTGTAATGAAAGAGAACGTCCAAAAACAACTGATCGGTGTGTCCTGGCTCTACACTCGTTTGATAACAGAATTTCAATTGAAATCAATAAGAGTTTAAACGTGTAAAAAAAACAATGACATTTAAACAGCTTTCTTTTCCAGACCACTTGTCAGAAAGACTGCTCTCTAAAACATCAGCACGAATATAAACCATGCTACCTGATGCTTGTCTGGCCGCCCAGATCCCACACTTGGAACTTCAGGTTCTTGTAAGTCACGGTTTCAACGTTGAAACCAATAGCTGTGATTGGAAAGCAAAATTTACAAACATGTCCCCAGATGTTTTATTTTTATTATTATTATTATTATTATTATTATTATTATTATAACTATTACTATTATCATCATCATCATCATCATCATCTTTCAGGTTCTGATCGAGTTGCTTTAACATACTTGGGATGGTGGTCACAACTTCTCCAACTTGCAGTCTGTAAAGGATTGTAGTTTTTCCCGCACCGTCCAAACCCAAGATCAGAATTCTCATCTCTCTCGTGCCGAAGAGACCCGAAAACAAGCTGGAAAAGAAACCCCCTGTAGGAAACAACACAAAGCACAATCATTCACCAGGAGCTCTTTCATAACTGGGTGATGGTGATTTGAGGCACTGGGATGCATCAGATTGATCTTGAAGTTCAGTTCTTTCTAACAACCAACTCATCTGGATATTTTAGTTGCTTTTACACCTGAAATCCTATTAAGTCAAGGAAATGTATTTACAAACAAAATTCTTCCCTCTTTCATTGCATGGCTCATTATCGACTAAATAAAAGTAGCAGCACATATTGGACCTTTTAGACTGATTTGCTAACAAAAAAATGACACCCCGAGCATGACAGCAAGAAGTGAATGTCTTGTGACAGTGAACGAATCTTAAATGAGGCTGAAGCTGACTGTCAGTCAGGATACTACATAACTAACTTTAATAAATAAAGAGCCCAAATTGCTCCATACTTTCTACATTAAAGGAACACTGGAGATATAATGGCTCCTGCACCAAAACTAGCAGATTACACATCCAACAGAGAGAGATATTGGATATCATTTACTCAAAATAGATATATTTGAGACAAAATAACTGTCAAATAACAGTATAACAAATAACTAAGAGTATGTGTAATAAGTCTATTAACAAACACACAACAAGCTCTTCATTAAAGATCCAATAGCAGGTTAAAGAAGCACGGCTAGCTCTGTTAGCTGTTAGCATGTCCGAGATTCCTACATCCAGCTGACGGAAGCGTCGACTAACAGATATAATTAAAACAGTAACACTTCGTAGATAACCAACCAAAAAAATATTAATTAAATTAGATTTAAAAAACCATACCCATTTTAGAGTAAATGCCCCGAGCTCTCTGCGAAGAAGCGCTCAGCGACCTCACGCAGGATTCGCGACGACTGTTTCCGTCTTCGAAGTTGCATATGACGTGTCAGGGAGGATGCGTGTTGCAGATTCGCCGATCTTTATGCAATCGCTTCCGGGTAAAAGTTGTAGATATGAGTTGTAGATCGGATTTATTGAATCTTGAGCTTTACGTTGTACGCAATTTCAGCGTGGAGTCAATCTTTGATCCGCGGACGCAGATTCGATTGTTAAAATAAACGATACAAATCGTAATCCCAAAAGACTATTGTGAATGTACTGCAACGAAATGCTCAGTATATTACATCTTGGTGTTGATTTAATGTAAAAGGTTAGCGTTAAACTCTTATTATTAGGTTATTAATCAAGTGGGTTTTTTTTTGGTAACTTGAAATAGCATATAGTTGTATTTAAAATGGCGCCCTCAGGTGTAGAATGCTTATGGGGCAGCTACAGTATATAGCACAGATACCCACAGACCAAAGTTGGCCATGGTGATCTTTAATTTGACCGCCATGATTAATATAATAAAAAAGGAACTAATAGGGGGAAATAGAATTTGGGAAAAAAGAAAAACAAGGAGCAGTTTGATTTGTATTGTTAGAGGCATTAGATGTACATTAGGTGTTGAACTCTTCTTCTTTCGGCTCCTCCCATTAGGGGGCGCCACAGCGGATCATCCGTCTCCATACCTCATGTCCTCTACATCTGCCTCTTTTAACCCAACCACCCGCATGTCTTCATTCACCACATCCATAAACCTTCTCCTTGGTCTTCCTCTTTTCCTCCTTCCTGGTGGCTCCATCCTCAGCATTCTCCTACCGATATACCCCATGTCCCTCCTCTGCACATGTCCAAACCATCTCAATCTCGCCTCACTCACCTTGTCTCCAAAATGTCCTACATGCGCTGTCCCTCTAATAAACTCATTTCTAATCCTGTTCCTCCTCATCACTCCCAACAAAAACCTCAAAATCTTCAGCTCTGCTACCTCCAGCTCCATCTCCTGTCTTTTACTCAATGCCACTGTCTCTAAACCAGGGGGTCACCAACCTTTTTGAAACTGAGAGCTACTTCTTGGGTACCGATTAATGTGAAGGGCTACCAGTTTGATACACACAGTTTTCAGTTTGATCTGAAATAAATGTGCTCAATTTACCTTTTATTATATGTTATTTTCAATAATTAATGATCTTCATCTATGTGAAGACACTGATCGTGTTAATGATTTAACAAAGAAGGAAACAGCTATTTTTAGAAAAGGCCCGCAGGCTACTCATGTGGTCCTTGCGGGCTACCTGGTGCCCGCAGACACCATGTTGGTGACGCCTGCTCTAACCATACATCACAGGTCTCACCACAGTCCTTTAAACTTTCACTTTCACTCTTGCAGAGACTCTTCTATAATGTACTATAAATTAGGTTGCTTCTTATTGTACTACAGTACAAGTTTCACTAAACTGGAACTTTGAAACTTACCCTACATAAATTAAGCACATTACAGAGTCATATTTTCTATTTACTTATTCTTTTTTTTTAATATTAAATCATAAATTAATGGTATAATGGTATAACATTTTATCTTGAACTAATGCAATATTTATTGTTGCCTTTCATAGCGAAATGTTTGGGCACCACTGCTGTATAGGCTACACATCACAAAACCAGTCTGAACACATTTGCCCTTATGAAATATTCAGTAAAGTTCTCAAAGTTATCAAGACATTTTCAAGAAAAAAACAAATTTATTCTTTCTTTTTTCCTTAATTTGTGATGATATAACTCTGCAAGCCATCCAAAGATGTCACTAGCATGGATCCCAAATAACTACATGTTGTGTTTTTGTGAATTATATAGTTTAATATAAAACTGCAGCACTTATTCGAAACTTTGAACAAATGAGATGGGTTCAAATATTTTTAAATTGTAAAACACAGTTTTTATGTTGAAAAAAAAAAAGGAATAAATGTCAGTTATAAATTACAGGATAAAACGTGGACATTTTGATCTGCTCAGAAATATTTTTTATAAATTTGTTGACTCATGAGCATTTCAAATCATGTTTGCATTGAATTATACTTTGCAGTAAACAGTGTTTATTCCTTCTTATTTTAATCTCATACTCTGAAGTTCTTCATGTGCTATTCTGTAAATATATTATGTAACTGAATGTAACTAAAGCCTGTTGTAAATTAGTCTGATTACTATAAGATACTGATTACTGATAATCCCTATGGCTTTTTAGTTTTAATGTAGAATCATTATTTCTGATGCAGCTCCACTGGTTTAAGAAATAAACATACATATAGATTTATTGATCCTTGATTAGAAATGCTATGTGCTACAGCAGTATAGAGTAGTATGCCTGCTTTAACTGGGGTATTGATTACCTCATACTCTGCTTTTGTTTATTAAAACTGTAGCTTTAAACACAGTTTTCTTTCTTCTAGAGTCCCTGCAGTAAATATTGGGTTAAGACATGATTTTTCCAATAGTGGTAAACAAGAGTGGAGAGAATGACAGTAATAATGTACTTGACCTAAAGTTCTGAACTGTGACACCTTCAACTGCTGTAGATAAACTATTTGAAGCCCTTAGTCTCCCCCATGCCCCAGTGTAGATTTGTACCCAAGAACTGCTATAAAAAATAATAACTATAAAAGACTGTGTGCAAATCAAATAATTGTTAGTTCGTGATGCATCTCTTTGCATTAAAAAAGACAAGCAGGGAGAAAAGAGGTACAACAAAAGATCTCTTTACTGTATTTCTATGAGCTACATGTGCGATCGAACAATCGATTAGTTGCGTGTGATTGTTGAATGTGTTTTGATGGCACAGATTTCGTCTTCTGCATTCCTGGTGCACCTCGTGTGGTTGGGTGTTTACCTCAGCCTGCCACCCACCTTGCCCTTGCCACGACCCTTGGCACTGCAGAAGAAAGAAAAAAGCAGTGAATACTTATCTTGCCGGAGATCTTCCCTTGAAGATTCTTGTGGATTAATAATATTTTGACATTTTGATTGCCCTTGATACTGAAACCAATCAAAGGATAAAACACTAGAAAGGATGTTCTTTATTGAATAATAATAATAAAAAAACAGCAAGATGAAGCAATCCTGTTTAGATACAATTTTTTCGAAATAGTAGGAATTAAATACAGAGCATGTATGTTACATTAGATGGCACTCGCAACAGAAAGCCAAAACCAAATTAATATTTATACATGCAGAAAACAGAAAACACACCACTCTATTTCACACCGATAAAACAACCACTGTGTCCTTATGACCTTCTATGAACCGTTTCCAAATATTAATTTGTTAATTTTTGTTTCTTACAAAAGTAGATTAGTTTCTCACTATAAACTTACCGTTTCACCTGAAGAGCCACACCTTTGGCCAAACAACAAATCCGAATGCCCAGACTTTTTCTAATGACTATTTTTTTAAGCAGGTTTTGAAGCTCTGTATTAAAAGTACAATAGTCTATAACTTGTTGATCTTAATTTGTGCAAAGATTTTACACCGGACAATAATGCAGGGAATAAATAGAGCCACTAAACTGGTCATATTAGGATTATATTTACAAATCCTAAAGATTTTTCCCTTGAATTTGGGATTGAGCTGGATCACATGCTCCGCGCTCGCTCCTCTGGGCATCTTGTGGTTTCAGAGGGTGTGGGCCGATAGACTTGCAGTCCTGAGTGTTCATATTCAATGCGTAGGTCAATTTAAATTTAATTGCAAGCCCATAATAAAATAATTCATATGCACTATATAGAATTATTGACTAGCTTGGTCCTTAATGACAAAAATATCAGGTGTTACTGCAAGCCCATGGCCTTTTGACCACCAGGAAAAAGTGACCAGTGTGGCTCAGAGGACTTACCTCTGGTGATCCCTGACTCGAGCCAGAAGCTGAGTGATCTGTAAGGGACACATATGGAAGCCTTGCTAAGCACAAAAAACCAACACAAAATATCGCGGAGTGCAGCGCGGAGGAAGCCTGTGGATCCAAGGATGTCTGCATTCTCACAAGAAGTCGGCCCTGACCGAACCCTACCAGTCACACCTGCCTTTCACTTGCAGCTACAACCGAACGAGCAAGCCTCCAGACCCGAGATAAGGAGTCAGACCACAGTTACTGACAGCAGGCTACACAAGAGTGAGATCACGGTCCTCACAACCAACTACTTACAACTTTTGCTGCTCATTGATTCGGGACTGAAGAAGCGTAATCTGCAAGCAAGGGACAGTTTTAGACAGGCACTTTAATAAGGCCTGTGTGCACTGCGATAAAAATGGAGTCTTGATTCCAGCTATTTGACTGGTGGTAACCTCTTTATCTGTTAATGTCGTTTCAATTCATAACTGATTCAAACTGCATCACGATATAATGCAAACGTTATAGCAGTTTTAAAATTCAGGTGCAGGAAATTGAAACACTTACATCGTATTTCTGCCTCTTAAGTTTCTCGCCAAGGTCAAACTTCTCAGCCTCCAGCTCCATCATCCACTGCCACAGCTCGGTGGCCTTCTCCCTGCAGAATCAAGTAACACACTCAGACACCGGACATTTTCAAAACCTGATCCACGAGCTCAATGTGCCACTGAGTGAAACTCTTGTTGTGCCAGAGGGAGTCAGAGGGCAATGGCTCACTTTAATTTATCCTCAGAGAGATGTTCGATGTTGAGTGGCTTTCTCCTTTCAGCCAGGATCTTTCTCTTCTTCTCTCTCTCTGTCTGTTTCTTTGCTCCTTTACGACCCTCCATCTGTCAGAAAAGAAACGTCAAGATAAGATTCACAGTCTTTGACACATCAATTGAATATCAAAAGCATTAGGAAGGGCCAATTACTGAAACATGACAAAAATAATAATAATAGAATTGACTGAGCCATATAATTATATAAAAATGATTCATTTGGTTTCACATTTTTTTCTATTACATTACATATATTACTCTCTCTCCCTCTCTTCCCTGTAATTTAATACCAATCATTTATACAAGAATTATGCATTTATATCTGAACCTCAAACATTATCAGCAATACCTTTAAACAAACCTGCAGCACTCAGTCCTTTGAATAACACCAGATAACTAACTATATTTCCTACAGAATGAATCACTATTACTATATCTGTAGTTCTGACCTTCTGCTGTATTCCACCATACTGGTGTGTCATATTGGTGAGAGCCTTCTTCTTCTTGGCATCCTCATCCTGCTTCTTCCTCTGTTCTTCCTGCTCTCTTCTTTCCTTCTCCTCCTGTAAATAATAGACGATAGATTTGATCTTTCACAAATCTGTCACTTATCATCTTTTCTCCCCAAGTGATTGGTCGGAAGTAGATGTCACTCACTGCCAGACGGGCCTGTCTTTCCCTTTCTTTCTCATTTCGGATCCTGTGTTGTTCCGCTCTCTCCGCACGGCGCTTTTCCTGCACACAGTTTCATTCCCAGTGAGCAGCTTGTTTCTAGATAGTCCTGCAAAACCAGACCATAAGCTGTCTAGGATGTTCTGTCTAGCATACTTACAATCCTGTTGACCAGAGCAATGAGCTCCTCCTCATCGTTTTTTCTCTGGATGAAGTGAGCCTCAATCAGGGACTGCAGCTCTGAAAAATCCTTTTCCTGACGCTTCCTGTGAATGTCCTGTCACACACAAACGTATACACTATATAGCTATATACACACACATACACTTGAATTAATTATATATATTAATATCGGTTGAACTGTGGCATGTTACAGAGCTTTGACTTTAACCCAGCTAAACACCTTTGGGATGAATTGGAATGCTTGCTGATAAATTTTACAACACCCTTGTAGTTGAATGAGCACTAATCTCCATAAGCACACTTTAAAAACTAGAGAAACTTTATCCCAGAAGAGGGATTTACTATTATAACAGCACATGGAGACTAGATATGAAATGAGATGTTCAAAAAGCACTAATGAATTTTTTGGTGAAACGTCCACTGGTGTAACTTAAGTTGAATTCAAAGTTATTCTTGGACCCTACATGCTTTGTTGGAGAAAAGTTCAGGAACAAAAAGCTCTGTAGTTCTAATAAATAAATACAATGGCTACAAAATGGTTAAAAATGATTGTCCATTAAAAATAAGCATGTACACCTGTGTGCAGAGAAGCATCTGAGAACAAAACCACTTCAAACTTTAAGGCTGAAAGACTACAACAGCAGATGAGTTTTCAGTCTTCCTATGCACATTGTATGCTATAGATACATTTTATAGCAATCAACTGGATATATTGTACATGTATGTATCAAGTATAATAAACTTACATCAAAGTCCACCTTGTCTCCTTCAGGAATCTTTGGAGCCGCAATGTTTTGCATGAACATCCTAAAAAAATGTTAATATTTAATCACGGTCAATGGCATAAGAAATATGTCGAAAATGCAATCAGTGAAAACAAAGAAGTCTTACTTTGGCCTTGGTTTCGTCTCATCTAAAACAGGCAATGACATTTGCATTAGTATTCACTTTAGCATTGGAATTAACCAATACTGAATAACACTTGTTTTAAACTGAATAGAAAATTTCTGTACAATGCATAAGATTAACAAACTGAAATATAAGGTTTAAAGTGATAAATATTAAACTATGTTGCACTATATTTGGCAAAAGTAAAACCTAATAAAGAAAAAAGAAGCTCTGAGTTACCTGTGGCCTCCTCCTCAGCCGGGGCTAATATTTACAACAAAAGATATTTATTTAGACACATCATGCACATGTCACAAATGACAGAATCTCGTAATGTATAAATAACACATTTTCACAAGTATTTAAATCTGTAAAGTGTTACTTTCGAGATTATTGGCAACCCAATGTTCTAACCGGCGATGTTCTAACACTTATAAGAGAACACATAAATGCTGTGCATTATGGGATGCAATATGTCTGGCCAAACATTTGTTGTGCATTCATGACTTACATGCAAGAGCCCAGCCTGCCCCAGTGGAATAGTCAGCATACATTATAACATAAGTACATCTAGCAAAATCTAGTTTTGTGTGTGTGTGTGTGCACAATTTATAGAAAATGATGAAATTATGAAAATGATAATTATAGAAATAGAAAATGTTGTTAATTGAATGTCAATATATCCAGGATTTATCTGAAATATTTAGAATGTAATAAAAAAAAAAATCTGTATTTTATAATAAAGGCTTAGAATCCTAGCGTTTTCAAGTTGAGTAGAAAATCTGTGCTGTTACCTTCTGCTTCAGCTTCTGGTTCTGGTTCTAATATAAAAAATAAAACCCATGAAAAATGTGTATAAGACTTGGAAAATGTAATTATTTTTAATGAATTATAGACTACTTTTGATGATGGATAACAAAACAATGCCATGACTGTTATGTAATGAAAATGGGAAAAGGAAGTGGGTGTATAAATGTGTTGTTACCTTCTACATCAGCTTCAGGTTCTGATATGAAAACATGAAAAATGCGTCTGAGTTGTGAAATGTAATTTTGAAGATTTTATTGCACATTGAAATGCTATGCACTACTTTGTACAGTAAGAAGGATAGCGGAAGAGTGTTCAGTTTTGTGACAAATGTGTGATGAAAAAAAGAATAAAAAAAACAAGTGTATAATTGTGCTTTTACCTTCTACTTCAACTTCAGGCTCTGATATGAAAAAATGAAAAATTGCATATAAGACTTGTGAAATGCAATTTTGAAGATCTTATTGCACATTGTAATGCACTGTAGACTAGTATTTATAAAGAATAGCAAAACAAAGTTTAATCTCAGAAAAGAAAAAAATGGGAAAAGATGGAGAGTATATAATTGTGCTGTTACCTTCTTCTTCAGCTTCAGGTTCTGATATGAAAATATAAAGAATAAATGTAAAGATAAAGTTTTAGAAATGAAGTGTAAAATCTGAAGAGCAAGTGTACTTCCATGTGTTACATGATAATTCAACTGTAATTAATAGTACATTTTATAAGCATCTATGAATTTTGAGACTTTTGAATTCTTTTCCAAATTTTTGGAAATGCCACGTCTATGCATGCAGTGAAAAACAATAATGTCTACGTGTGTATAAAAATAAGTTATTATATACATTGGGTGGCTAATGTCAGATCCACTGACTATATAAATAAATGGCTGCAAATACAAATGTGAAATATAAGCTAGATGCATATAAAAAGATGTAAAACATGTGCTTTACCTTCCACTTCAGGGGGAGGAACTATCATAAAAAATAGGATTGATAACTCCAGTAAGTAAACATTTAAATCTCATTAAAAACATAAAAAAGGAAGAAAACATATTGCACAACTAAAGTGTTTTTTGTTATGTGGAACTAAAACGATCCTACAAACTGTGTGTGTGTCACTTTTCAAAGCATGCAGGATCACTACAGATTGATTGTGCAGTGTTATTTCATATAAAACAACACCTTAAAATCCTGGATTGAAGTGTGACCATTAGTTACCCAGAAGTAACAGGTGCAATGAAAGGGATGTTACCGGGAAGGATTGTGTGTGTGTGTTCAACAAAACACCAAATGAGCGTACAAACAGATCGATGTTACCCGAACACTTTATCAAGGATGAAGAAGTGACTAATGTTAAATGTGTGGACACAAACATGCAGCTTCACAGCAAACTTACACAAAACCAAAGCTTTTACCTTCTTCACTGTTCTCCTCCAATACTGAGTGGATATAATTGGGATTAAATGGAAGATTAAGCACATGTTCAATTTATGAAAGTGCAACTACAGATACACTAGGTCTAAATTATAGTCTTTCACACATTATGGTACTGTTAGACTGCTAATAACAGGCTATATTAAATTGTAGGACTATATACAGCTCATACATTTATCACCCGTGTCAGAGATTCACACACACATCATGAATATTGAAACAATTTTTCTATTGTTTACTTTTTCTGAATTAATAGAGGAAACTGAGTCTGTATATCTATATTTCTCATGAACTGTTGTATAAAACCCAAATATGTAACATGCTACAAAATATAATTTTCTAAAATAAATAAATTATTTATATCCTCAAATGTATTATTTATAATAAATCCAGTATAATATTAAAATCATATAATCATATAATATAATCATATGATCAGATACAAAATATATAACGATATAAATTATATACAAAATATACAGTTTATAAATGATACATTTTGACCTCAAATATTTTTCAGTTTTGTTAAAGGAGATAAAATTTAGTGTAGACCCCATTTCTGTTTCATATATATATATATATATATATATATATATATATACACACACACACACACACACACACACATATACATACATACATAATATATATATATATATATATATATATATATATATATATATATATATATATATATATATATATATATATATATATATATATATATATATATATTCAATATTATTATTATTTATATAGTTTATATTATATGGAGATTTATATATTGTAAACAAAACCATATAGTGAGTCCCAGAATTATTGGCACCCTTGGTAAATGAGTACATTTCTGTCTGAGTAAATGAGCTTAATTAATTCCATTAATTTGACCAGATTTTCAACTTTAATCGAAAAGAGAAATATACTAATATACATTCTGTGTAGACTTCTAAATACACTATATGGACAAAGGTTTGTGGACACCTGACCAAAAGATTTGTATGTGCTTTTCAAATTTTCCATTCCACATTTAATTTCCATTTGCTGTCAATAGAACCGTCACTGCTCTGGGAAGATGTTCCAGCATATTTTGGAGTGCGGTTGTAGAGATTTGTGCTCATTCAGCCACAAGGGTGTTAAATAAAATCAGGTTCTGATGTACAGTGAGGAGTCCTGAGGTGCAGAAAGCATTCCAATTCATCTAAAAGGTGTTCAATAAGGTTGAGCTCAGAACTATATAGCAGGCCACTCAAGCTCTTCCAAGTCAAACCATGTAAACCATATCTTAATGGAGTTGGCTTTGCGCACAAGGGCATTATGCTGGAACAGGTTTGGGTATCACCTGGTACTTCATGGAGTCCATAATGCTATCACTCCTGATCCTCAAAAGTATATAACATTGTGGATTATAATTTTTTTATGTAATGTTTTTATACCAAATCCACCTTGTGTGATGCCACAAAGCTCAATGTTTTTCCTCATCTGACCAAAACACTGTTCCTAATGAAAGCTTCGGTAGTTTCTAGCAAAACCCCAGGTGCTTGTGTTTATGGTCAGATGAAAGAAATGTTTTTTCTCTAGCACGCAATTCAAATAGCATGTTGACCTGGAGATTGTTTCTAATTATAGATTTGCATAACATGGTTGCACAGAGTCTCTGAATCTACAATTAGATACCATTTTTATGCCAACAAACCTTTTGAAGAATTTCTTTCAACCATCTTGGATGCACCACAATGATCCTTGAAGACATTTTGCCTCTTTAATGATCCTTTTCAGTGTGTGGGAGAAAAAAAACGCACTATGCCCTCAGGCAGGTTCATTACAGCAACGGTTGTTTAACACTTTTTAATTATAGCCATAACTGTGGGTCTCGGGATTTTTAAGAACGTAAGCATTTTTATAGCCATTGCCTGATATATGGAGGTTAGCTGAGCTTTCTCTCATTTCATTTGTGTATTTTATAATCCTTCATGTGGACGAATGATGATGAGAATTTGGTCACTGTGCCACATTATATTTATACTTTTGTGAATTGAGTCATTTAGGACTTAAATAAAGAGAGAACTTAAAGTATAATATATAGTTAAACATGTGCCAATTATATTTTCTAGGGATACCAAATAATTTGGAAATTTCTTCTGAGTTCTCACAAATTTTCAGCATAAGATGACACTCATTCTTACCAAAGGTGCCAGTCATTTTGGAGCTGATTTACACATACACATTTGCTCATACACCATCTAGGTGAAGTAGTGTTAGACAGAGATACACATAGTTCACTTGCTCTGTACTACAAGATATATTTAGACCCTTTATGGGTTTTTCATATTGACTGTTCCAGTATAAACCCTATAGTATTTTAAACCAGAGATAATATCAGATAGAACACATTTACAACATCTACCTATTAAGTCTATGTACATTTTATACATAATATATTATTAGTACCGTTTATGATTACAGAGGAAAATCTAAAGCCACATCAAGCTTTATCTCTGTAAGGGAAGACTCTTAATACATGACTATTAACTAATAGACAAATAGCTGATAATCAGGCAAGAGATCAAACAGAAAAGATTTAAAGTGAACTTTCCAGCATTCTTACCTTCTTCCCTGTGGAAACACAGCAGATACACAGAAAAAGAAATATGGTGAGAAAAAAAAAAAAAGTTATATCACAGACTGATCTAAAATCATAACACAGCAGTATGAGGATACTTACATCAGTTCCTCCTCCACTATTTCCTCTGTATCAGCCATGACTACACAGTTCCTAAGTGCAATAAGACACAAATGTATGCTAAAATTCATATATCTGAATTGTTCCACAGCTTTTCCTAATATTTGTGCATATTTTGTAGACAAACTGGTAAATCCTTTTGGTGAGCTTTACAGTGTACTATTATACAACGGCCTGTTCAGATTGGTTCAGGTCCTGTGGGCATGACTGAAATCATGGAGTTTCTTGAAAAAAGTATTATTAGATTACCTTCACAAATTCACTATTTGCAGGTTTAACAAGAAAGAATGCCGATCTAAAAACCGACACGGCACACAGCCTTTCTGACGTGATAACACCAAGTAAATCAGCTCGCTACAAAAGAGTAAGGGGATGGTGTTGTAGGCTTAATGAGAAGGGGTTATTTTTAAGAATAATAAACGATGGTTTGAAACAGGTGCTATTTGTGCTTACAGACAATGAACTTGGCTGATCTCATCCAAGCCTCCCACACATTTGCACAGTAAATCAAGTTTGTCCTTGTGGTCTATTTTTGAAACATGCATTGTTTGGTCAGTTCAGTGTACCTACCACACACACACACACACACACACACACACACACACACACACACACACACACACACACACACACACACACACACACACACACACACACACACACACACACACACAGCTGTCTTTTCAGTTTAGTGCTGAAGATGTTATTGTTTTTATGTCTAAGTACTAGTGAACAGATCACCATACTCTAGTGAATTAGGTATGTTTGACTCATGTGATTCATGATTATGGTTCCTAAAATATTGTGTTAAATCACTTTGGATGCATATCATTGCTCTTATTTGCACTGTAGTGAGATTGAACTGAAAGATATACTTGAAAGCCAATAAATATTATAATAAGTTGAATGCTATTAAAAATGTGAATCTAATAAATGCTAGATCAGAGTAACTCGGGCATAATCCAGCCTGCCTTCGCAGTAGATCAAGCATCTCTTAGAGGTATTAGAAAATGTATACTTTACTAAGCCACTTCTGACACGGACCGGAATATCAAAGGACTGCTAGTAGTCGGAATGGTGAAGATAATTCCTGCATTAAACAGTATTAAGTGAAAACCCCAAAGCATGCTGGTCTCGTCAGATATCAGCACAAGGCCATGCCACCCGCTTGAGCTGGAACGCAATACAGAGCTAAACCTTTGGCCTTGGCACTCACAATTTTTGCAAAGCTTTTTGGAAGTGTTACATAAACAACATTTGAATGCAAGCCAATAAGAATGCAGCTGAAGTGCTGTTTAAGTAACGATCATTAATCCGAGACACACGCTTTAGTCCAGTCGGTCATTCAAGATAATATTGAAAAGAAGGACATCTTTCTGAATCTTACCTGAGACGTCCACAAGGACAGAGAGGATCTTATTCTCAAGGGTCCAGGACACAGTATCCAGCAAACTCTAACGCCACTCACCTAATACAGACCTGTTTGCCCGTGTGACCTTTGTGCTGCTATCTGATTGGACAGACACACTGGGTCTATTGTTAGGGTTTAGGGGGAGTGGTGCATATGACAATCAAAAAGTGATAGAAGTTTAGAATGTCGTCATACTTACCATCGGTTTGCTAGGCGTACACACACACACACACATACACACACACACGGCCTAAAAAAGATTGTACAAATTATTGCTGATATTATATAGTAATTAACTACAGCAAACTGTGTTGAATGTAACAATAAAATGGGCAAAAAAAGGACGATTTTTTTTTTTATACATTGATCTTTTTATTGCTGTTTTGAGACAATGATACAATATTTAAAAAGATGTCTTTTGTGAAACTTGGTTACAATAAATGGTCTGGGTGTTAAAAGGTAAAGAATTAAAGTTGGCATCACTTGCAGAAAATAACCCCCGATTTTAATCAAGGTTCAGTACAACTTAGTCTATTAATTGATTGTCAAAGACCAAAAATCTGACTTTTTCACATTTTAAACCATGAACCAAAATACTAATCGGGGGAAAACTAACCCCAACAACACAACACAAGCCACAAACACATACACCATCAGTCACATAACTATTAACCAATGAAACCTGCTGATTAAAGAAGACACTGACCATCTGCCCACCAGCACATTCTACAGTCCAATGATGCAGTTCAACATCTAGTCTTCTACTCCTTAAAAAAAAAAGTGCTGAATGGTGGAAACCCCCCAAAAAACAAACCGACAACATTAATTGGTCCACAGTAATGGCTTATAGCCATCTGTCACACTGAACACACTTTTAAACTGATAATGGCAAATCAAGCAAGCATTTAAATGCAGAGAAATGTTATTTTTTTCAAATTTATGTTCCCTTTATTCAGTGCAGAGCGAAGCCTTTATGTCTACATGAAACCTGATATACCGTGTTGTATATATGGACTTAAAAAAAAATCACTTGAAACAAAAGTGAAAAAAATAAGATACTGTAATGATAATCAAGAATGTCTATAATGGCTGTATTCCGATCTTAATATCGAGAGCAGAAGCAGGAATGTCATTTTATATAAAGTGGCAACATACAAAATATATAGTAAATTACAAAACATACACTGTGCTAACATATATTAATACGACCATAGTTTCACTATTAAAAATGTGTCACTTTTGACAAAAAGTAAAAAATACACTACTCTATGGGTGCCCATATTTATTTGCCCTGGACTGGTGAACATGAATAAAATATGAACATGTCAAGCTTTGCTTTAATTATAAATTAAAAGTGTGAACGGTGACTAGCAGAGAAGAGATTTTGAAAAAGCAACACGTAATAAGCTGTTTAAAATGACTAGTGAAATTATGCAAGGTATTTAAATATTTCGAATCCATCTAAAGAAATTGGGTCATTTTAGAATCTCAGTTGATCTAAATGTCGACATTTCGCACTATAATAGTGGCTTCATGTAAACTCGACGCTGTAATCAGGACAGTGCGGTCTGTAGGCCTTTGATGGCATAATAAAAAATATGAGTGTCTTTTAATTCTACCTCATCTGAGATATGAGATATGTCTGGACCATAAACAAAGAAGAAAAGACTAATTTGGTATTTTTGGTACGAGAACATGCATGTGAAAGGAATATGGTGCTTTCACTTGGTCCCTGGTGCTGAGGCTTCTTGGAAAGGTTAGTGACCCATTCCTGATGAGACATAAAAACAGTCTGTTAGTTGCACTAGCAAATATCACACATTGACAGTACAAATATCACCACATAGTATACATTCAAATGTGTTCTCTCATGCAAAGGTGTTAAATACCTCTTTGTACATACTGTATGTGTGTGTGTGTGTGTGTGTGTGTGTTCTTGTTTACCAACAAGACCAAACAATTTTTTATCTTTTGGGGAATTCACAGGAAAGTCTGTCTATAATTAAAAAAAAAAAATTGTTTCTATCTTTTTTTTTTATTTTCTTACTATTACCACGGTTATAGCATTCATTAGATGCATAAATAATTATGTTAACAGAAATTACACAAGAACAATATGTTGATATAAAGATCAAATTCTTGGAATGATTGATTGTCAATTGCCCTTTGCTACTTAAAAAGTCTGGGCTTATACTTAAAGGGGTTTTTGCCTCATTAGTCACTGGCGTGTGCCTATTCAGAAGCAGAGGACAGCTGCTCTCCTATACTTGCCCGTGTGACATGCTAGCCTGCTAATCTTTTGTCACCCCACTCAATAATGTGACAAACAGGCAGCTGCTGGTCCTGTCCAAGTCTAGAATGCAGGCTGAGGCGGGGTGGGGGGGTGTTGGGGCAAGACGACCGCAGTGTGCGTTTGTGTGCGTGTGTGTGTAGCAGACACACTGCATATTATCTATCCATGTCCGGCATGTCCGAAGGCCACAGTGTCCTCCCATAATGGAAACAAAAGGTGTGTTTCAAAATAGAACACTACGCCACAGCGGCATGTTAAAACGCACGACCCAGGAACGAATTGCGATTTATAACTGGCCTGGATCTACAGGCCAAGGTGAAGCATGGAATTGTGGGATGTGGGTGATATTTTTTTTTAAGACACAGCATGTCTATAATTTGATGAAGTTTTTTCAGGGTTTCTTTGGTTTCCTCCCACCTCCCTAAAACACCGGTTGATTGGACAATCTACATTGTCCCCAGTTATGATTACCGTGTGAAGCCACCGCTGATTAATAATTATTTTGATGTTTGCCTGAAAAAGGAATCTGTATTGCTATTAAAACTACAGATTTGGTGTATGTTTCACACGCACTGGGTAATGATTATAGTCATAAATTTTAGGCTCTACATACATTATATGGAAAAAGCTATTGTCAAAATAATACCTGACTTTTACAGTTATATGTGGTGAGGCACACTATTGTATAGGATGTCTTTGTTGCACACTGCACCCCAGGACTCTTGTCCCTACATCACCCTACAACACCACCTGCTTTTACCAACACCCTTGTGGCTGAATGAGCATAAATCTCCACAAGCACACTCCGAAGTTTAGTGAAACATCTTCCTAGAGAAATGGAGATGTAATAACCTCAAATGGGGATCTATGTGGAATTAGATGTTCCTGAAGAAACTGACAGCCAAGTGTCCACAAACATTTGTTCACATATTTTACTTCCATATAGCAAATTTTATTTTGACATGTTTTGATTAAACATATTTTCAGCTTTTTCTTAGAATAGAAAAACCTGCATAATTGTATGGCATGCAGAGAATGTACTAAAAAAGGGCAGCTTAATTAATTCATACTCCATCTGGTGTGTATACATGTGGTGTACTGACACTGTATGGACATGACATAAAACACGCACGCGCACACAAACACCTCTCTCTCCCATATACTTACTATCTATCTATCTATCTATCTATCTATCTATCTATCTATCTATCTATCTATCTATCTATCTATCTATCTATCGACCCATTGTGTCTATAGAAACTCTTACCATTGGCAACAGATTTGCTCTCTCCTCTGCTTGTCACCTGGGTGAAGTAGAAAGCAAGTGATGGTAAGAAAATACAGAAAAACAGATATACAGAATGAAAAAATAGATTAAGTAAGACAGAAAGGTCAGCAAGTAATAAATAAATACTGTTTTGGAAATTAAGAACTGCAACTGTATGAACTGATTGCATGATTTTCTATGGCAATATAATATAACACACATTTGTGTGTATTCTAGGTGTCAGGTTTAAATGCTGTAAAAAGCCTGTATCCAAAATAATGTGTCCCTAAATGACTTATTGAATCCCAGTAAAATTCTACACATATGATCCCTTCAGTCATGACAAGTCTTATGGTTATAACTGTTCAAGGCCTGCAATGTTGGAATGGTAGTCAATTATTTTGTACTTTTTAAAATTTCTTCTACTAACTGGACTATCAACCTTGAAGGAGAATAATTTAATTTCGAAAGGAGCTTTCGAAGTTTTTTTGATAATCACCACTTAATGATGGCAAAAAAAGTAAGCAAACCCGTATCATGCTCTGGCATGATAGAGCAGCAAGTCCAGCATCACAAATCCCTGGTCCTGAGCCATTGTACCTGCTCTACAAACTGTGCTCAAGCAGCATTTCCACTCACAGTCTCATAAAGAGGAGGACATTTCAATAAGTGTGATCGCTGTGTGAGACTGGAAAGTCCACAATTATGTGAAACCTCTATGGTCAATTTACAGATAATTGGAGTTGCATCTCTTCAGAAATGTTACACAGGCCATCACTTATTTTTCCCTGAAGGACTGAAATGCTCTAAGCAGGTTGATTTCAGTTGTGCGCATTTTCTCTCCATATAGTTACCCGAAGTCTAGCCAGAGTGTAATGCAAAATTAGAGGACTTGTTTATATCCTTATAGGGTTATAATATTGTGAAGATAAATGTGTCCACAGCAAGGCAACTAAAAACATTACTGCAACTTCACACAAAAACTAGAGCATCACCTTTGACTGGAAGTTTGATGTGTCTGAGTGTTTGTTTGTGGCATAAGGTTCAGTTGAATTTAGTGCTTTTAGTGTTTTTATAATTTTAAGAGGCACGTGTACAGTCTTCTCTCCCGTTAAAACATATCCTGCTCCCATTTTAGCTTGTCATGCAAGTTTTAGAAACATGAAAAGACATCTGGGCCCCCCCCCCATGAAAGGTGCACACGGTTTCTGCCTTGTTTATAAAACCTTGAATGCTTTGTAGCATGCAGGTTTGGTAGTTATTATCTCATCGTCCCTATGCAACCTGGATAAGGCAGACTTCAAATTGCGCTCACTATAAACAGTTTAATTGCTGGCACTAGTGAGATATTAGACAGATTATCTACATTCATTTGGTGATTCAAGATACACTGTCTGGCAAAATGGGTGCCACAATATTCTATAGTGAGACACCAGAACTAGAGCTTGAAAGAGAAGTTTAATTTTCATTTGTCCCTTTATTTCTCAGAAAGGGGTGCATTAGGCGTATAAGATCACCATCTACATTTAGTTTCAGAGGTGTACAAAAGCAAATATATAAATGACAAGATGTAATGCTGTAGGTTATAAAGATAAGCAGAAGCCCAGCCTCCTTTGCTTGCTAGTCTGGTGTTTCGAACTACTGACTTTGGAATTATGGCTGTAGCCGAAAGTTTTGTCCCACCAGTGAGACCATCAACACGGCTTTCCCTTCATTATCCCTCAGCATTTAATTCAGGCTGCATTAGCTTTGGCCTGGTCTTAACATGGCCACTGCATGCCAATGCTGCCTCCCACTATGTTCAGCTTAGATATTCCCAAAGATAGAGCGTCAAAATAAATATCATCATCCCTCTACAAATATATGGCTTCACACAGGAGAGTCAAGGCTAGGCATGTCCTTTCAGCTTCAGCATACAGGGCAGAGGCTAATGCTATCTGCTATATTGACAGCTGTTCAGGATATGTGGGAATATGTGTGCGTCTGTTAGTGTAGGAGCCAAAAGCAAGGGGTTGTTTTAAAATAGACGGTAACAGAATGACCTGCATATTATGTGCGCATGTGTGTGTGTATATATAAAGACAGAACAGGAAAAAGAAACGCAAGCACTTGTGGCGTACATGACTCAAAATTAAGCCCCAAATAACACATGAAACAAACAGGAGACTTTACAAACTACTTGCAGCCCTTAAAAGTGACTAACAACAGCTAGCATTACACCCCCCCCTTTCCATGCCAGTGAGCAAGAGAGAAGAGCAAGAGTCACACACTTACATAGAGAAACAGCGAGAAGCTAACAGGCAAAAGCATTCTGTCACATAGCAAGTGAATTTGCGTCGTGATTGTGTGAACAGTATCAGCTACGCATCTCTTTTAAGGATAAAGTAACATTTACCTCCTCAAGGAGCCAAATCTGAAGACAACTAGCAGGAAGAAGTCTTTAAACAAAAACACACAGTGTTACTGCTTAGCTAACTGGCACAAATCACTGCTTATCTTGAATAAAATCAACTGATGTGATGATTTGTACAATGAAACAGTCCAAATAGAAACACTCCAAACACCCTGGCTGTTTTTCACAAGAAGAATTATTATTATTATTATTTTTTTTTTAAATGTAAAGAGCCCGGAGTAAAGAAAGAAAAATATAATTGATGGTGCAGTTATGTAGGAGGTTACCTTGGTAGCAGAGGAGCCTTTGTTTTCCCATAGATTGCGCTTGCCAGAAACATCGCCAGGTTTCAGGTCCTGAAGCACGAAGAGACAAGAGTGATGTCACACGCACGGTGAGAAGACAAAAGCTTTGAACAAATAGACGCACACCTAAGAAACTATCATGAGAAAAAGTGATGAACGCATACTGAAAGAAAGAGAAGAGGGCCGCAGAGGCATTACTCCTACCTCAGCACAGACAGAAGAAGGAGAAGAGGGGACAGAGGAGAATAGCCCAGAAGAAAGCAAGGCTGAGGAACTGATCAGGCAACAGGGGGAAACTTAAGCAGACAGAGGACAAACAGAAAAAAAAAAAAAAACATTCAGTATATCTGACAACATGGGCAATTTAGTTCGCCTTTCCTTGATGCTAGATGTATGGAAATTTACACTGCACATTATTTTTAGATGTTCAGATATCCTACATTTATGCATTATCCTGTCTTAAATTTAAGAGAAAGCTGTTTCAGCCTTGTTTTTTTTATTTTTTTTTTTGTAATTGGAACAACAAGCCTGACATATTTCAGTCTTAGCTCCATTTTTATTTTGCCAACTACCAACAACTACATACTGTTCTCTTCTCCCTTGACAGCTACCCACCGGGGAGGGTGAGGGCAAGCATGTGCTTCCTCCATGACACATTAAACCAGCTATTGACTCTCCTGACGGCCTCACAGGACGATAATATACATAGAGAAAAGAGCTAAATGGCCATTGTGTACGAGTGAAAACCAGATAATGTTTTGTGATTGTACAAGCTGATTGGCTGAGCCACGCTCATAACCGATGTAAAATCTTCGATAATGTCAGCACACCTGTGATCATACTCTAGTCATTAAATTTTTTTAATTTTTATTAATGCACCAGGTTTTACACCATTACCCACCATTAAGCCATTACACTGTCCACAATGTCTTTAAGCTTTATATGGTATGTTGCTAAGCAACATTTATTATTGTGAATAAAAAAATTTATTATTTATTAGACAGTACATTTTAACATTATTATTGCCATTAAAAAAAAAGCTATAACATTAATTGTATTGCTGGTTAAGAGGATTTAATCAAATCAGATTTACATTATGCTTAATAAAGCCACTGTGTCACAGTGATGTGAACTACAAAACCAGATGTTTTACAAAGCAATGGAAGAAATTTGTAATTTCTAGACTCTCAGTTGCCTTTGAGTTGAATGAAGTATGCTAAATTATTATTATTATTTTTTAAACTAATGTGATTACATAAGTCTTAAAATGCTAAATTGCAAAAAAAACTACATCTTTTAACTAAGCAGTATACTTACATTAGGAAAAACTGGAATTACATAACATATATAAATCACAAAGACATGCATGAGGACAGCTACATAAAGGTCATCTAACCTCTGCATTCTTTACATCTCTACACAACAATGAACACACAATGACCACTAGGTGGTGCCGACTAGACATCTTATTACAAAGCATGTCTGTTCATGCCCTAATCTAGCAAACAATACACAGAGGCATGTACACCGATTGTGATTGACTGCACTCATAGCCTACCACAGGTCTCCCTCCTGGGGTTTTGCCCGTCTCTGGTGTTTTATTCAGCCAATCGTTGATACGGCCTGCAACGCCCACTTTTATTCCAGCTGCATCCTGCAGACCAGAAGAGAAAATTCCCTGTGAGTCAAAGGTCAGAGTGCTAGACAAGAAAGCAGGAGAGAGGGGCCTCCTGGTCATTGGGGTTCTGCTGCTGACCTTGTTGCTGGAGGGTGTGCTGATGCCGGAACTGAAAACGTTGCCCTTCTCCCACATGCTCTTAATGTTCCGCACGCCATCAGAAACCACAGGCAGGTCGATTGCAGCCACGCGTGGCGTGCGCACCTCTTTATTACTCTGAAAAGGAGCGTTAAAGAGAGATGGACCGACAGTAAAAACCTCTGAGTGCATGCATATGTCAAAATGAGTAATCGAGGAATGTAAAATGCTGCATTAGTATCATACTGGCAGTATTTAAAAAAAAAAAAAGTCTGGCTGAACTCCATAGGGTGACTCTCAGTCTGATTCTTTTATATACACATATGGAAATACACAAAATCACGGCAGTATGGCAGTAGGACACAGTGACTATTATAATACTACTATTATTCAGTATTGCACTATAGTATTATAGTTCCACAAATATACACTGTTATAGACTCCTAGATAGCTGAAAACGTGTGCACTTCAGAGGTCATCACTTCATGACATACTTTCCTGGACATTTATCGATTATTGTTTTGTTTTTTTAAGTCAAAGAGTTTTTTCTACAGAAAATCTTATTTATCTTAGTATAATAATTGGAATCCAATAAAAACTACATAATGTATATTTGGATAAGAGTAATTGTTAAATGACAAATTGCATAACACATTTTCCTATATGCTCAGTCAGTACACCTATGAGTGACTTTTGTTTCTATTTGAATTAGGCCACACTACTTTGCTTAATAAAGATTCTTTGAAATTCCAGCAAAACTATTTACATTCTGTCCAATAAAAAAAAGGGTTATATTTTATTTACAGCCCACATACAAAAATGACAATATTAAGAAGTTAAAAGAACACAGTGGGTGCATTTTGCAATTCTCAACAGAAAGAGTCATAAATTTGGCACAATAATGGCAGATGTGTTTTGTAGAAGCCTGTTTATGACACAGTAATAACTGGAATGTCAAGATGAAATGTCTTTTTGTAAGTTTTTTTAAAAACTTACAAAAAGAGTTAGAAGAGAAATGCCAGAAGAAATATATCAACTGAGAGAGAATATAAAAGCACTGCAGTCGAGATGTAGGCAGGAATAAAAGAAAAGAGTGGGCAATTTACTGGGAGTATATTTCGATTTTATATATTTTTATTTCACATATATCAAGCAGTAGAATATGATTTCAAATATGTTCACATTGTATTAGACGAGAGCTGTGTGTGACTCTGTCTAGCTGATATCAGTGGTTTTCAAATATGCTTTTACAATAGTTTCGATGCAATTAAGGCACACCAGTCTGCTAGTTGGGACTCGCAGTGCTGCTCCAAAAATTTGTATGCAACAATGGATCTCTATCATAACATGTGGGTTGTGCTGCTCTGTGGGTAGTGGCGAAATGCTGTCAGTGAGATGGTGTGTGGGACTCACCTGCACAGCCGTGGTGTATTGCTCCAGTCTGTTATCAATCTTCGACACCACAGGAGTGAGAGATGTCTTCACGGCACTGAAGCACACAACACAGACACACATCAGACAACACATACCTTGGTGCATGATCTTGACTAAACTACCTGTTGAGTGCACTGTAAATAAATACATGGATTTTTCATTGCATTTGGATTTTAAGTGATCTCATAATTGGGTACATGTGTATGATTTCACTTTGTAGTGAGAGAGATGATAGAAAAAGAAGAAGGAAAAGGAAAAGAAAAAAATCTGTTAAAATACCTCTTCTGCGCTGACCTGTTGAGGAATTCTGCCCTTTCACCAATCTGGAAAGAGAAATCAGATAATGGATGGAAAGCTCACTGTGTTGGTCATGTGGAAACACATACAGACACACACACACACACACACACACACACACACACACACACACACACACACACACACACACACACAGACAGAAGTGCACACTAGTTCCCTTATGGACTTGCTATGCAGAGAGACTAGACTGTTCTTTAGTCTGTCAGTAGGCCAGGAAAAGCAGGACCCTTTTTCAGCCCAGAATCTCTGTGGGAACTACAGAATGTTTATGATATATGACAACAAGCCTATGAGAGTGGGCAAGTGTTCTTACAAAGCAAACAAAAAAAAAAAAAAAAAAAAAAAAAAAAAAACGCACAACAGTTCCCCCGTTCCCCATAGCCATCCCTACCCCTCCTACCGGGTAGCGAATGTGGGAGTTCCTAAAATACTCCCTTCAGGAAATTCCCCATTCTCTTGGCGTGTTTGAAAAAGCTCTGTTCAAATGTGGTTACAGTAATCCTATTAGGCTAATTGCCTTCCTGCATTCCTTTAGCACTGACACACTGAAGGAAGAACAACACTTTATCTCATTCTGTCCATTTTGTATTTTGAATAGTGGCCTCTACAATGACAAAAAACAGGGGGAAAAATGTGTTCAAAACATGCAAAAAAATAAATAAATAAAAATAAAGTAATATTAGATATATATTCCAATGTGTTAAGGTAGGAGTTACATATACATACTTACTAATTATATAATCAATCTATCTATCTATCTAGCTAGCTAGCTAGCTAGCATTTTTAATATCAGTTTTCTTCCAAAACTGAAGGGGGAGAAAGCTTCCACTCTGACTGCAGGACAGGAGCGTCAGACATTTTGGCAGATGGTATTTGATTACAAAATGAACCGATATGCATATGTACATTTCGATGTGGTACAGACAGCCTCATTCAACAGTGTGTTCAGAGTCTGCCACTTAAGTGTGTGAAAATCACACCTAGCTAACGCGGTTTTAGACATCTTTAAGCAGACTGACTGTTTTTATTATTTTTGTCTGGCTCTTTACCTAACGTCATTTTAGCATGGAAACTGTCTGGAAAAGATTCAATAAAATGCTTTCACATTTGTATTTATAATGACTTATAGTATAGGTGTCAAGCTACTTCAGTGTAAAAAACAAAAACACAACAAAAAAAAAAAAAAAAGACCAATTTTGGTATTTGGCATCATAGTGTTTGGCAAACATAAGTGAGATGTTCAATATTCAATATTTATGAGAATTTGTTCAGTAGGTTTTGCTAGACCGATCCACATATATACAAAAATTGGTCAAATATATAGAAAAGCATTTGACAGATTAAAAAAGCAATATGACAGGTAGTCAGATCTCACACAGCATGCGCTACATACAGTGAAAATGATGACAAAGTAAAGCTGTGAACAGAGATGGAATACTGTTATTTTCTTTCCTCAAAAGATAAACCCCTTTTACTCCGAGCAAAACACAAACAGAGTCAGAACAGGGCTATTCAAACGTCCTGATATCCAGACTACAGTTAGTGTTTATGCAATTATTATATAAACTAATGTGTTTATTAACCCTGATTGGATATTTGAATATGCCACAATGCATCTAATAAAATGGCTCATAAGGAAAACTGTATAAGGAAGTACCTAATTATACTAGCTACTTCTGTCCCAGTTTAGAGGGGTTTTTTTTTTTGTTAATTGCCTTGTGTCTGAATAAGCAGACATGCATACTGAAAGTGTATCGTACTGGATTAACAGGATCATGTCTTGTCTTAAGCAACATAATAGAAAAGGTTAATGTTTTAGGCAGCAATTAACTCCCAGGACCTGTCGGTGCTCCCAGACTTACATTTTTTTCACTCGAATAACCACATAGAGCTAAACTTTGGTCACTGAAAAATTCATAGCAATTACCGAATGATATGCTTTAAATCAAACAACGGTAAAAGAATATGCAAGCTTTAAACCTTTTATAGTAACTCAAATAATCCTACATTCAGCAGGTATCAGCTGCCATAAAGACTGCTTTGTTATGACTGATGTGAATTTGACATTACACCTGATTCAAGTGACATATATTTGATATGACATAAGGCTGTGTCAGGACACATTCTAGCCTGGCTTCTATCAGAACTTTCTGACAGCTGATTTTGTACCCCAGTGTACTCCTGCCTTTGCAAAGTCACATAATGGTGATGAACTGCATGCCTGCCAGGACTTTTATGAATACTTATGACAATTCCATGACACTATAATGAGAGCCTTATACACACTTTTTATCTGACTGGCAGGAATATAGTTTTAATGCTTGCCATGTAACATTACAGTTGTCTGACTTGCATTCGGTCATACCAGAAGCTAAAAAGGTTAGTTGTCATGATGTTCTAAAATAAAATTATTTTATTTGTCACATACAGATTCATACAGAGTATGACATATAGTAAAATGCTTTTATGACTGTCCGACTTGTAAACATTGCAGTGCAATTGTAATTGAGATCTAGGGCAATTATGTGCCAATAAAAATCTAAAAGGTACTTCATGCATGTTACAGCAAATGAACACCAGTCTTAAAGACAACAGATGCTTATTGGAAAAAACCTTTATAACCCTTTATAAGGTTTATTTCACTTGTTATTACAGGCCTTTATGCGCTCACTATCCATTTTATGAGAAAAACTGGTATACCTGCTTGTTCATTAAATTATATGGCAGCATTGCAACACAAAGAAAGCTTTGGTTATTGTTCACACCACAAATAAAAATAGAGAAAAATGTGATTTTGTTGACATTGAACACAACAAGAAGAGTTCTCGGAGACTGCACTGGGCACCAAACCTTGACAGTTGAAAACTGGATAAAAGTAATCTTTTCCACCTTTATTTGTCCACTGCAGCCTCAGATACTTGTCTGGCAGGTGTGAAAGCAGATGAGTTCCTCTGCTGCTGTAGCCCATCCACCTCAATGTTTGGCATGTTTTTATTTATATATTCTGAGACACTTTTCTGCTCCCCATGTTTCTAAAAGAGATTTGAGCAAACATAGCATAGCAAACCAAAATTGACTAGTGACTATTCTCTTCTTACCTCTTTCAACATCACAAAATTGCCACCTGCAGACATTCCACTAGCTGGAAGCATCTCACATCATTCTATATAAACTATACGTGATTTTGTGCATGAAAATCCTACGAGATGAGTCAAAAAAACACATTTTCCTCTTAGTCTGATGCTTGGTGTGAACACTAGCTAAAGTTTTGGCCAGAATATGTATTATTTTCTAAATATAAATATAGGAAATATCGATTGGATGTAACCTTTTTTTTTTTTTTTAGAGAACACTATTATGTTACTTTCTTAACAGGAGAAAGTCTCATCAGACCACTGGACATGGTTCCAGTAATTCATGCTCTGAGACAGGTTGTCTTCAGCAAGCTCTTTTGTAAGCCAACTTCAGAAGAGGTTTCTTACTGGGATGACGGAGATGCAGACCGACTTGCTAGTGTGTCTGGCGTACGGTCTGAGCATTGAAAATCGGACCATTTCACTTCTGCAACCTGTAAAGCAACGCTGCAGCCCTCATGCGCAAGTTTTTTGAAGCAGCTTCTGCACCTGACGAGGACTCAACTTTTTTGATCGACCTTTGCGAAGTCTGTTCCGAGAGAAACCCATCTTGGAAAACCTCTGTATGACCCTGGTGACTGTACTGTAACTCAATTTCAGGGTGTTACAGATCATCTTATAGCCTCGGCTATCTTTTTCATGAGTTGCCATGTTGTACATCCAGTGGTCAGTATGAGAGAATTGTACTTAAAGCACAACATTTTCAGCTGTTATCACTCCAGGTGTACTCCCTTTTAGTTATTAAGACAATAACAGCTGTATGTTGAGTTATTTTCAGAGGACAGTAAATTTATACTGCTACACAACCTACACATTGACTATTCTAAAATCTATTCAAGTTTAATTTCTATAGTATTGTCCCTTTAGAGGAAATACTAAAATGGAGATGGATAAAACCCTCAACAATGCCTTTAACCAGATTACATTTGAGCAATTGCAGCCACCCCAATGGCTAAACGCGAACATTCACAAACATATTTTTTTAATGGAAACAATTTTCTCTTTGTGCCGATAAGCTGCCTTTCCTCTCATTAAATGATAGAGACAGCAGCATGCGCACTGGTGGAACCAGTGTGCTCCTGTGAGTCAGTCAGTACAGAGGGAAAAACAAACAGAGAGGAGATGGACTGAATGAGTGGGAGCTCACCTTCAGAGAGGATCCTCTCGGGCTCACACACTTGAAGGGTTTGGCTTCCCCGTCTACCTCCTCTTCGACCTTTTGCCTCCGTTCAGCTGCCTCCGCTCTTCTCTTCTCTATCTCCTCCTTCATTCTCCTTTTCTCCTCCTGCACAAAGAAAAACAAATGCTATCTGATTACACACAAAGACACACACACACACAAACAAACTCCCCAGAAAGCAGCATGCTAATGAAGCAGTGAATTCCACCTCAGCTGGGGAAATCATAAAGCTGCTCTTTTTCAGCCTGCGGCGGCTCTTGGCTCAGCTCTCAGCCATCAGACGTGGGGCCTTGTGGTATCTAATTAGTCCTTTATTTACTTCACCTTTTAATTAGGAACAGGGAGCTTGTTAGTACCACAATGCAGGAAACAGGCAAGCTGACCGGCACAAGCCTGGCAAAGTTATGGCCTGAACAAAGCAGAAAGCTTGGATAAGGCTGTGAGAACACCTGTATAATATAAGTGAAAAATACAATTGAGCTGTTGCAGAGTTTTAAATAATTGAATTCTGTAAACCGCATAATAGAAGCACTAGTATAAATTCCAACTCTTGGTTTAAACCACAGTCAGTCAGCACAAATGTGATAATAATAAAAAATAAAAAAAAGAGTTATGACCCAGTCACATATCTTATCCAGGGGTTATACAGGCTTGTCACAGGAACATAAGAAATCCAGAAAGCAAAGTCCTAATATGGAAATATGTGTAGTGTCACAGAGGCTAAGCCACATTTTATCTTAACTATTTTAAAAATTAAGGACCTAATGACAGAGGATTGGTGGAAGTATGCAAAAAACCTTCGTTTTCATAGAGGTTCAATTCTCAGGCTACAACTTGGCCCAAGAACCAGAAAAGTAAGCCAACAAAAATACGGACATGCTCTAGAAAAGATTTTCTTTAGAAAACATTCAATACAGGCACAAATCGGTCTTAAGTAAACATCCTTCCACTCTGATTGAAAGGAAGGAATGCGCAACACTAATTTAACACACCTCCTCTCTTGCCTTCTTTTCAGCCTCCTCCTGTTTCTTCAGCCTCTCTTCTTCCTCAAGCACCTTCCTCCTTTCCTCCCTCTTCCTCTTTAGCTCCTCCAGCTCGGCCTCAGCCTCCTGTTGCTTCTGCTTCATCCTCTCAAACTCCTCGTTCTCAGTCTCGTCTCTCCTTCTCTTCAGCTCCTCCAGTTTCCTCTCAGCCTCCAGGCGTGTTTGCTCCCCGTCGTCCCCTTCCTCTGCTGCAGGTCCCTCAGAAGAGTGCACGCTACCACGGCTGGGACATACAAACACACACGCATGAAACAAAAACATGTACGTGTGAATTCATTAGCATGTGCATACAACCATACGCTGACACACAGAAGGTAGGCAGCTAGTCTATATTAAGGTGTACACACACACACACACACACACACACACACACACACACACACACACACACACACACACACACACACACACACACACACACACACACACACACGGCACCCTTGTCTAAGGTAACAGTCTTGAATTGCAGGCCTGGGATTAAATGACTGGAAATCAAATACGAAAAAGAAAAGATATATTGAGTATTGATAACCGATATATTTTAGTAACATTACATACTATCTTCGATTACTAATCAATAATCATTTATTCTAATTAATATATTTGTTTCAATTTGTCCCAGCTCATATGGAAAACATACAGAATGTATATTTACTTATCGATTTCATTTTGCGGTAGGTTACATTAGTTATACTGCAAATACTGAATAATTCACACCCCTTAATTGTTATCATTAACAAGTATTAATCATATTGATTCATTTTTATTAATCATTTTCTCCTTTTAAGTTTTCCACCCTAAATGTTCACTATTTCCTACCCACCAGTCACAACTCCCCTATCATGTAACATCAAGCGGCAAAGGGGGTAAAGGCCAACACGTGCTTCCTCTGAGATACACAAAGTGCATCCTGCAACTGCTATTTGTACTATATAACAGGACATGTATAAATGCAAGTCATATGCTTTATGATTATTGTATAATTACAAAAAAATCAATACAGTAACCACAGTTTTTTGCGGTTTTGGAACGTAACCACCACAATAAACTGGTGATTACTGTATTTATTTATGTGCTACGTCACCCCAAAAATGCTATTTTATGTATACAGTACTGTACTATATTAACATTTGACTTCATTTTATAATTAATAATTATATTTTTATTAATAAATGTCATTATTTCAACATAAAAACAATTCCCTATAAGTTTTTTGGTCAATCATGCCATCAGAGAGAGACCGGGAAAATCAGCCAAACAAATTAGTTATGTGGCAAATGCAATTCCGCAATAAAACAGGGGCGAACCGCGGTAAAGCGGGGGATTACTGTACATACAATCCCACTTGTGCATTTTATAAACAATAAGAAATGTTTTCAAAATCCTGTGACTTTAGAAATAAGAATTCCTAAAAATTCTTATAGAAAAAAATTTAAATAAAATATTTCCTAATTCGACAAAGTTACAATGTAAGCCATTTAATAACTTTAGGTCAAAACACAATGCAGTACAATGTTGATCAATATATAAGACTTGTGCATTGTTCATATTATTCCATCAAATTCATCTTTTATCTTAACCACTTTAATAGCCAATATATCTCCAGTCATGTTTGTAAAACAGGCAAGGAAATTGAAGAACCTGCAAAAAATCTACACAGATACTGGGGGAACATGTGAAACTCCATATCACCACGACAGTACTCTATGATCCGGATTGAACTAGATTGAATGTAGATTTTTCTACTTTTCTATTTATTTACACTATACAGACAAAAGCATTGGGATACCAGACTTTTCCAAACATTCATAACGCATATTAATAACAATTTTTCACTATTGTATAGGAGGTCTTTGGATGCAGAAGCATTAAATTGTCCCTTCACTTGAACTGGGAGAGTCAAACATGTTCTAACATGACAATGCATCTGTGCACAAAGCTAGCTCCATGAAGATATGGTATACATGGTTTTGTGTGAAAGATCTTCAATGGCCTGCTACAGAGCTCTGACCTTAATGATATTAAACACCTTTGGGATGAACTGGAATGCACCCTTGGCCTCCTCACTCTACTTGACTTTATGACTGAATGAGCACAAATCTCCAGAACCACATCACAAACCAAAATCCAATTCCCACATCTCGTAAAACATGTTAACAGAAGTGTGAAATATATTCTGACAGTAGATGGGGACTAAAGGTGTAATGGGATGCTTAACATCACATAAGAATCTTATGGTCAGGTGTCCACACTTTTGTCCATATAGTTTATGTATGAATATAAATGTATGTGTAAGTGAATTAATCATTAATAATTTTTTCAATATGTACAAACTGCTTTGTTTAATCGTTTCCCACAGTTCATTAAAAGGCACAGCAGATACTCTTACTGAAAATGGCAATCGCTGATAAAAGCATGCTGTGTGATTGGACCCACCTCTGGGTTCTCTCCACCTTTTTGTGCTTGCTGTCATCATACACTCCACCGTTCTGCTGCTTGCTCTTCCTCCCTGCGTCCTCATCCTCCATCTGCCGACAGAAAGATATGACTCAGAGCACATTACAAACTACGTTCACAGTGAGGTGACGCTGCTCGGGGGGTCACTCAGGATGGAAAGTGTGAGACAGTGGACAGTAGAAAACAACACACACACACACACACACACACACACACTCCTGTCATGCAACAAGCTGCAGAAACACTCCACTGGTGAGGAAACATGACTGTACAAAACAGACAGTGACCTTACTGAGGACTGTGGGTGAGTTGATAAAGATAGCAGGTTGCTGTGGACAGACACACTGTGGGATCACACTGATTTGTGGATAATGTTCAGGTTTTGGGACAAAGCCTCACACCACTAACACTGCATCAACTTTTATATCAGGTCACTGATTTGAGATAGTTTTGGATAGAATAAAAAAAAAAAAAAATTTAAAATCCCTTAATACATTGTTTTACAGCATTCGAAATGCTTTACATTTCTGCAGTTGACATCTGTGTCTTTAATTACATTACTAGGACACTAAGCCCCAAAAGCTCTGATTATCCACCATTTATAAGCATCTAACCCCTTACCAAGCCACATTTTTTATTTACAAACTGTCTGCTTTTCATCAGCTGCCTTCTGTGTAAGCACCTCTATCTCATTCTCCTCTACTTCCTCTACATCCTCATCGACTTCTGCTGCATCCCCCTCCACTTCCTGCTTTGAAATGACTGTTGAATCAGTTAGGTCTTCATTTAAAGGCTCGCATTTTTCACTTGGGTGCACAGCATCCTGACCAGTACTGTCCTATGAAAGGAATCGAGAGCTGAATGATTTAAGCTGCATTGTGTTCAATAAGTGAAAGTGAGAGGAAATCAATAATGGCAGCCGTACCTCATCTTCTATTTTAGTTTTTTCCTCAGTGGATTCCTGAAAGTGAATATCGTTCATCAAAAACAGCGCAACTGGAATTACTGGCAGCTGCAAACTGCAGGAAATCATACAGAATCGTTTTTTGAATGATTTACACAAACCCACCTGCTCCCTCATGTAAGACCTGTGTGGCTTCTCCTCCACCATCTCCTGCAGTGAGATGACCTCCTCCTTAACCTCCTCTTTCTCCTCCTCCTTGCTGTTGTGTGCCAGCTCCTCCTCCTCCTGGTTGTTGAATGCTCGGTAAGAGGTGGTAGAGGAGCTCTCCACACTGTAGGTGCTGTAGGATGGAGCATCGTCAGACTCAAGCTGTTTCTGTCTATCCAGTGCCTCCATCATCCTCCTCTGCCTGCGCTCCTCCCGCTTGGCCAGGCGCTCAAGCAGGGCTTGCTCCTCATCATCTCCCTCACCAGCCTTGCTCAGCTCTGAGCCTGACACAGTTTCTGTTACTGTGGAACTAACAGAGAAATGGAGAAAGAAAGATTAATCATTTGTAATCATTTGTAGTATATATATTTGTAGCCATAAATTGATTAAAACATTAAATCGCAACTTAATTGCACATTTATAGGTCAAAAACATGTACCTCAAATAAATACTTTTCCCGTTTTTAATACTCTAATCAACATGAGCATGGACAAATATGGGTGCTTTATTCAAATGTAAGTTTATTATTAGGGAAACCAAACTCAACATAGAGCATGAAGCCAGAATATTCTTGTAAACGTTTTAAAGTAATTAGTGTTTTAAATTGTGCACCATAGCGGATTTTGGTGCTTGATTTAAGACTTGGTGCAGCAGTAAAACAAGTGTTTAGTGATTGAAAAACAATGTTTTGATGGCATTAATTATTATTATTTTTTATATCTGAGTAAGGAAAGGACGTTGTGAATAAATGGGTGTCGTGGTGAGTTTTTAATTTTGCCTCTTATTTAGTTAATAAAATTTGTGCTGTTAAAATTAATTTGTGTTAATTTAGCTCTAATGTAAACCCCCTCCCACCCCCCCCGAAAGAGAGAGAGAGAGAGACAGAGAGAGAGAGAGAGAGAGAGAGAGATATGCACACTACAAATCTAAGAAGTTAAATAGATGGAGTTATATAAATGTTTCAGTACAGAAAGCCTCAATATACTAACAATATGTTTCTCTTCACAAGCACATTAACACAAATGTGATTTAAATTACAGTTAGAAATATAATCATAGGCATGCTGCTATAGAAAATTAAAACAACAACTTTTGACCAATCAGAATACAGAATTGTGTTTGGAACCAGATGAAACAAGATGATTTATTTTACTTATATATTTACATAAAAAAATAATAATAATAAAATTCACCCTAAACTTTATATAATGGTTTTATATTATTAAAAACTTTCAAGGGAATTGATAATGAACGATAATGACCTCTCAATAAGATGCAGATGTATAAAATGTATATTTAATAGTCCTCAGAAGTGACAGTAAAAAAAAAAAAAAAAAAAAGTTTTAAAGTGTCTGTACTTCTTTTGGAATCGTCATGCAATTTACTTTAAACATAAAGAATGTATCAATATCAGAGAAATACAGTGTTCATGATGATTTGGACCAGGTTTGCTTTTTTCTGCTTTCTTATCCTGCACTGTGAAGCGAGGGAAACGCCATGGAACACATCAGTGCTATCGTAGGTTAATGTAGTCTGAGTTCAGCACTTGGCAAAGCTTGCCTTCAGCATCAGCACAATTCACAACACACACACACACACGATGCTCTCAGGGTGCTGCGATATTCTCTTGTGTGCAAAAGTTTGCACATACAATACTGCAGTGTTGGCGCACGTCAGCACGACCCACCGCTTCCACGTCACTGAGACGCTACTGGAGGTGACATGCACACAGAGCGAAACTGAAGGACTGAGAAAGGATTTCTACAGAGATACTGCTTTCGTTTGTGTTCTTTTTATGAAGCTTAGAGTTTCATGCATGAATTATTAAGGTGGAACGCGAAAAACGCCCAGGCGACCCAGAGTCCACCTCTTTCCTGGGTCACATCCAATAGTGTCTTTATGCCTGGGTCAGATTCTTAGTGTCATTATGCCTCAGTATGCAGACTGTGGGAAAGCCCATTCATACTAGAAAGCAAGTGACCCCTAGTGCCTGCTTCAATCCACAGACTCTCCTGCTGGGCTGCGGAAATGGAAAGACAAGTCCAAATTCATGGCTACTATACTCTACTATTTTGCAGTATTGTATATTTGCAAGTTTATTTATCCAAATCAACCCACAGTTAAAGCAAAATCTAATTCGAGCATCCCTTCTAAGACGACGGTCAGAAAGTTTGCCCAAGAACTCTAGCAGTGATTCAATGGCAATATGGACTTTGAACTCACAACCTTATGGTCACTGACATTCTCAAGAGCATGTTGAAAATAATTAAACTTGCAATTTCTCATTCCAAATTACGAATGGGGTTTAAAAAGATACATTTGCATTTTACCGGAACTTATCTTTTCAAAAATTATCCGTGCTTTGATATTTTCAAAACCTGGTAAGGGATCGTCAATAAAGTGTGTTAAATATGAAGGTTTAAGGAGGGTTTTTCTTTTTTAACCACAAAAACAAAACTGGAAGTCAAAACTTCAGTCATTAGAGCAAACTCTCTCAAAAGAGCACTGAGCACAAGGTATGAATATACCCTGGATGTAATTACAGACCATCACTTAGCACTATCCATACATATTTATACATTTCATTCATACCTTAGGGAAGACAAAGTTTTCTAAAATGCCCTTTGAAAACAGACATTTGTATTTTATGGCATTTTCTCAGACACCCTTATCGAGAGCGAATTACAACTGATAAATTAAGGGTTAGGGGCTTTGCTCAAGGGCCCAGCAGTGGCAGCTTGGTGGTGCTGGGAGATTAATTTGTGACCTTCTGATCCAGAATCCAATGTCTTAACCACCCAGCTACCACCTCCAGGTATTTCATTTGACTGCAAATGATTATTCATAGACTTTTTGTTACTTCCAAAATGTAAATGCTTTATGTGCATTTTCAAATTTGGTTCAGTTGCTGCATTGCCACTGAAGTGTCCTTTTTAGTTGAAGCTGCTTTCACCTTAGTCCATATCTTATTAGATATATGTAAAACTCTGTTTTAAGTTTGGACGTAGTGTTTGACTTCCCAGCCTAAGAAATATCACCAATGTGGCAATATGTTGAATTTGGTGTGTTTGAATTTGCACTATGATTATATGTGTGATGTGATGTGATGTGTTTGTGTAAGGGTTTGCTCATTAATCCTGTGTGGGTGTAAAACACCTGTGGCTGTTTATCCCCATGCTCTCGGCTGGCTGAGGTATCTCCTCGCCCTCCTTGTTTCGTACACGATCTTGGCGTGCTCTTCGTCGACGCTCACGAGCTGCCTCTTCCTCGTCCTCCTCAGTCCGGCGGTAGGCCATCCTGGACACACACAAATCTGAGGTTAATATACTGTAGTTAAAGAGACATAGAAAGAAGTAGAAGGAAGAAGGGTGGAAGTTTTGGGGCAATAAATATATATGACTTATAGTCATTACTGTTACAATGCTGTAATTGTGTTTGTGTTTAGATGTGTTGGACAGCTAATGACCGGAGCAGTACCGCAGTACCGCAGTTTGCAGCAGGATCTAACAATGATTTAAGAACATCGTGAGAAAGTTAGCGCTTATGTATAACTTCAGCAACCTTTTCTCTTTTTATGAATGCTCACCGTTTTCACAGTGCACAGTATACTGCTTTTTTTTTTCAGGTTTTCTAATTGTATTTGATCATTTTTACTGTGTCTTTTCATCCACAATATCTACTGATCTTCATGTGCCTTACACTCTGAAAGCAGCATAATGTTCTGCCCCGGTCTTAGAAAGGAAATCTTCTGTAATTGAAGACAGCATTCAGTTAACGCCCAAGGAAGAACGGCGGGAGAGTGACATCATCAGATTACTTGGCTTTATAGACGTCCCTTGTCCTCTGTCCCTTTACTTTCTGTCTTGACGAGTGGTTTGCCATGTCTTCCATGGCTGTCTGCATTGCACAGTGCATTTGGAAGAGATAATGCAGTCCAGACTCCGAGGTTGCATCCTGAAGCCAAGTTCCATGTTTGACCACAATAACACATCATCACACTGAAGCTCTATGCAACAGCAATATATTTTGCAATAGCTAGAACATGTTTAGGAGTCTGAACCAAGACACACCTGGAGGTCTGGTTGCATTTTTTTGTCTACAGAGGCTGTAGCAACTACTCTGTACATCACATGGAACACATCTAGTAGATGTAGCACTTTACTCTTTTAGCCTGTCCAACTCATTTAAGATCATTTGTAAATGCCTAATTAATCAAAGCTATTTCTCTGCCATAATTATGCATAAGTGCTGATGTACTGATGCATTGCATTCTGGAACGAAGGAAATATGTGTTGGCCGTTTCGACAATCGTGAACTCTTTTGCAGAACTTAAAAATAAGTGATACTGATCCAATTTTGCAGTCAAGATTCTTATATATTTCCTCAGGCTTCCAATGCAGCTGATAACCAGTACCTTCTAATGAAAATTTCGAAAAAGTTCAGCATCGACTGACAAACACCTCACTAAGCACATCACAAATAATTCAGTATAAAACATTTAATGTGTTTCAGGGTGGGCTCTTAAAAAAAAAAATTCTAATACTACATTGTAGTTTTGTGTACATTGTGGCTTCTTTTAACTGAAAACTGCCCCTAGGCATACATAAAGTTGTTCCATAGTCAGTATTGGAATTCATGTCAAGGACAGATACTGATTTTTCAGATACTGGGGGGAAAAAAATGCTGAAATTTCTTTAAACGTTTGTGGTGAACACTGGGCAGTCTGTGCCTTGCTCTGCTGATTTATAAAAATCTATAAAGGAGGAAATAGCTATAGAGGGGGAGATGGTTTTGATATGAAGGCAGAGAGAAGGCTAAACAGCCGACACATTAGTGTTCCCAAATATTTTCCTTTCCTTCAAACATCTCAGAAATGTCCGAGAAAAACTGTTTGGGAAAGGCGGCTGTGAGTGGGGGGGGTTGACATAGCAACAGCATAGGGTCTGAGAGAGAAAGCGCGAGAGCGAGAGGAAACCGAGAGAGAAGACTTCTGCCAAAAGGCTGCCCTATTCCCACACTCGTCCCATTTTATCCTCTGCTCCCACTGCACTTACAGACACAGCTCATCTGGTATTTTCTTTGCTGCATCCATTTCCCCACAGTCCCTGAGATGTGTGTAAAACCTTTCAAAGTTAAAGTAGTCTGAAATGATCAAGCTTCTGTCATTTACAAGCTAAAAAAAAAAAAAAAAAAATGAATCTTTTGAATCTTTTATTCCAGCATCTGTTGTCTTTCTTCCTATTTCTCTCGTCCTCTCTCTGTCTAGTACACACAAGCTTTAGTGGTGCAGGGAGAGTAGTTTTGGAACGGCCCATTCGCTGAGGATGGGTGTTATTTCCTGAGCTCTTCCTGGCCTCTCATGGGAAAACGGCGCAGATGTGTGGGATCAAAATGCCCACTGTGCAGAACAAGAAAGCCATACCATCATTGGGCATGATTGCAAAAGCTATTGGCATTAGGTATAGAGCACTCAAATGAAACATGCTCATGTCATAACTCTTCAGGACATTCTATTAGGCCAGCCCCACTGAACTGAATCTTTGCTTGAACTGCTTTCTCAGGAAAGGCCACAACAGTCACAGAGGGGAAAGTGAGAGAGAGAGAGGGCAAGAGAAAAAAAACACAGCCCTAAGTCATGCAGTCTCACAACCTTTGACTTGCACCAATATTACTTGTCTCAAAGAAACTCAGTTCTCAGACATGTGCATTCTTTATACTACAGGCTGCAATTCTAATGTTAGCACTTCATATCATCACCTTCAGGGTTCAGTGGCTGCTTATCAAGCCAACAGCAGATGCAGCTGTGCAGGAGCACGTAGCTGTTTTATCCATGATTCTCAAAGTGGTTCCAGAGTTCTGTGACGTACAGCCAGAAACTCCATGATTTAATGACTGGACTTTGCTGGCGCTCATTATCACTACTATCATGTTACTAATACAGTGTTATACTGTAGTTATTTGTTCACTCTGAACAACGTTAATCTTTATAATTTACACATTTTTTTTTAAGCTCCTTTCATATGGACAAATCTTTGTGGATTCCTGACTATAAAATTTCTGTGTGCTTGTTGAAAAGTCTATTCCACATTCAGTACTCATTTGCTGTTGTAATAAGATCCACTCTTTTGGGAAGATGTTCCACTAGCATTTGGAGTGTGCTTGTGCTCATTCAGACACAAGAGTGTTAGTAAAGTGAGTGTACTGATGTATGTTGAGGAGGCCTGAGGTGCAGTCAGTGCTCCAAATCATTCCAAAGGTGTTCAGTTGGGTTGAGGTCAAAGCTTTATAAAACAGGCCACTCAAGATCTTTTACTCCAACCCATGTAAACCATATCTTCATGGAGCTCACTCTGGTTTGGTTCTCTAGTTTAAGCGAATTGAAAATTAACCGCTACCGCATCCAAACACATGCTATACAATTCTGTTCCTCCAACTTGGTAAAAGTTTGGGGAAAAACCACATATGACTGGAAAAGACAGGTGTCTCAATACTTTCGTTTATATAATGTACATTGGTCTGTTTTCAAAAAGTTTCCTACATTAGCCACAAAGCTGTTTGACAGTTCATAATTGATTTAGCTCTTGCTTCATCTTTAACTAAAGACAGCTCTCAGCAGTGCTCTGGTCTTTAGTTCTTTACAGCTCTTCTCACTTTCTTATGTGGATGCTCTACTCAAATAAAATCAACGAGACTCGAGCAAAATCATGCTAATACTGACATTAAAGCGATCATGCATGTCATTTCCTAGATTTAGGAGCTTCAACTTGAAGCTCCGGAATGCAGTGCAGCTGCATGAAGTTCTAAGTCTGATATTTGCTGTCTCCAGAACTACACAGATAAAATCTGATTAATAAAATGCTGTTAAATAGTGAGTGAGGAAAAAGCTCTTTTGTTATGTTTAGAAGCTAACAACAAAACGTCATTACTTGCATGCACAACATAAATATTTCTATATAAGGATATTAAGGATTTTGGATGGATTGTTGGAGCTATAATATGGATTTTAGATATGTTTTATTCACGTTTTAATTGAGATCTATTTATATAAAAACATAAATCATATATTTTAGAAACTTAAAGCTGAACCATTTAGGAAATGAAAACTAAATATTTTAGTAATTTTTGCTTTTATCCTTCCAAATGAAGTGTGAATTGTAAATACAATGCAAATTAAAATGTAATAATTTCCAAGTGAGCAGATTTATTTTCTACAAAAAATTCTTCATCATCTATATTTTTTATCAACAACATATATACACACACAGTTTAACTTAATCGAGAAAAAGTGTTGTTAATCTGATGTAAAGTAATCAAATAGTCTTTATTTTTCCAGAGTGTAAGTTTGGGTGGAAACTTGAAACGCTCCAGTAAAAACAGAAGTGCACTCATTTGCCTAAAGGGACGGCTGGCTGTGAAATGTTTCAAACCCCCAATATTTTATCTATCTATCTATCCATCCATATGCCAACATTATTTACAGATTCTGGTGGTACAAATTATGAAAACCCATTATAAAGGTTAGGCTGTTATCTGAAAATGTAATAATTGCTTAGGCAGTTATCCAAAACTAATATAAAAAAAGTAAATACCCTATAGGACTGTGACAGAGGGACTCCAGGCTCTGTCTAATGTCTCTCTCTTCTCTTTCTAAAGCAGACAGAATCTTGGCCATCTCAGATGAAGGAGTGAAATGGCACTTGTCAAGCCTTCATCGCTTGACCATGTTCCAACTGGACTGCCAAGGTTCTCCCGTGTGCACAGGGCTTATCATTCCCTTTTGCCAGCTCCTCCTCAACATCTGCCCTCCTGCTGTTACAGGCTCCCACTCCAACACTTCCACTGAGACGTAACACGAGTGGACTTATACACTCCACCAACACTAGTAACGGTGAACAAGTTGGCCGGATGACAAAACATTATGTGGACTGAAAAAAACATCTGGCCTGGACTTTGGCTCCTGCACTGCATATTCTGGTGATGGTTGAATGGATGGAGCTAACGGGATGATGTGTGGTTTAGACTATGCTGATTCAAAGTTTGATTACAAGAATAAATACGTATTGAAAGTGTATTTGCACAACAGAACACAATATTGTTTGATCGTATCTTTTGTCTCGAGACAGTTGAGAACTGTGAATCAGGATCAACCTGGACGCGCTCCATAGAAGAACACAAACAGTTCTAGTCATTCAGAACGTTCAGGCTTTTTCGCATAATGTAAACTTGGAAAGGAAATTCAGCTCCCTCTTAGACATCGTACAGCATAAGTATTAGTTTTATACTTTAATAGCCAAATAAAATAATGACAAATTAAAGAACTATTCACTTTCATCAAACACAAGCGTAGGGTTATGGGAATACAGAGAATATAATGTAGCTTAAACCAAACAGTGAAAAACCTTGCAATGCTGTATGGCACATTCTGGACAGGAACTTCACTTACAACTTAACAATGCACACAATTGACCAAGGTCCAGCATTCTGCCAATGATAACAAGGGTGTTAGCTACTGAAAAGAATACGCAGTACTTTCAGCGACGAATGTGCTGGGAATAGCAGCAAGCAAGGTCCGTGTGTTCATTACCCATGATGCTTTGTGACAAGAGCATAAATCATTCCCTAGCAGCTGCATGCTGTGTTTGTGGAGCTTTTTTAAAAAAATGCAGCATTTGACAAGAAACGCTGATGCAAAAATCGCTGTTTGACTTTCTGCCATCAGTGTTTATGGGAGTGTCTTTTTTTTTTGCCTTAAATGGGCACGAGCCTCGAGCATGCTGGATTTCAGAGCACTTTTCACAAAGCGTAGCTATCACACAGCCATCAGCACCATCTAAAGCCTGTCAGAAAAGAGCTGAGAGTAGGAGCAAACACAGCTGTCATCAGCTCCACAACACAAACCTATGCCATATTTTACTCCCAAACTAAGTGAAGCTGAAAAGCTGTCTCTGATTAGTCTCTTACTAATCAAATCCAATATGTAGTGAAAACGTCTGTAAGAAGTTAACTGCTTCAAGCAGTACAAAAAAAACATTACACACATTACAGGTGGGCTTTTAATGGCATTTCATGGCATGTGTACCATAACTATGTCAGTAATGTGGTGAACTGTGATGAAGTGACAAATCAAAGATAACTAACAGACACGGCTAAAAGAAAAGTAGTGATTCGCCTCAGCCATATATCCACTTGACTAACTGTCTCGGTTTGGGATGGAAGGACTGTTTTTCTTTTCCATGACTAATTAACTTGGGACATAATGCTGTGTGTGAGACATGCCACATTCTGACATGAGATATTCTGGTCTAATGCTTTATGCTGAAGTTGAGTGGCAAGTAAGCTTACCATGTAATAAGTCTTGAAAAATACTCAAAATACATTTATAATTCTATGCCTTTTCTTTTGCAACATGACTAAACTGAAGAAATAAATAATTGTTATAAGATTTCACAAAGTTCATCATAATATCTTGACCCTACGAAGCATGAAATCTGCATTGAAGAAAAGCAGAAGTAATAAGGCTTTTTCTGTATTTCTTTTTTTTTTTAATGGGCTGGGTCGAAAAAAGGCCAACAGATGTACAGGAACACTCAGCTGAGAAGAAAAAAAAAAAAGGAGGCTGTGTCTTTGTACATCTGCACACTGACCCACCCAATGAAAGCAGCCAAGTAAAGATAAAAAGTGAACATAGATGGTTAAAATAGTATCATAAACAAAAAGAAACAGGAAGAAAATTTACATCTTGAACCGTCAGAACTGTAGGCTATTTAAAGTATCATATAGTACTTTGTGCTTTTTTTTTAATTATATATTTTAGTGCAAAGCTTCTCAGATATACTCATGAATGCTATGTACTATAAAATACTATTTAAAAAAACTATTTTGCCATATTTATAATTACATGGGTGTATACACTGTAACCTAACTCATACTTTGCAAAACCAAAAACATCATTTATGACCCCATGATATTGCATAGATGAACTGTTAGATATTTGGAGTCTTTAACATATGATCTCTATGTCATGTTTCAGTAGCCCGAGTTGCTTAATTTCCTCTGAGAGTGGGTCAAACAATACCTGCTCAATACCTGCTCATCTATTTCCCACAATTCTCAGGTTGCACTCTCAGGATTAAAGGCACCAAACTCTTGTCCCGGAGACTATACCATCAAACCATTATTAACTTCAAAGCTTATTACTGAATTCTAATTAAAAGTACACCACATGTACTTTCCCCAGGTAAAAGACACTAAAGGTACAAAGCATGTATCCTCCACATCAATTAAAAAAAAAAAAAAAAAAAAAAAAAGTACAGCCTGGTTTCCCCTTTAATTCGGTGTGTTTACTAAAAGGAAGATGGAAGAGAAGCTTTACCTTTCTGCTTCCAGCCGCATCTCCTCTCTCTTTTGTTTCCTCTGCTCCCGGCGCCATTCAAAGTCATCCATGGTTCAGTCCTGGAGGTGTGGCCCTGTAAAAAAAAAAAAAAAAAAAAAAAAAGTAACTTGAGTCTGTTAGCTTTATCCCCTTTCTGTAGATAATAACAAGCTCAATTATCTTGAAACCACATATTATGGCATTTAGGTAAATTTCTAGGATGCACGTCTGCCTCACGGTTACCACGGTTACTGTTTTCACCAAAGTCACACGTTCTCATATGCAAGACATTTCTAGGCTCTTTGCTGCGTCTTCGGCTGGAGTAAAAAGCAGACTGAATTTGGTTTGGCCGCAAAATGGAAAACGTTGAGGCCAAAAACCGGGACAGAGAAAGCAAAGAGCGAGAGAGAAGAACGCGGGTAAAGGAGAGGATGTAAGCACAGGATGTTCAGGCATTAAAAGACTCTATATACACTGGGCTGGTGAGTAGAGGGGAAAACTGGACCACCCAGAAGCTTCAGGAGCTACAGCGGTGTGTGTGTGCAGAAGCCGGCATACCTTACCACAGCAACGAAAAGCCTTAGAGGAGTCTGCTGCTCTGTGCGCTCACACCATTCCAGCCTTTCAGTCGCTTGCTCCTCGTTTTCTGTCTCAGCACCACTTCCAACACAAAGAGCTTCTCGCGTTGAATGTAGCTACCAGAAAAGGCAAAAGCCATCCTCTTCCGTTCCCCTCTTGTTCACCCTCCCTCTCTTCCTCTCTGTCTCTCATTCTCTCTCTCTATCCCTCCCTTTCCAGGGCAGACAGCTCGGGCCTCCTTCTAACCCTCCCTTCCTTCTTTTTTCTTCCTCTCGTTCTCTAATTCTCCCTTCCACTCCTCCCTTCCTCTCCCTATCATTTCTCTTTCTTTCTTTGTGCCGTCCCCCCCCCCAAAAAAAAGCACACACCTTTTTTATTTTTTGTCTTTTGCACTCTCTATCCTCATCTATTCTGTGTTTACTAAGCTGTCCCTGGTTAGCCAGCCTCAGCCTGGATGCTATGGCTTTTTAAAAGCAAACTCTTGCTGTGGGTTTCCTGTTCAGCAATAGAGGCCTGTCTGGACTGTTCTCCATTTTGTTTTGACTTACAGGGAATGTGCAAAAGACTGAAATAGAGAGAGGAGGGGAATTTAGCAGTTTACTTATCACCCCAAATCTTTGATGCACTACAGAAATTCAGACTACCGTGTGGGCACATACTGTCCTGCTTGTGTAAACACTCCATTTTATACAAATATCCGTAATCGAATCAAACAAATCATTAACATTGTTAAATCAATATTAGAACACTCTGGCATGCTGTGTAACACGGTTCACTCTTGCACTGTTTTCAATTATCTGTCTGAGCTGTATTTGAGCATGCTGACGCATCTCGGTTCACGTTTGCGGTGCGTTCTCTGCATTGGGCAGGCGAGCGGCTCAGCATCAGAGGGCCTGTCTTTTTGGAGCCCAAACATTCCTTTCTTAGCCTTCCAAGCTGAAGCAAAAACATGCAGAAATAGAAAAGCCCCTTGCACCAGAAGACCACCCGTACACAGCTAGAGCAAGTACACAGTGGGATAATGGAAGGGCCCTGTTTTGCCTGCTGTCATAGGATTAAATCCATCTCTCTGTTTCAGAACGGGTCTCTTGCCGCTGGGAGACTCCTCTTCTCCTCCAGAGGGCGAGGAGCAGCTCGGCCATAATGACATATCTACCCAGTAAATTACTACCTCCGTTTCACAGCCGGTGTTTAGCCTGTACACTGTTTGACTCGTGGCAATGCTGTTAAGTACAAGAGTTCATATTTGTCTGTGACAATCTAAGTTGCGATTCTACACATTAAACCTTCAAAAATACTGTACTTAGCATCTGTGCTGTGCAGTGAAGGAGATGATAAACTGCACAGCACCCTGAGGGAGTGAGAAACAGTTCAGCATTGCCTGCAAGCTGCAAAGCAGTCGTGGTCTAGACAGGATTAAACCGATGGCTGTTTTAAGATAGGTCTATAGCACATAGCACTTCCTGAGCTGCACTTCTGTGTCACTCACACCGAGTCCACAATGAAAGTCTGGGAATTTAAATGTATTTTTTTTTTACTCAAAATATTGAGGATTTGAAGAAATAAAAAGTAAAGAATTTTCAATATTCTCAACAGTCACAGTTAACATTTGAACAAATTTATGAATTTGATCTTGTACCAATAAGACTCTTCCAATGAAGCAAATTGTATGTTCAGATGACATTAATTTAATGTAACATGAATATTTAGATTTACTCTGACTTTTTTTATTGGGTTGCATGATTTGTTAGATATTTGCTTGTGAGCTTTCAATTCAATTCATTTTTATTTGTATAGCGCTTTTAATAACCGACCGTCTCAAAGCAGCTCTACACAGAAAATGCGGTAATAAAGAATAAATAAGAGGTTCTTTGTAAGTGTACGTTTGTCCCTAATAAGCAAGCCAGTGGTGACTGTGGCAAGGAAAAACTCAGAGATAGCATGAGAAGAAACCTTGAAATGAACCAGACTCAACACATCCTCATCTGGGTGGCACCGAATGATTATTCATTAGAGTTCAACGTTATTGAGGTGTGCAATGATTATCAAATGCAAACTGTAGTCCTGAGTCAGTGTAGAACTGAGCTTAAGTGCACACTTTAAAGCAAAAAAGAGACAATGAATAATAAAAAAAAAATGAAAATATATTCTGGATTTCTATTTGACATTTTCTTCATTTTGACACAAAGTAATGCTGAAAACAAAATGAAAAACGATTGCAATAAAATAGAAGTGTAAGTGAAATGGAGGCATTTTCACTGTACACACCAAGTATAACAGCAAATGTCTATTTTCAGGCCATGTATGCTCTACTATTTAGCTTCGCCTAAGTGTTGTGACTTCCCCATGTCTCTGTAATAATTAGCAGCGTCAATGACTGCAAGCTCAGCCTACAAAATTAGCCATTAGCATTCTGTCTGCAGCTTGCTGGGATGGCCCTCCATACGACATAAGTGCTCTTCACAAACTAAGCCAAGTCTGAGGTGATGCACAACCCCTACCGCCAAACGGATTAAATAACTAAATGTTTGGATCTACCTCCCACTGCTTTCTGGAGCGCAGCCTTACTGGAATGCTCGGACCGAAGACTAAATTTACTTCTCCAGAAAAGCCATTGCACTGCCAACATAAACCGTCACCCTTATTTGCATGTCTGTCAATAAAAGGTCCATTATCATGAACTGGCTTCACTAAGGCAAAGCAGTGCTAACATACTCTCGTTAGATATGGCGGGATGCCTGGCATCGGAAGTGCTACTGGCCTGGTTTATCTCTCGCCAAGGAGTTCTTAAACAGCCATGAAACAGAGAAGTGTCACATTAATATCTATTCTGCTATAATGTGATAAACTGTTTATTACCTTGTACTGCCACTCGGTCTCAATAACTGCTTATCACCCTGAAGTAAATTAAGCAATAAACTCATAAATCTTTGGGATTAAAACAGACAAAAGAGTAACCACAAAGAAAAATGGACATTGAACATGTATATTTTTAATTTATATGTAAATTTACATGTATATATATATATATATATATATATATATATATATATATATATATATATATATATATATATATATATGTGATTAAAATTGATAAGGTTTTTTTAATATAAAAAAGACCTACCACGTCACATGCTGCATTAATACTCCAAAAACCACTGTTCGTCAATCTGTCCAGGATCTCGCAATGCCTTTACTATCCTCTAATTCAGCTAAACAACAATCCACCCGTTTCTCATTTTCAGTAATATCTCAGAACATTAAAGAAACAAGGCTCAATAATAAGACTGCTAGAAGCACAGTGCAAATGAGCTTCTTTATTTTGCTGTTTTCAGATTTATGTTTGGGTTTTTTTTGTGCATTGCCCAAAATATGAACTTTGCCTCTTTAATCATTATTGTGCCTGCTCATCTGGAACTGTCAAGTTTCAAGGTTCTACCAGTGCTCATAACCAGAAGTCTCAGACAAAAACAAAAACACACAACTTGTCTTGTTACTGAGATACCGCACAATCCTCTGTCCCATGTCTCCACCACATCAGAAGACTTCAGTGTAATGTTTCAATTATATGTGATTTGTATAGGACATATGGCATTTAACGTAAAGTAACTTAAAGTGCTGACACTGATACCCTGTGTATGTTGCTACTATAGAAAGGATAACACGTTAGAAATAATGCACGAATATAAAGCTTGCAGCTGGAAACACTCAGAGCTGCTGTTGAATTAAACACATTCCATTCAATCTGAATCAAGCATTCAGGAGGCGTATATTAGATGTAATTTAATAATGAATTGATTCCTTTATATTTTTTATATAAGACTTATTACATGTCAAACATAAGTTTGGTGTATTGAACATTGAGTGAATCGTTCTGCTTATTAAGTGTATTATTTCTCTTAAGTGTTTTACTATGCGCACACACACACACACACACACACACACACACACACACACACTATTGCTAGTCTTTCCAGTGTTTGGTGTCGACTCTGCATTAGCATGTGTGTGCTAGCCAGGTGCAGATGAGCATCTTAAAAATGTGCCGTGTCAGCAGCATCTTAACAAGGTCATTCAGACGCGCACACACACACACACACACACAGAAACCTGGCAGCTATGCCAGCAATGCACACATTTTTCTCATAATTTAATTCACTCCTGACCTTCACTCAATAACCGGCCAATTAAATGCTGAAACTTTCAATAAAGCTGGGGTCAGTGAATTTTAAGTTGGAGTTGTTCTTATATTCTAACAGCTGTTAATACACTGTATGCTCAGAGGCAGGATTTTAATGTCTGTAAACAGGACAGAAATAAAAACCCCAAAAGATCCAACAAACTGTTTAAAAGGAGGTGTCTTTACATGGCAGTTAAACAATTTGCCTGACAATTCAGCAAACGCTGCCTTCTACACTACCATTCAGCTCTCAGTTACCATTCAATCTTTTTTGTTTTTTCTTCACATTTTTTGGCAAAATGCATGTGGTTTGGGGGAATGGCTTAAAACAAACACTGAAGAAAAGAGCTTTAGAAGAGCTTTATTTATCTGAGTTCAGGAAAAGCTACTCCAATTATCTTCTGCCAAAATCACTAAAGATATGATTAGCTATTAGTATAATTACCATTAAAATTAAATGTGATGATGCATTCAGTCCAAACACCAGATCTGAGAAATGGACCAGAACCTCAGACTTCATAAAGTGCATTATTATTTTAACTTTATAACTTCTTAAACAATCAACATCAAAACAATAGTCTTCATCCTGCTAAGTGTGATAAAGTGCCAAGTGTTTTTGATGTAAAGAAAGTGTCATCTTCAAAACAGTTTAGTGATGAGATTCTAACCTTGTATAACCTGACATTTTAAAAATCTTTGAAATTGAAACCTTTGAATTTTTTGGACAGAAATGGATTTCTCAGATATTCGACAAAGCTTGTGAATATATTTAATGCTGTGAATGTGTTACCAAACAAGGTCATAGGCCATGTCTGAGCAACAGCTCGACACACTGTCTTGAAATTTAGTGTTTTACTTTCGGAAAATGAATCATTTCCTTCAGTCTCTGATTGCTGATGTTGATAATTATTAGTAATAGTATTCAGGCAGTAACTTTTTTTGCAAAGGCAAGCTTTTAGGAGAGCAGGAATGGAGATGGAGAAGGAGATGGCCTCACCTTAAAAGCAAGTCAGAACACACAACCATAAATAAATCATTACTGTATATTATAAAGTCAAACAGAAATAAAAATTTTGAAAGGGTGTTCAATATGATTATGCAGTGAAATCTGATAAGCGGCAGTACAAAATCTACAGAAGCAGCGTAAACCATTTGGCTGTCCATGTAGAAGCATCCGTGACACTCTGCAGTGTTCATATGAGCCACAAATGCAGATGCTCTTCATAGTTCAAAGCAGAGCAAGTGTCTGATCTAGATCCTAGCAGAGAATTATAGATATATTTAAGATGCTAAGTGCCATTTAACACTCCCACAATGCTAGACTGGACATGCTTTGACTGCCTGTGCTTTTTTATCTGAATGAATGTGACAGAAGCTTCTTTTCAAGGTCCTGGCCAAGTGCAGTAAAACTTTGCAGTGCGACAGCCATCGTTATCTTACTGCTGTGTTTATAAGAGAGACGTAATGAGACCTGCAGGATCTCAAAAGGCTTATTACAGCACCGACCAAAAAAAAAAAAAAAAAAAAAAAACAGAAAAGAGGAAAGACACTGTGCACTCCTGTTCACAGTCCTTTTCAGCCTCCACATCACGTCTCAGGATACAGACATGGGCTGTACCATCTGTCATCATGGGGATGATTTGTTTGGCGGTGGTCAGTTGGCTGGAAATCGGCCCTGCCTTAAAGAACGTGCATTGTGCGTTGAACTCGATAATAATGCATCAGCACATTTGCAGAGCGAGAGAGAGAGAGTACGCGAGAGCAGGATGTTCAGCTATAAATTCAGTGGACTTTCTGGCAGGAAAATGCGGTGACTGCATTCCAGTGCTGTCACCAAGCAAATGTGCGCCACGATGCAGCAAAGACGAAGAATCAAAAAGAGAAATCAACAGGCCGGACAGAAGTTGTCTCTTATCTTGATCAACAAGTTTTGTTTTTGCTGATTAGATTTTAGTGTTGGTCACGGACAAAAAAAAAACACCCTAATGACAAATCTATATACATGGTCAAATTTTACTGCAGCAAATACAGTTCCAGTCAGGTCTCGATATAAAAAAACAACATCAGAGTAGTTAAACTGTTGCGCTTAAAAGAAATACTGCCACATCCTATATAGTTGAAGCATGCACAGTATGCTACAAGTTAACAATAATTAAAAGCCGACAAAACCCTTTTCAGTTTCCATTCAGACATTATCATTCAAAACTTAAATTGTGAAATGTCTTCGAGATAGTAAAACTCATCCAAACAGCTACCTACAATTATGACTTCAAATAATTACCTTCAGCTGTCCAGCTTTTCTTTCCAAGACATGTTCATTTAAAAACACCTCTTTATTTTAGCATGACAGCCATTCAGCCTAGCTAAGCATTTCATGTAAAAAAAAAAAAAACATACTATACACAAAAATCAGTACAGTTCATGTACGATTGGTTATTTTAATCAAAGTGACAAGGTTAAACGAATAAAAGGAAATTCTTTGAAAAGAGTCTTAGCCATTGCTATTTGAGAATGGAAATCGAGACTCCCACATTCCCAGACAATGGATCACATTCCTAAGCACGCAGCCTTGTCCAGTGAATCACTTTAGGACTTTTAGGTTTAAATTACCTACCTATAGATCAAACAAGTCTCAGATGTTTCACCAAACAAACGCTCCTGCAACTGCACAGACCTTGATGAACATTCACGTTCCCTAACCCTGAACTTTCAGCACACATCTACGATTTGATCATAACAGAGAAAGAAATGACACGGCCGATTCGGGTATTATTCATTACTAAGATTAAAGAGCTGGGATCTCGCACGTAAACTCGGCACTGAGGCCCATCATTCGGCTGTACTCTGTCATCATGGCAAAACTTTTGAGCTGGAGAGCTGTAAATCTGAGCTACTAAATCTGTCGCAAGCCACAAACATGCTCTTAAATCCACATTATTCTCCACAATTAAAAAAAGTTTATTATAAAAACAACAAAATAGAATGCCAGTAAAAGCATTTATTTATTTATTTTCTACGATCCCCTTCGTTCTTCAAAATCAGATAAATAAGGTAAGGATCAGAGGCTTTGCTCTGAAAAACTGCCAAAAGTGTTCGTTCTCAGTTCATTCTTAAGATATGTGCTTTTTTTTTTTGGCTTTTTTTCTTTTTTTAAAAAGGTTTGCTTTAAATGGTGTGCTTGTGCACTTTCCAGAGATTGCACCTCTATCAGTCAGCACTGGCATGCAAGATCCTCAGAAGGGGAAAAAAACCAAAAACACAAAAAAAAAAAAAAAAAAAAAAACGAACAAGGAAAAAAAAGAAATGATGCGAATACAGCATCAAAAGTCTGCTGCTTATTGGTGCTGCTCCACATGACCAAATATGGTAAGAAATAAGCTCCCTTTCCCGTAAGTTCAGGGGGGAAAAAAAAGAAAAGAAAGAAAAAGAAAAAAAAAAAACGAGAGGGTTTATAACATGCTGTGCTGTAAGATAGAGCCCTCGCACTCAAACACACTGACCACAGAGTGGGAAGGCTCTATCTACAGCCCACAAAGTGAATGACAGCACTGTCAGAATCTCTCTCTCTCTCTCTCTCTCTTACGCGCACACACACTTTCTTTCTCTCTTAGTACCCAAGCTGTCACAAACCAAGCAAAAACCTCTCATTTCTCAAGCAGAACCAAATATGCTCCACACACACACACACACACACACACACACACACACACACACACACACACACACAGAAATATGAGATCTGAAAAAAGAAGAAAAAAAAAACAAAATTTCCTCCAACGTTTTTGTTCAAAATGGAGGGGTTTTAACTTTCAGTACTTTTGGCTTTTATGTAACTAAAAACAGTTACATAATAAGTGGAAAAATAGAGACACTTGTCCAAATTATTCAATCTGTCAACCAGCCTCCCTCGTCTTTAGGGAACCAATCTTTGATCCTTGAATGTGGAAATGATCTGATCAGGTGTACCGTAGGCCTGGACCAAATTACTATGATTTGCACTAATTAATGTAGTTAATATATGCAAGTAGAGATTAGAATAGTATGGATTTCAATAAAGAAAAATGCTTTAGAGAAGGCAGTAGACTAAAATAGAGCAGATTACAGTAAAACAGATTAAAGCGTTGCAGATCAGAGTAGATTACAGTAGATTAGTATAGATTAAATGACAGTGCAGTTAAATAAAGTAGAGCACAGCAGAGTACACGGGACTATAGTATAAATTAGTACACATAGAAGAGCAGATTCTAGTACAGTTAAGCAAAAAGTATATTTATTGTATGTCAGAGTACAATAGAATAAAGTAAGTCACAGAAGTTTAAAGCAGATTAGAATGGAGTAGAGAAAAATGAAATAGGTTAAAGTGGTTTCAGTTGTTCTTACTGACTAACAAATTTACTGTTATAAAAAGTACTCCTCAAAAAGTCCTTCCATAAATGTCTACTAAATAAAAGACAATTTCACTGAATATATTGTTCATTGTTAAACAAAACCTTTGATTTTTGATACAGGCTACAGTATCAGCCCCACCTTCTGAAAAATCACACAAGATTTTAACGATGTTGAATTCTACCACACTGCTATAACCCCAATGATAAAGTCTTCTCTAAAATAAAGCGCTTCCATCCACCCCAATAAATACAACACAACCTACTGCCTTTATAATGGTGTAGACTTTACAGTACACACCGTATAGAGCAACAGATATAATATTCTTAGATAAAGTATCTATTTCACTGTTCCAGTCTGACAAATAATACCTGTATTGGTAAATACAGTGCATAATGACATTCACGTACATCTATTTAAATGAAATAGGTGATTCAGAAAAGTGGGGGCAACATGAGATTTACTGGAATAACTGGCACTTTACTGAAATCCTTAATATCTTAGTAATATTTAATTTTTAAAAATCTTATATTTAGAATAGTTAAAACATGAGGCCTGTTTTTGATCTCGTATTTGTAGTGAATTTCTTACTGTTGCGTTATAGAATATTGTCGTTCAGTCATCTCCAAATGTAAATTTATATTATATATATATATATATATATATATATATATATATATATATATATATATATATATATATATATATATATATATATATATATATATATATTGAGGTTCTACAAAACTATAAATAGATTATAGACACCTGACCAAGTTTTATGTGCTTTTTTGAACATCCCATTCCAAATGTATTCCAATTTGCTATTATAATAACCTCTACTATTCTGGGAAGATGTTCCACTAAATTTTTGAGCATGCTTACAAAGATTTGTGCCACAAGGATATAAGTAATGTCAGGTATTGATGGTTGCAGTCATTGTTCCAGTTCATCCCAAAGGTGTTAATAGGGTTGAGGTCAGCGCTCTATAACAGGCCATTCAAGATCTTCCCCTCAAACTCATGTAAACCATATTTTACACTGAGCGTGCATTGTGCTCAGGGGCACGGTCTTGCTGGAGCAGGTTTGGGCAGAAAATTTAATGCTACTGCATCTATACAATTGTGTGCCTTCAATTCTGTGGTAAAAGTTTGGGGGAGGAAAATAAATAAATTAATAAATAAATCATATTTGGATGGAAAAGTCAGGCATCCCAACACTTTTGTCTATATGCCGTATAATTAGAGAGTATCTTTACCTCATCATCACCATCTCAAGAAGACTTTTCGAAAACGAGAACCTATGACCCAAGCCTCATTCAGCCCAGGCAAGACGAGCTCTTAAATAAACACTTAATTTCTCTGTGGTAATTAACATAAGCCAGGGCATGGCTCTGGAGCATGTGCCATGTATGACCTACCCTGCTGGAACATTTCATGCCACATAAAACTGTTCTTGATATAAACCTGAAAAGTTCCTGACATGCCTTGTAAAACATACCTCTTGCTGACAGCCATCCTTTAGCTACACCATGCAGAAATGGCCCTGAAGCAAAAATGGTCCTGACACATGTTGAGATAGACAAGGAGAACTGAAAAGTGATTTAGGATCTTATGAGATCACACAGACTAAAAGGCTGTCATGTCCTACAGTATATGAAACATGTAACAGCAATGCAGAAGGCACTTTGCAAGATGCATGTACTGATCATCATTACTGCTTTATTTACATGTGAAAATATTTCGAGGTTTGAATGATTGCTTGGTCCCTGAAGAAAAATAGTACTGAACATCCAACGATGTCTTTGTTGGACTGCAAATGTGAGATGATAAATCAGTATTGTACAGGTAAACTTACGGCGTAGAGAGTTATTGAAAAAACGGTCGTAAGTCAAGAAGAATGACTATTCTAAGATGCGTTTCGACGCAGACTTAGAGGCACTGTAAAAATTATTTTTTTTTACATAGTACAAAAAGAAAAATATAAATAATTTTTTCTCTTCGGAGGTGACCATCATATCTCCGAAATGTCATAAGTTGAGTGGTCATAGGTCAGGGGTCTGACTGTAATTGATATATGACTGTAGTCCAACATACTGAGTACTTAAATTAATCAAGAGCCAGCTATCTTACTGCAAAAGAAAGTTACAGCTTAACCTGGACTGTAATTCTGGCTGGAATATGTAATGTGTGAAAGATGGGATTTTTTTTTTATCATGTTTACTATAAAATGTTTATTCACCATTTATCTCATAATACAATAACATCAAAAAAGAGACATGAGGTATTGACAGATTATAGCTGCTATAATGCAAGTCATCATAGGAACTACTAACAAAAGAAACCAAGATATTAAGTAGATAAATGTCATTTTCATACTAGAGGGAAAAAACAAAACAGGAAAATCACTGGCAAATTGCTGCGGTATGAAGCGTAATAAAACACTTGGGGATGTGGGATGTGCTGTTATTGGAAAATAATATTGAGCCACATCACAACACTCCTACATCACTTATTTTTTTAACAGCACCCATATCATGCTAATCACAAAAACAAAAGATTTATGTAAACGTGCAATTGTATATTAAGAAATTAATTAAACCAGATAAGAAATGTTCACAGCTTAAAATCTAAATCTGTTTATTAAATAGCTTTTCATCATCATCAAGACAGAGCATATGATGTCCTATTGCCTTTATCTGAAGGTCCAGTGATGCTACTAGTGATGTGAACTTTGGCTGACTAAAACCTAGGCGGAGCTTCCTTTTTGGAGATTTTGTAAAAGAACAATGATTATTTCAATCATTTAAAAGAGGGTTAGTGATCCGGAGGTCAGGAATGGCCTCTTGTCAGTGATCAGCCAGACTGATGACAGCAGCAGGGAGTTTGGCCACAGAGATGCTTTTAAAAGTCCTTGTACTTTGAAGCATGGAGCACAAAAGACGCGTTCTAGTTTATACTCTTTACTCTAGAACAAACAGAGCTTATGTGCCTCACATCAATCATGTCTCCATGGAATGTACACAACGTAGGTAAAAACTCTCAAGTTCAGGAATGCTTGTAAATACTCTGCAGGGAAATGTGTGTGTATATATATATATATATATATATATATATATATATATATATATATATATATATATATATATATATATATCTCGAATGCAAAGGACATTCAGACCACCCATTCCTGTGTAGAACCCTTTCCTGTGCCTCCCTCTGTGCTCCTCCCATTACACTTGTGTAGTCACTTCTTTTCACTCGTATTGACAGGGACTGCTGTTGTCAGCATGGTAGAGGGTTTGTAAACACATGTGCCACTCAAGATGAGGCTGCAATATGCAAAACTTTACACTGCAATTATACCATTTCATAATGGGTCTGTCTTATGACCTGAAATATATTAAAAACACATTTTAGATGTCACACAATTAAGGAGCATCCTGCATTATTTCAAACAATGATTTTTTTTGGATTAGTCTAATTCATCTGTTTGAATGCTGTAATCAATCAAAACAAATCAAAACCTTACAGCAATGTTTATTACAAATCTGGGTCTGATACTTTTAACATGTAATAAAACATCAACAGCTGTATTTGGAGGAAACTTCTTAGAGGTGAGTAGATATGTCTGAGCAACCGAGAGCATATAATTAGTTGTGCTCTCCGGGAAGGACTAATGGCATATACACTAAAGAGTTCATGTACACAGAAGAGGGCAGATAGCATCTTATCTCAAAGTGTGTTACAGTGCCTTGTAATGCATCAGCAGCAGCCGTTCAAAAATATGCAGCTGTCACATGTCTTAGTAAACACAAGCCTATGATTAGAATAATAAAAAAATAATACTGTACACCCATACTGTTTTTCAATGAATGTGATTGATACAGAATTTGTCCACGTCCTGACGTCGTTTTTTCTTGTGACATTGGTTCCATTTTGTGTCCATCCCTCTTTTTTTTCCTCTTAAACCGACTTTGTACTAGACACTGGATGCGCTTTAAAGTCATGTGATGGATTACTTTAGTCATCTGAAATATAGGCTTTTATTGTTTTTCTGTGTAATTGCCTGGCCATCAAGCCAGCCAACCCAGAGCATTCATTTTCTCTCTGTGACATATGGACTGACCTTGCACTCACACCAGCAAATGATAAGTCACTGATGTCACTCCAGGTCTGATTCTTGTGGCCATATAGTGACCGCTACTGTTATCGCTTGTGAGTGTACAATATCTGTCTTTTTATAGATCAGTACAAAAATAAACTAATAAATTGTATAGAATCTGCTGTACTCTTAACCTGTAAGTGACAATGACAGTGCAATCATTTATTTCCTATGTGTGCAGTTCATTGCTAATGACACAGTAAAACGTCACTAAATCTAAAGTCTTGTCATTTTCAGAAAGCCTCAGACCAGACTACATATAACAGTGTATAGTGCACTGATTTTTTTTTTAGGAAAACACATTCGAATTTAATCTTTAATTGAATTTTGTAAATAATAAATTTTTGAACGATAGTAGAGCAGAGCAAGTGACTAGTAATTTAGTGGATGTTTAAATGCTAGTGCTCAAATGTAGCCGTTTCCATGTGTTGCAAATTTGCATCGGGAATGCTGAACTTCTGTTCACTTAGCCGCTTGTTTGCGTGACTGTAAATGCAGAATGAACCTGCAATGTTGAAACAACTTACAGTTCTTAACCTGCATAATGAATTTAACATTATTAAATGTAATAAACTAGGGTAATGGTAAAGACAATAAAATATTGTTTTATAAACAAAAGGAATTAAAAAGCATTAATGATTTCCAGGTTCTTGGCTTATTTCAGCCTATCTGTGCTCCACAAATAAGCAAACCTTTTAACACTGAACACAGAAGAATAGCTTGTGAGATTGCAGACTGCTAGGCATCAAGCCATTTTGCTCAGGAGTAAGATATAAAAGATAGGAGAAGCATTTCTGATCCTGTCCCAGTGGAATTTGCTGAAAGTATGCAGTTGATAACCATCAAGCAAGATTAGGCTTGTTTAGCCTTTTATTTTTGAATCCGCTACCCTTATTTAATAAAGTTTGAGCATTCATGTCTTCTAAAAGTAGTGGCAGATTATTGCCATCCATTAAATGTTCATGCGACGTCCTCATAATCATCTTTATAGTGATACGAAGACGAGCCTACAATTATCCAGAAGATCGGCTTAGCTGGTCGAATGCTTATTCGAATATATATGCTAAACTCTAAGAATGGATTAAGAATGAAAGACATTTATAGTCATAATTATAATGTATTGTTTTGCTTAATGTGGCCTATAAATGTATTTAAACTTGTCTTGATTTGTTATAATCCTAGAGTGTAGTGAATCTAGAGTGCTCTTCAAAAGCTCTAGTGCTTCCTGCCTCCACTTCAGGCATTCAGATCTGAAACCTTTGTGAAGATCCAGAAACTAACATATTTGAATGTTGACAACAGCTTACTTTATTACTTTGCCATAAATTATTAGTTCTTGGCTATAAAGACGAGTATTTGACATTGCTATATTTTGCTCTGTATGAACATGTTGCCAGATGGTGACTTCTTCCACAGACTATGAATTAATAAAATGTCTGTGTTGAAGTTAAAAAAAATAAATAAATAAATAAAAATAAAAAAAAGACATTTTTGAAATTTGTCTCTGAGCACTCTTTTTCTTAAACACATAACACTGAGCCCTTGGTGATTACCCGACTTGAATGTGCTAAACGAGGTAGAGTCTGCAGTGCTGTGAACTTCGACACCCTTGTACTATAAAAACTCTCATTTCCAGCGATCCACCTGTGCCACATAAACACTTTCAGGCACAAAGTGGTGTATGGTTCTGCCAGAGGCAAGCTTGACTGAGTGACTGTTACCGTTACTTCAGGCAGGTCTGGGCAGCTGGGATGCTATTACTGATCATTAAGTTAAACCTGAACTAATAAAAGGCTATTATTATCCAAGGTGGTCTCTCGGATGGCAGTCATAAAGAAGGTGTGCATTTACATGATTTCAATGTCTCTCAAAACACACACACACCCACGCACATAGACACCAGCCGTTAATGTAACAAGAGTTCATTGTTCTACATGGCACTGCTATAGTCATTAAATCTGACCTTAATGAGGGCAGCCTGTGCGACGCAGCCCCCCTCCGTCTTTCCACGCACACTGCATCTTTTCCCCTCTTGTAATCAAATGCAGGTGCAATCTGTTTCATTATTCAGAACATGCCCACAATTACAGTGAACTCCCCAATTGTCAGTCTGTGTACTAAAACCAGTGTAAACAGCTTGAGACCATTGTAACCCTGTACTCATGTCACTGTACCCTCTGCTTAGCCGTTAACACAGCTCTCTTCTACACGCCTGTGTACCTTATAACCAACTGTAAGAACTGACAGCGTGATTATCCCCATTCTGTCAGCTTAAGAAGCTGATTCATTCCCACTATGAATATCTTCACTGACTGATGGTATAAGTAGCACATAAATACCCTCAATAGCTCCTTGAATGAATCACAATGGTCATGTCTGGGATGTGTAGCAGGCCCACTGACTAGGTCACCCTGCAATTGAACTGCTGCCGAAAGCTAATAAAACCCCCTTTTTAAGAAAGCCAGACCCGTGTTGTTTATTAACAGCGCGAGTGATTGGAACAGAGTCGTTACTAGCACGTTTCTTATGAGGTAAGAGGCTCTCAGATGCCAGCCTCTCTCCCAGAAGAGCGTTCTTAATTAAACGCCACTCACAAGGAACCTGTTTCTGCCACTGAATCTGTGCCAGCTGTCTGAATCTGTGAAGGAAAATGCAAAGTGATGAATTACAGCACTGCCATGATTCTTGATAAACGAATACAAACTGCCTGGATTGTTGTGTCCTCATAGGACTGAAAAGTAGGTACAGCTTACATATAGGTGTCAAGACATATTTAACACACCATGTAGAGCAACAGGATCAGGCTCCACTCCTTGTGGACCACATCACCAGAGAGATTTATGCTGTCGCTCCATGGCCCAATGAAATGCAGCTCATACAGGCTTTTGTAAACAGGAGATAAGTTGATTCATGTGTTAACTGACAAAGATTACTAAAACAGAACCGGGGTCTGGTCCAGCAAAGTTCGGTGAAAAGCTACATAATTTGCATATTACCTATTATCTGCATTGGACAAAGTCATTTTTCATAATACTGATTATTACCACTACTACTACTACCACCACTTTAAACTGTTAGTTAACCATTTCTAATGGAAACACTTCAAACATACATCCAAAATGACCACACACCTGCATAAGAAATATACGTGCATCAGCGGGACATTAATTCCACAGCATTAATGAAGTGTCACAGTGGATCTAGAGACTGTCTTAGGAACACTGTGCATGCAGCTATTCACAGCTCAATTGTACACCTAGAGACAGTTTAGGGATGAGATGGCTAGGTTTATGGGATGAGGGTGGTAACCGGACAACACTAATAAAACTAAAATGAACACAGACCATTTTAATGCCAAATACAAACAAATCAATATCCAAACAAATAACTACAGGGAACAAAAATTTTGGAAAATAAAAATGTATTGATTTTTACTTTGCGTCTGCTCGAGGAATTCACTTGGCCTATCCACTTTGTGTTGGCAATGCATTTTATTTTTTTTTGCCTCTTGTTGGTATAATGAAACTGCAATGACATTGCACCATCATGCTGCATAAAATCATGAATCATAAACCAACCTACTCATTTATGTAGTTATGCAATCAGCCAGTCATATTACTGTGCAATGCATAAAAATGCACATAAAAGGCCATGAGATTTAGTTCATGTTCATATACAAAATATCAAACACTGGATTTAAAGAAGATTGGAAAAATATTATCACCTGCTCTTTGCTCAGTCTTCAGCAGTCCAGTTTGAGTAATCCTGATGTTTTTGGCTGGGATAAATACAGTAAATCCTGCTGTTGTAGCCCATTTGCCTCAAGACTCAATGTTTTATGCTCTGTGAATATATGCTTTTCTGCTCACCACAGCTGTAAAGAGTGGTTGCATTACCATAGCCTTCCTGTCAGCTTGGATTAGTCTGGCCATACACCTCTGACCTTTCTCATCAACAAAGCATTTCCTTATAATGAAGTGCTGCTCTCTGGAGGTTCACTTAATATTTTTGGACCATTCTGTGTAAACCCTGGAGATTCTTGTGTGAAAATCCCAGATGATCAGCAGTTTCTGAAGCACTCAAACTAGGCCTTCTGGCACCAGCAAACATGCCACAATCGTCACCGAGATCACATTTTTCTTCATTCTGATGCTGGTGTGAACATTAACAGATGATCTTGACCTGCATCTCTATGATTTTAGACACTGCGCTGCTGCCACATGATTTAGCTGATTTAATAATTGCATGAATGAGTCATTGTACCATGGTTCCTTTTAAAATGGTCAGTCTATAGGCATCCTAAAATTCCTTAAATACCAGTCATTAAAAAAAGGGGCCTTGAATCATGACTTTAGCAAGAGCACATTAGCCATTCTCTGTTTAGATGTTTGTTTATTTTGGGCCTGAATAGCAGAGGTCCCCATTGGGAAGAGGCTGGAAGAGAGACAGAAACGGACTCGCGCTGACATTTCCTGTAACTGTTTTATCAGAGAGGAGCGATTTGGACTCCGGCTCATCAGCAAGAATTTACATTATCAATACAACATTTGGGGAACTTGCAATCACGCGAAGACAACTTACAGTAGATGATCGGTATTGGAGCAATCAGGAAAATAGAATAAAAAGATTGTGTGACTTAAATACGTGCTGTATAATATGCCACTGTGCATATGACCAGGATGACCGTATACGCTTAAACTACAGCTCTAACTGTGTGCCCTCTACAGAGAGGATTTATTTCTAAATCTAACATGGCTGCACCCTCAGGCAATGGAGCGAAAAGAACTCATCCGTCAGCGTTATCCATCATCCGAAAGAAATCCTTGCACATCAGCAGTTCTGGCTTACTTCAAGTCTCCCTACTTAAGAGTTACACAGTCTCGATCCAACTCAACGTTTCTGTTCCAGATTCCCACTTTTCTGCTGAAAACTGCAACCAATGCCGGAGAATAACAGACCACAACGTCAAATTACCAGAAAAAAGAAAAGAAGGGGAAGAGAGGGGAAAAAAAAAAAAAAAAAAAATACCCTTTCCACTAAAGAACGAGTTGAAAATGAGTGAGCGAAAAAAAGAGGAATTTCAGATTTATACAGAATTTTACAATCAAAACATCTGCAAGGCAATTATGGGATATTTGCAGGAACCTAAATAAACATGAGCTAAGGTTTCAGATGGCTCTGATCTCACAATTGAGGAATGTCCTAGATTGGTGCCCTCCCTTCCTCCCTATCCTTGATCGTCATAACCAGTTTAGAGTTAAACAGATCATTAAAAGACCTCAAAGCAGACAAAAAAAAAAAAAAAAAAAAAAAAAAAGTACCGGAGTTGCACAAGTGGATATGTAGGACCTAACTCATTCCACTTACAAAAGTACAGGGTATCAGCTTAAAAGCAGAGGACGACTAGTGCACAACACGATGTGGTCAGACTAGCTCGACTCATGTCCCTTGAGCTTTCTCCACAGTGTTAATCACTGTAACAGAGAGCTAATTGAACTTTTACAATGGTTATCCAAAGTAAACATTCTTGCAGTATTATTTCACAGGGGTCCATTTACAAAATGCTTACACATACTTTCATTTGCCCTTGGGTACTTCTTATATCCAGACATATGCAAGTCCCAAGAAATTCCAATTTTGTGTGATAGCCTGAGAATCATTTGAATGAAAACTTCCTAAAAACACAAATCACCTGCAGGTTGAATAATGACAATTTTAGATTCAAAACAGCAACAACGCAAATATTTATTTAATGCAAGTTTGAATTGAAAATTATTTGATTTAGGTTATTACCCTAAAAAAATTGTTTAGTATGGAGTCAATCCTACACTGGGTAACACCTTAAACAGGCCACTCTGTTCCTATAACAGCCTCTGTCCTGTAGTTGTGTTCTTTAGCCTGGACCTGAAGGATCTAGACTCCGGAAACACAGGGTAGTGTTCTCTACATCCTGCCTGAGCCAGGCCTATGGCAAAGCCTCTTTATCACTTTGCAGAATTACTGCCAGAATCCTCTGGGCTCTACACATGCCCTCACATTATAGCAAAAGAAAAGAGAGCACGCAGGAGACAGAGACAAAGTGGGAGGGTTTAAAAAAAAAAAAAAAAAAAAAAAAAAAAAAGGGGGAGAGAAAATGGTGCATTCCAAAGCCTTTTTCAATCGTCTGTCACCAGGTTCAATCTGTTCCTTATAAGGCAAGGGCATTCCCATCATATTTTCCAAACACCACATTGTTATCAGATCCTGTTTCATGGCCAATTATTGTCCTGGCTCACTGCTCAAGAGACCTCACTGCTACCTACAGTATATAGTTGATCAGCATTTATACACATGCCTGAGCCATCAGTTTGAACAATACAGCAAGATTCCTTGCACTTCTGAACTTTACAATGATTAACATGGATGTCATCGAATTATCTTGGCCTGCTAAAAAAGGCCAAAAGGTATTTCTGAACCCATGCGGGCATGTTATGGGGCGGACAGTTGTGTTAACATTAGCAAGCGCCTTTACTGCATACTAAATCAGACCTGAGAATTCACTTAGCAAAGCAAACCACCCTCCCATCCTCCAGCCTGTCCACAATCCCACAACAGAAAACAGATGAAACAATACAAGAATGTTCGTGACTGGCAAAAGTGCACCGCAAATATTTTGGGACGAGAACAAGGATCGGGAATCCAGCCAGAACATACAGCACAGATGATGCTACTGAAAGTGTCGGTAAGTGAAGATCAAGGGTCCGAAAATCCAGTACAGAAGTCAACTCAAGTCAAGTGGGTTTTATTGTTATTGCTCTGTATAGTATAGGACTGCATGCAGTGCAAATACATGACGCTATGAGACGAGTGCAGAGTATCCAAGAAATATACCAGACAGTGTACCCTAAATAAACAGAATAACAGAACAGTGTTTCATGGAAGAAAGTAGTCCAAACAACCGACTGTAGGCTAGATATTAACATGCAATTGGGTTGCAAAAAAACATGCTGCAACATGGAATAGTGAGATCGGTAGAAAAGTGTTACATAGCAGCATCTTAAAATTCACTCAATATAAGGTGCAAGGGAATTACACCTTCTAACGAGGCTGGACTCCAGCCCTCCACGCCTGGTCGAAATTAGGGACCGCATGCAATGATTAAATAAATAAACTTACCACGACTATACAATTTACTACGACAAGAAAGAAAAGTTTGCTCAGCAAGAGGCTGTGGGTTCGGATAACATGTTGCTCAACTGCATTCTAGTCTCTAAATGAATACCTACAGCGAGTCCTGCAGGAGAGAAATAAACACAATCACTCAGTACTGCAGGAGCAATTCAACACTACAGATGTTTGTTCAAAAAGACACATGCAATTGATTTATACAGCACAAATATATGGCTTCACACTTCACTGGGAAATTTGCTATGTATTTGTGAATGGTTTTAAAAACAATATTGACTACACAATCAGAATTGTGGAGGTTATATCTAAGGTTTAAATGTACACATCTAAATGTTGATGTAGAAAAAATGATTGGAATCCAATTGAATTTAATTTTATATTAATAAAACTATAAAATTAAGTTTTGGTGGAAAAATACATGCATTCAATTTAACAAGAGTCAAAAAGCACAGATGTGACGGCCGCTATTTAAGCCACCAAGCCCATAATTAAGCATTTTGAAAATCTGAATTTCACTCATTCACTTTTAAAACACTTTCTCCTGTTCAGGTGGGTCACCAGGGAGCTTATCCCCAGAACACTGGATGTGATGTCTGGTCATCGCTGGACACCACACACCTTGGGAAAACCATTCTATCTACAAGCATGTTTGTATGAGGCTGAAGAAAGCTGAAGAACCCAGATAAAGTAACATCAGAAACACCGCTAAAACTCAAAACTAAAATGCTGCACCACTGTACCATAATGAACCCATATTTTAGGTGACGTTATAAACGATATTCCATGTTCTTTATCCCAGATGATCACTTCATCATGACATATTTGACTGGACAACAAACATGATCACCATGTGGATAATGCAGGAATGAATCAAAGCAATTCAAGAAACTGCAACATGGACAACACTGCACATATTGGGACAATTTAGTGCAACAGGTACACCAACAAGCATGTTTGTTGTAGGCTGGATGAAACTGTAGAACCCTGAGAAAGCCCAGGGATATGAAGTAACATTAGGAACACCACAAGAACAAAGACCTGAACTTCTGCACCACTGTACCCTCCTGAACCTACATTTTAAGAACTGAATTTAAAATGTGGCACCAAAAATATGATCACACACACACACACATTTTATAATATTTTCAACCTGCATGTATGCAAAAGGAAATGAAGGCTTTAAATTCAGATCAGTCCAATTTCTCTCCATTTTTTAAAAAAATGTTTCCATTTTCTTCATCATTGCATATTTGTCAACAAACATGATCACAATGCGAATAATGCAGAAATGCATCCAAGCATTTTACTAACCTGCAACATGAATAGCAAAACAAACAAACAAAAAAATTTATAAACAAAACCTGACAGCATGCGGTGGTAAACGCGAATAAGCAACAACGGATGAACAATAAAACTTCAACTGCAGCTTTAAGAGTATCAGGGCTTCTGAAGTTGATAAAGTTACAACTTCCATAATGTTCCACAACTTACCTGCCACTGAGTGAGAACCTGGCTGAGCTTTAGCTTATAAAACTCTGACTTTCCGAGGTTTCCGCTCGGTCTGTTCACTCCAGAGAAAAAGCTCGGGGTTCGGTCAGAGATGCGCTTTCTCCTAAAGCTCCTCCCTTTAAACATGTCCCAGCACCAGCCTCACACAGCTTTTACGACATGTCTGAAATTCATCACGCCTGCAAACAATCTAAGACACGACTTCTAATCAAAACGCCATGCCCACTCAGCTAAACTACACTATAATGTATTGTGTTTAGCAAAACTGGTGTGAATGTTCATCTGGAGCACAGAGACTCTTCTTCTGAGTCAGCAGTATGCTCAGGATATGTTTTTTAAATCAGTATTTTCTGGAATCCAAAAGATGTTCCAGAATCTTCTGAATCAGTCATTAAAGAAAAACTCCACCATGTTACAAAAGTATGTGGACACCCGATTTTCATACCTTTTTGAAAATAATATCCCAGACTATATAGTTAGACTCTGCAGTTATAACCTTCACTTCTCCAGGAAAGATGTTGGAGCATGCCCACAGCAAAGATTTTTGGTCATGCAGGAATCAAAGCTTTAGTGAGATCAGACAGTTGGATGAGGAGTCCAGGGATGTTCCAGTTTGTCCCAAAGGTGTTGAGTGGGGATAAGGGTCAGGACTCACACTGAAGTTTTTCCACTCCAAACTCAAAAAACCATGTCTTGTCAGAGCTTGTGCACAAAGGCATTGTTATGCTGGAACATGTTTGGGGCTCTTGGGTCCACTGGAGGGAAACTCAAAATGCTTCAGGGTACAAGGGACACACATACAAACTGGAAACAATTTGTTGGGGCCAATATACGGGTGCGAGAATGTCCACAGAGTTTAGGCCATAGCGTGTAGTTGTGATGTGTTTCGATCCTGGTGGTGATTTGTTGGGTTGAATTTTCATTATACATAAAGGAATTTGCTGACATCACATGGGACAATAATAGCATTACATTTGCAATAAATAAATAAACAAACAATTTAAATATTTTCAAAAGAAATTAAAAATTTTAATTCACAGTAAATAAAGAGCTTCTATTCTCAATCACCATTTCAACATTCAGTGCTATACTGAAGCTGTGGAGATTTAAAAAAATTCTAGTGCAGCCCAGTATAACCTTTGGCATAGTTGACAAAGAATTATTGGTAGCTGCCATAAATATAAATGTAGACATGGTTTAGTCATTAAGCTTTGAAAACTCACTTCTATGAGCATGTTGTAGAGTTGAGAACGTGAGAATTGAATAGACTAAAGCGCTGAAGCACTGCTGGTAGTGCTTTCTTGAGCTGATACCACTATCAGCTAATTATTGTGGGTAATATAGGCCATTTAAAACCTTTACACAAAGTGAAAATAAACCATCATTTTGGCAAAAGCAAAGAAAAAAACACTCTTGCAAACTCTTGTGCCACCACTTAACTCAGATGTTAATTATGAAGATTAAAATGCAAATTATTCACGGTGAATTTTTCCTTGGAAAGCAGAATTGTGTAGTAAAAGATTCTAGGCTTCAAACTGGTGGGTTTTTTTTCTGTACAACAAATTAGCCAATTATTTCATACTTTTAGAAGACCCACATCTAATGGTTACAATGAGATATTTACGATTTTTTTTTACTGTAAAGGTGAATTGCCTTTGACAGACCTGTCAACAGGATGAACCCAATATATAACAGTGGCTTAATGGAAATAGAAATCAAGTAAATCTGTCGAAAAGAGACAGAAGAGCCAATTCTTGAATGGATTTACCCAACAGTCTTCATTATAATCTGCTTAAAAAGAACAGTGACTTGTAAATTCCACATCACTATATACAGAACTGTTCAAAGCAAGCCAAGTCTACTCACTGACCGCTCAGTGGCTTTAAAATGTTGGCTCTTCTTGCCAAAAACAAAGCATGCCAGGATTTTTTCGAAACAGTTAAAGGAACGATCTGTCATGCTGGCACTAAAAAAAGAGAGAAAGAAAGTTCAAATACCAATACATGCAACATTTTGAGAAATGAAGCCAGACTGGCTTTGCAGAATGCCCTTTTTTGGTGATCCTTCATGAGCCTCATTTGAAAAACGAAGCCACTGTCTGTGCGGATCATAGGCAACGTTTAGCTTGGCAAAAGACGGGGTCTGTTTAAACACTTAAATATACAGCTAATATATGCTGTGAAGTAAAAGAAACACTACACCTTGAATTTAAAATTTGGAAAAGGTGCCCAAACTACCCACAGACCTGTACCATTAAAGGCAAATGCGATACCCTCAGAAGGATAAAGTAATCCAACATGAGATATCTTTCATGCTTGAGTTTAGCCAGGCTTTTTGAAGGAACTCACTAGATTTTATCCTTAGTTTCTCTGGGGCCAAGTAATAAATATTTGCAATGCTCATTCTGTGCATTCTGTTCTTTGGCTATAATTCTGTCCTTCTGCAGAGTGGGTTGTCAGGATGTGGGGTGCTTGATTTGAATAATAGATAAAAAGAGTGGAACTGACTTTAAAACAGAAAGTTATGTAGTTATTAATGTTATGGTTCTATTAATATGTCAGTGTATCATGAGTCTTTTTTTTATAACATTTATAAACATTCTCACAATATTGGCTCAACATTTCGTGTGGTAGGAACGATAGCTTATAATGTCGAATGACCATAAAGCATTGTGTGAGTGACATTTTAATAAAGTTGTAAACTAAAGCACTGGTACCTTGTCATCTAAGGTAACAGCTGGTAAACAATATGAAACACCACTAAATTACAAATGACTGAAGTAAAAAAAAAATCTCTCACACATTCTGGAGAAATGAGAAGCAAATATTGTACTGTAAGTGAACAGATGTTTTAGTGTTACTTAAATTGACCTTTTCTCTTATTGTGTGTGATGGTGTGTTGTGTATCTTGGCTATATGAAAAAGAATAGAGAAACACCCAGTATTCAAACGTTTGCAAATCCAACCAGCAAACACCACCATGGGGAATAATAATTTGCTTGCTTTGCACATAGGCCTTTGATGAAATAGGAGCAACCAAATAATTTAGCACTAATGAAATACAAAAATTTGACAAGTTCCCACAGAATATATTAACAGCAAGCATTAAAATACCTTTCCTCAGATCCATAATTTGGTAAATAACATGATGATGCTAAATGTTGTATAGTTTCTTCATGTAAGAGACTAAACCTGGTTTATATTTTCCACAGTGACTCCACATAATTAGCTCAGTAGTAAGCTTATGTTTATAGAAATGCATTCTAGATATGATTATGTTAGTCTCCATTGATCATTATGGACGTTTGGACATATAAGGCAATTAAGAAAGTATTGAAATAAAATTTGAACTCAGAAATGGTCTTGTTGAAAGAAAGGGTCTGTCTGTGCCTATGTCTTAATTTGTTTAAAATAGACCATTAGTGCTATGAACACTTCAGCAACCTAGTACGAAAACAGGGAAGGCCACAATGTGCCAGAATCTTGTCTTGTACTCGATAACACGTGACCTTGTTCTATTTCTAGCCTGTATATTCACACAATAGTCATGAATGGCTTTTTATATGCCTAATTGTTGCCTTTTACGTGCAGTTGCATTCTGAGGATGGTTCAATTGCCTGCATTCATCAACGTCTCTCTACATGCCTGAGCGTTTGAGAAAACACAGTGGTGAATATCACCTGTCACATTCTCTGCTTGCTGGGAGTTTCACACAGCCTGAGGAACTCAGTGTATCAGGTCATCATGATATTGGTCATAAAGGATGAAGCTGATATTGAGTGCTGACCCTCTCTCAATTAGCCTGGAGAAAACAGACAGTAGCTATGACAACCATGGTTGCCTGGGCTGCCTAATAAAATCCCCCCGTGGTCATTTGAGACTATTCCTGTACCAAACCAATGGTCAAAATAACCACTGAATCAAAAAAACACTTCAGAATTTGTCTCTTCCAAACATTAATCTTTAATCATTACAAACATTTAACCTTTCTCATTAATATAAAGTGTAAAGTATAATACATTTTAATATAAAATAACCAACCCAGTCTTTCTTTCTTTTACATATGCAATCAACCATTTGTGTGATAGTATTACAATGAATACAATCATGCAGATACAGGTCAAGACATGCATAATAATCACACTATATTCTTCTTCTTCTTCTTTTGGCTTTTTGGCTGCTCCCATTAGGGGTTGCCATAGTAGATCATCCGTCTCCATACCACTTTTTCCTCTACATCTGCCTCTTTCAAACCAACTACCTGCATGTCTTCCTTTACCACATCCATTAACCTCCTTTTTGGTCTTCCTCTTTTCCTCCTTCCTGGTGTTTTCATCCTCAGCATTCTCCTACCGATATACCCCATTTTCCACCTCTGCACATGTCCAAACCATCTCAATCGGGCCTTTCTCACTTTGTCCCCAAAATGTCCTACATGTGCTGTCTGTCTTATAAACTTGTTTCCAATCCTGTTCTTCCTCGTCACTCCCAATGAAAATCTCAGCATCTTCAGCTCCGCTACCTCCAGCTTCACCTCCTGTCTTTTAGTCAATGCCACTGTGTCTAAACCATACAACATTGCAGGTCTCACCACAGTCCTATAAACTTTCCCTTTTCACTCTTGCAGATACTCTTCTATCATAAATCACTCCTGCCACTCTTCTCCACCCACTCCACCCTGCCTGCACTCTATCACAATATCATCCGCAAACAACATAGTACACGGAGGCTCCTGTCTGACCTCATCTGTCAACCTGTCCATCACCCCTGCAAACAGAAAAGGGCTCAGAGCTGATCCTTGATGCAATCCAACCTCCACCTTGAACCAGTCTGTCGTTTCTACTGCACACTTCACTGCTGTCACACTATGCTCATACATGTCCTGCATCATCCTCACATACTTTTTTACCACACTTGACCTTCTTATACAGTACCACAACCTTTCTCTCGGCACCCTGTCGTATGCTTTCTCTACATCCACAAACACACAATGCAACTCCTTCTGACCTTCGCTATACTTTTCTATCTATCTCAAAGCAAATAATGCATCTGTGGTGCTCTTCCTCGGCATGAAACCATACTGTTGCTCACAGATGTCACCTCTTTCCTCAGCCTGGCCTTTACTACTCTTTCCTATTACTTCATGGTGTGACTGATCAACTTTTCACACTGTATATTAGAATTAGAAAAAAAATGGATTTGAGTGGTTCTGAACATGGCATGATTGCTGCAGTCAGATAGGCTAGTTTCATTATTTCAGAAACTGTAGATCTTTTTGCATTTATATGCACACAATTTATACTACTTGGTGCACAAAGTAAAAAAATCCAGTAAGCAGCAGGTTTGCAGGCAAACACACCTTGATGATGAGAGGTCAGAGGAGAACTGCCAAAATGTTTCTAGCTGACTGGAAGCCTACAGAAACTCAAATAACAATTCTTTACAACTGTGCTGAGCATAAAAGCGTTTTAGAATGAAACACATTTTGAAGCCAGTGAGTTATAATAGAAAAAGACCATATCAAATCTGAGGCTACAATGGGAACAGATTCACCAAAACTGGACAGTTAAAGACTGTGAAGGAGTTTTTTCAATATTCAGCTTGTCCAGTGTTAGTGAGACATGCCTAGTGTTAATCTCAGGCTTTAATTTTCATTAGGAATTTAGGATGAATTATAGTTTTTTATTTTAAAATATAGTTACAAAAGTTATGTGAAAAAATTCAAGTGCATATATGCAAAAAAACAGATTGAATTACAGTAACAAAATCATATGCTCCCTTTGCATAAAACACTCGTATGTACCCTTTTGTAACAAAGTAGCTAAAATGAGAGCTGGCAGTAAAAGTAACTCAGTGCCATGTGTTTTTTTAATTTCTGCAAATCTTGCCTTTGAGGCTGGAATAAATCTCGATGTCCTGAAACGTTACACTCTTGTGTGGAAACTTGGGTTTTGAAACTGCTCAAATGAGATAGCTAGAGCCCTGAACTCTCCCTGTGCTTGTCCATACCAACCACTTCATGGCTAATTTCTTTCCACCATTATGGAAAATTATTTATTAAGATCATATGTATAGTCCACTGCAAATGCTCCTGTAAAACTAAACATTCAGCAGGACCCTGAGAGCTAGCCTCTCCGGTGGGTCTCTTAACATGTAACAGGCCTTGGGATCTTATTCAGCTGGTGTTTCATCATCACTAAGCACAAGTTGTACACAAACACATTCATCAAAGTGGATTGAGTGGAAATGCTATTCAGAGTAGCCTAAAAACCTGAGTAAATGTACTGTGACAAAAATGTTTTGTCCCGAGCAGATGTAAAAATAGTCATTTAAAACAGAAGTGTGTGCAGCACTGTTTATCCCACTCCTGTGTGCCTCCTAATTCACACCTCTAATCCAACTCATTTAGGAAATTATTTAGTGAACACTTTCAAGTTCTCATGTAGCAACTTGCTTATCTATCTTATCACACAATCAGGTTTAGGAATGCACCCCAGATGTAAGAACAGTCCATCAAGGGGGCACCACGCTCGCACTCATTTACACCCAGGGGCAACATAGCATAGCCAATCCACCTCTTGACATGGTTTTGGCAGAAGAAGAAAAGGAGTGAACCCAAGGAAGACCCACAAGGATATTGTGGGAGCATGCAAAACCAAAAGAGACAGTAACCCAAGCTCATGATCAATAAAGATGATGTAAATGTGAACTGATAATATTGCTCCATATACTTTCGTCAATCAACTTAAGACAAATTTTATGAGGTTAGTAACATTCCCTGGTGGTCTAGTGGTTAGGATGCGGCGCTCTCACCGCCGTGGCCCGGGTTCGATCCCCGGTCAGGGAACCAACCCCAGCCACTTTCAGTGCCGGTCCCAAGCCCAGATAAATTGGGGAGGGTTGCGTTAGGAAGGGCATACAGCGTAAAAAAGGGCCAAATCAAACATGCGGAGGATCCGCTGTGGCGACCCCTAATGGGGAAAAGCCGAAAGAACGTTTATTTTAGTGAGTAACATAAATTTGGTCCCATTGAGAAGACAAATGTGATGGGTTAGCACTGTTAGTAAACATGACATATTGTAAGATACAAGTTTATTCTAGACACAAGCACACTTTATTCTGGAGTGTTATCTTGGGTTCAACATCAGGCTAAAATTCTGCCAACTTTTCAATGAACCACTGGCTTCCTTTAATCCATCCATCTCAGCTATGGGTGGAGTTATCCCAGGCTGCGAGGTGGCCCAGCAAATAGACTGACTTTTACTCATTAAAAAAATATATGTTACTTGTTTTTGCCGAATTATAGTCTTATTCTAAAAATTTGGACTTCAAATAACTGGCAGCCTTTAATGAATAAAACAATAGATTCATGCAAAATATGTCAGGGTCCTGACTTTACAATTAAAGATGTAATTTGAAAAAATAAAGATATAATACATAAAGAAATAATGTTGAACTCAAAACACTATCCAGTACAGTAAACTTTCTTTCGGCTTCTTCCATTAGGGGTCGCCACAGCGGATCATCCGCATGTTTGATTTGGCACGTTTTAAACTGGATGCCCTTCCTAATGCAACCCTCCCCATTTATCTGGGCTTGGGACCTGCACTAAGAGTGGCTGGGGTTGGTTGAAGAAGATGAACTTTAATTTAAAAAAAATGGCTTCTACCATTAGGGGGCGCCACAGAGGCTCATCCGTCTACATACCCCCCCTGTCCTCTACATCTGCCTCTTTCAACCCAACTACCTGCATGTCTTCCCTCACCACATCCATAAACTTCCTCCTTGGTCTTCCTCTTCTTCTCCTTCCTGGCAGCTCCATCCTCAGCATTCTCCTACCGATATACCCCATGTCCCTCCTCTGCACTGTAGAAGAGTTAATGTTTCTGGGAAGCAGCTGTGGATAAAGTAAAAAAAATCAGCCTTTTTCTAAACCAAAGCACATAGTGATAATTAAGATTGCTGTGTCTTAGCAGCCAATTTGAAACACAATTAAATCTCAATGTTGCATGTTGCAGCAGCTCTAACATACTTGTTGAATTCTTTCACTGTGAACATTCACTTTCACAAGCTTTTTGATCTGAACTGCTGTGACATGCAGAACAGTTCAACAAGAGACAACAAAGCTTTGGAAGCAATTTCACAGCAAAGGTCACACAGAACAACGTGTGGGAGATTTAACAGTACCACAGAGACTGCATTTATGTCCAATCAAAACCAGACCATCTGCTCATCATAAAATACAAAAGCTGTATTAATAGAACAGTCTTCAGAATGATAAAGCATGTAAAGATACACACATAATGTCAAATAGGGGGTGACCTTCTGCAAATCTAGCAATACTCCCAGATTCATTACATAAATAGCAAGTGCATAGTTTAAATGTATGATTTAAAAGAATATATGAAAATTTTTTTAAAAAGTTAAATGTAATTTCTGAATACTCTGCGCCCCTACAGTGAATGGGCTGATGTGTTCCCTAATAAAAAGAACAGCACTAAACTTCTTCCTGTTTGTTTAAAGGATGCGCATAGGCACACTTCCTGCTTTATAGGTTTGTTTAGTGTGTATGTCTCAGCAGAGTTCAAATCTGACAGCAGCCATTTTAAATAGTCCAAATTTTACCTGAGACATACACAACTATACACAATATGACAGAATGTTTAATACTGAGTTGAAATGAATTTCTATTTACCAAAATGTAATTCTGCATTGAAGGGAAAGAGAAACTATGCCTGTATTTTAAATTAAACAATAAATATTTGATTCAGGGCTCCAGAGAGCACTTAATAGGTTTAAATGTTTAAATGTTCAATTTCTGGCAATTTGATACAGTTCTAACCTTTTACACCTTTCCAAATTGTGTTATTTGTAATATAGATTATACAGTGTAATTAATGTCCATTACCTGACTGGTTCAAGATTACATGTCTCTCACGCTTATGTTAAAAGGTCGATAGTTTTGCTCATGGTGAGAGATAACAAAGGGAATTTTATGTGGGTAACCTTGTGTTTATTTGAAACGGAAAAAGGAAAAGGTTAATAACATCCTGAAGTCTGATAGAAGTGCTAAAATAAAGTCGTCTTTGAAGATTTACAGTGCATACAAATAAAGGATTACAACCATATTCTTGTTCAAAATATTTACACTATAAAATCATTGTGATGTAATTTCTTTACACAGTACAAATATTCAGCTGGTTCACTGACATGTTTGCTTGTGACCTTACAGACAAAGACAGAACCCGGGTCATATGTTTAACACAGATCTTGCTGATGCTGATGATGATGCCCTGCTGTGTTTGTTTGGCCTCTATCAACATGACCTGATTTGTAGAGGATGTTGTGCCCCTCCAACACCCTTCCTTTACCTTCCTTCTGTTTCCTCTCTCATTACGGCCTTACAAAGTGTAATTTCTATTCAGTGATTTATTCTCTTTTTTTCATATACAGTATATTGCATGAGACAGCCTGCATAGAAGAATTCATTTCTGCTTGGATGTGCTGGAAAAAATCAACAAAATAAAACAAAGAAAAAATAAATCATGAAATAGAGAGTATGTTTTGTAGTCTCTCCATGATGGTATTTGTCTGAATGGTGCACTTTTGATCACATTGTTCTCCTCTTCACAATATCCAGCATGAAGTTCTCTTCAACACCATGTCTCTTGAATAAGAGTGAAGGATGTTCATGTACTTGATGTGGCACTGTGAACTGAAAACTGGCTTCATGGACAGCAGAGAAATAATATGAATGTGATTTTCAGTCAAAAGTATAAGCAGCTGTGGTGGAACTCAGTGGTATACTAACACCAAACACGGGCCTACTTTATGTAAGTGGGTCAGATGTGATTGCGTGTCTCAGTTGGCTTAATCCCATTTTTGATACAGTAATAGCGCTTCTTCTGAAACGGACAGTTTTTCACTCCGTTCTATTACAACACCCGGTACAGATAGGATGACTTATACTAAAACTCTGCATATACTAATTCTCTGGAACTATACACGAGTTAGTGTTTTTGCCTATCAGAAATGAATCGTGCCAATTCTTATAAGTCGACCCTGTTTCTGAGGAGATTGAAAAGGCTAAACCTGGAGAATGTGACTAGAGACCATGCATGAACACGAAACTTGGTTGCCTCCATCTGGTGAAAAAGGGAAATGCAACAATGTAAAGTCAAGTCAAGAGTCAAGAAGCTTTTTATTGTCATTTCATCCATATATAACTGACGTAGTACACAGTGAAATGAAACAACGTTCCTCCAGAACCCTGTTGCTACATACAACAACAATCACAGAAAACAGAATCACAGGGCTAAGGACTAGTAACTGTGTATAAGGACTAAGGACTAATAAGTTGGGCCACTTTTCCATATAAACCTAAATGAAATAATGTACAATTTAGTAAATCACTAAATTAGTAATTAGTGTAATTGTTTTGAACACGCTGCAGTAAAAAGAGAAACAAAAAAACAAAAAAGCAAGAAATATAAAAATCCACTCAAACATATATATATATATATATATATATATATATATATATATATATATATATATATATATATATATATACACTGGCGATCAAAATTAGAGAAAAATTTATAAACAATTGAACAATTCTGAAATAATGTCATCTTCACTGCTCAACAGTTGAAGGAGTTTTTGTGATGTCTATACCATGCTACCAGAACACCTTTTCCACAAATTAACTAAGTCATTTAAAAAAAAAAAACATTATTTTGAAGAAAACATACTGATCAAAATTAGAGAACACTTTCAGATACCTCCCAGTCATTGGTGTTAATCTGGCACCTGGTGCTAATTTCCTTGATTATCTGTCAACCCCTATTTAACTGGCAGCCTAACTTCCAGTTTCACTGACTCTGCAAGATGGTGGGCCGTTCTAAAGTGACTGAAAGCCTCCGGCAGCAGGTTGTCGAAATGAAGGCCAACGGGATGACCCTATCAGCCATAGCAAGACAAGTTGGTCGTTCCAAATCTGTGATTTCAAGAATATTGAATCTTTACAACATCACAAACTCATTCAAGTCCACCAAAAAGGCTGGTCGTCCACGGAAGACAAATACAAGAGAAGACAGGACACTGCGGAGGATCTCAATGGGCAATCATTTCCACACTGCAGCTGGAATTGCTCACCAGTTCAGCACTAAACAGGGTAAGGATCTGTCTCGTCATACAGTGTCTCGACTAAAAGCCCACTCTGCAGTGACCAAACCTATCATTAGTAGAAAGAATCAAAAGGCTAGACAAACTGGAGAAAGACTGAACCCAAAGTGTGTAAAGAAGTCAGTGAAAAGTGGAGGAGGAAGTGTCATGGTTTGGGGCATGTTTTCTGCAGCAGGAGTTGGGCCTCTTATATAGCTACATGGCAGAGTGAATGCAAATGTTTATCAGAACCTTCTTCAACAACATATGGTTCCTTTCCTGCGTTCATCACCCAATCAGCCCGCAGTTTTCATGCAGGACAACACTCCATGTCACACAGCAAAACGGGTAAAGCAGTTCCTTGAAACTGAAAACATTGAAATAATGATATGGCCTGCCCAGAGTCCTGATCTCAACCCAATAGAGAACCTCTGGAAAATCCTTGGTGACAAAGTTATGGCCAAGGAACCCACTACAGTCACCGAACTGTGGAGGAGACTGGAAGAAGAGTGGACCAAAATCACACCAGAGCAGTGTGAGAGACTAGTGCTGTCCTGTGGCCGCAGATGTGCTAAAGTCATTCAGAGCAGATGCCTGTACACTTCCTACTGATTGCTGACTGTTGTAACCTTCAGAAAATTTTGTTGTAATATTTTTCCATGCTACAGTCATTGTTGTTCTCTTATTTTGATCAGTGTGTTTTCTGCAAAATAATGTTTTTTTTTTTTTTTAAATGCCTTAGTTATTTTGTGGAAAAGGTGTTCTGGTAGCATGGTATAGACAGGACAAAAACTTCTTCAACTGTTGAGCAGTGAAGATGACATTATTTCAGAATTGTTCAATTGTTTATAAATTTTTCTCTAATTTTGATCCCCAGTGTGTATATATATATATATATATATGTTTGAGTGGATTTTTATATTTCTTGCTTTTTTGTTTTTTGTTTCTCTTTTTACTGCAGCGTGTTCAAAACAATTACACTAATTACTAATTTAGTGATTTACTAAAATGTACATTATTTCATTTTGGTTTATATGGAAAAGTGGCCCAACTTACTAGTCCTTAGTCCTTATACACAGTTACTAGTCCTTAGCCCTGTGATTCTGTTTTCTGTGATTGTTGTTGTATGTAGCAACAGGGTTCGGGAGGAACGTTGTTTCATTTCACTGTGTACTACGTCAGTTATATATGGATGAAATGACAATTTTGATCGCCAGTGTATATACATATAGGTTTAAATTTATTTCTTTTTTATATTTTATATATTTTTATATTTCTTGTTTTTTTTGTCTCTTTTTTCTGCAGGGTGTTCATACATACATACATACATACATACATATATATACATATATATATATATATATATATATATATATATATATATACATACCTCTCTCACTTCGTCTCCAAAACGTCCTACATGCGCTGTCTCTCTAATAAACTCGTTTCTAATCCTGTCCATCGTCATCACTCCCAAATGAGAATCTCAGCATCTTCAGCTCTGCTACCTCCAGCTCCACCTCCTGTCTTTTAGCCAATGCCATTGTCGCTAATCCATACAACATAGCAGGTCTCACCACAGTCCTATAAACTTTCCCTTTCACTCTTGCAGATACACTTTTATCACAAATCACTTCTGTCACTCTTCTCCACCCACTCCACCCTGCCTGCACTCTTTTCTTCACTTCTCTAACACACTCTTCATTACTTTGCCCTATTGACCCCAGGTACCAGAACTCCTTCACCTTCTGCACCTCTTTTCCCTGCAACCGCACCACTCCACTGCCCTCCCTCTCATTCACACACACGTACTCTGTCTTACTCCTACTGACTTTCATTCCCCTTCTCTCCAGCGTGTACCTCCACCTCTCCAGGCTCTTCTCAACCTGTTCCCTACTCTCACCACAAACCACAATCTCATCTGCAAACATCATAGTCCAGGTAGACTCCTGTCTGACCTCGTCTGTCAACCTGTCCATCACCACTGCAAAAAGGAACAGTGTCCTCATACATGTCCTGCACCACCCTCACATACTTCTCTGACACACACAACTTTTTCTAAATCCACAAACATACAATGCACCTCCTTCTGAACTTCTCTATACTTCTCCATCAGCATTCTCAGAGCAAACTGCATCTGTAGTGCTCTTCTTTGGCATGAAACCATACTGTTGCTCACAGATGGTCACCTCTTCGCTCAGCCTGGCTTCCACTACTCTTTCCCATAACTTCATGGTATGACTGATTAACTTTATTCCCCTGTAGTTACTGCAGGTCTGCAGATCTCCCTTATTCTCAAATATAGCTTATTCTTAAAGATTCTTAAAGGTACCAGCACACTACTTCTTCATTCCTCAGGCATCCTCTCACCTTCCAAAATCCTGTTAAACAATCTTGTTAAAAACTCCACTGCCATCTCTCCTAAACATCTCCATGCTTCTTCCGGTATGTCATCTGGTCCAACCTTCTTTCCACTTTTCATCGTCTTAATCGCTGCTCTCACTTCCTCCTTTCTAGTCCTATCCACTTCCTGCTTCACTATCTCCACATTAATCAACCTTTTCTCTCTTTAATTTTCCTCTTTCATCAGCTGCTCAAAATACTCCCTCTATCTTCTCATACTCTCCAAACTCGTCAACACAATTCCATCTGCATCTTTTATTGCTTTAACTTGCAGCACATCCTTCCCAGCTTGGTCCCTCTGCCTGGTCAATCCTCATATGCATTTTCCTTTCCTTTAGTCACATCTCTTAACACCTACTGCCACATCTCCTTTTACTCTTGCCTACTTTTCTCATCTCTCTGCCGATCCTGATCCTGTTTCACCTCTTTATGCTTTCCAGCACTTCCTCATTCCACCACCATGTCTCTTTGTCTTCCTTTCAATTTTCAAATGTCACACCAAGTACCTTTCTAGCTGTCTCCCATATCACTCCTGCAGTAGTTGCCCAATCATTCAGCACCTCCTCGCCACCACCGAGCCCCTGTCTGACCTCTTCCCTGCCATTTCCATCCTTTTGGTAAAATCTACCACCATCTCCCCTTCCACATTCCTCTCCTTAAAACCATACCTACCATCACCTCCTCATCACCTCTGTTTGCTTTACCAACATGCCCATTACATTCTGCCCCAATCACTGATATTTCTTTCCCAGGTCCACTCTTCACCACTTCATCTAACTCACTCCAGAATTTTTCTTTCTCCTCCATCTCACAACCCGCTTGTGGAGCATAAGCACTGATGACATTTATCATCACCCCTTCAACTTCCAGCTTCATGTTCATCAACCTATCAGAAACTCTCTTCACCTCCACTACACTCTTACTATACTCTTCCCCCTCTCACGCTCTCTCACCCCTACACCATTTCTTTTTCCATCCGCAACCATCCCCATTTAGTGGCTTAGGACCGGCACTAATAGTGCACTGGCTTACGCAACCCCAATGGCTGGGTTATTTTATATATATATATATATATATATATATATATATATATATATATATATACAGTTGTGTTCAAAATTATTCAACCCCCACTGAAATTGATTGTTTTATGATCATTCAGTCATCCTGCTTACAATTAAATCAAAGAGGCACGTGTAGGTCAGACAAATATAACATAACATTTATAATGAAATAACCACAAATGTCTTTTCTGAGCTCACATCATTATCAGTTTTATTCAACCCCCAAGTGACATTCAATCTTAGTACTTAGTACAACATCCTTTTACAGTTATAACAGCTTTTAAACGTGAAGCATAGCTTGACACAAGTGTCTTGCAGCGATCTACGGGTATCTTCGCCCATTCATCATGGGCAAAAGCCTCCAGTTCAGTCACATTCTTAGGCTTGCGCACTGCAACTGCTTTCTTTAAGTCCCACCAGAGGTTCTCAATCGGATTTAAGTCTGGTGACTGCGATGGCCACTTCAAAATGTTCCAGCCTTTAATCTGCAACCATGCTCTAGTGGACTTGGAGGTATGCTTGGGATCATTGTCCTGTTGAAAGGTCCAACGTCTTCCAAGCCTCAGGTTTGTGACGGACTGCATCACATTGTCATCCAATATCTCCTGGTACTGAAGAGAATTCATGGTACCTTGCACACGCTGAAGCTTCCCAGTACCTGCAGAAGCAAAACAGCCCCAAAGCATGATTGACCCCCCGCCATGCTTCACAGTAGGCAAGGTGTTCTTTTCTTCATAGGCCTTGTTCTTCCTCCTCCAAACATAGCGTTGATCCATGGGCCCAAACAGTTCTAATTTTGTTTCATCAGTCCACAGAACACTATCCCAAAACTTCTGTGGTTTGTCCACATGACTTTTGGCATACTGCAGTCGACTCTTCTTATTCTTTGGGGACAGCAAGGGGGTGCGCCTGGGAGTTCTGGCATGAAGGCCTTCATTACGCAGGGTGCGCCGTATTGTCTGAGCAGAAACTTCAGTACCCACATCTGACAAATCTTTTCTCAGTTCCTCAGCAGTCACACGGGACTTTTCTCCACTCACGCTTCAGGTAGTGCACAGCAGTCTAAGTCAGCATCTTCTTTCTGCCACGACCAGGTAGCGTTTCAACAGTGCCCTTTGCCTTGAATTTGCGAATGATGCTTCCTATGGTGTCTCTTGGTATGTTTAACATCTTTGCAATCTTCTTATAGCCATTGCCCTTCCTGTGAAGAGTAATCACCTGTTCTCTTGTCTTCCTGGACCATTCTCTTGACCTCACCATGTTTGTAACCACACCAGTAAATGTCTAGAAGGAGCTGAGTATCACAGTCATTTTAAAGCTGCCTAATTGGTGCTTATTAGGCTTTATTGCTGCTCCCTGATATCCACAGGTGTTTTCAATACCTGATTGAAAACACTTAATTGAACCTCTGTTCTTCAGAGTGGTAGTCTTTAAGGGGTTGAATAATTATGTCAATGAAGAATTCACAAAAGAAACATTTACTACTGTATTACAAAACTAATTGATGTCATTTTAGTTGCATATGGTTCTTTAAGAAGTCCCTGTAGGATTTCATTCTGAATACAATTACAATTGTACACTAAATTCCTAAAACCATTTACAGCATTGGGGTTGAATAATTTTGAACACAACTGTATGTATATATATATATATATATATATATATATATATATATATATATATATATATATATATATATTTTATAAATGGTCTGGGCAAGTACATTCTAAATGTGGTTACAGGGCACACAGTGGGATTCTTTTATAAATGAATTACATCATGCAAGTTGATGTGATTTCTTATATTCATAATAATAAATATATTTTCGGATGATGACAGTTCAGAGTTCCTGTGTTTTCAAGGTGGGATGGGGGCTGGCATGGATAGTTTACGTGGATGAAGGGTGTGTGTGTGTGTGTGTGTGTGTGTATGTGTGTGTGTGTGGGGTGTGGTGGGAGGGTGGACGGTTGTACTTAGATAAATAATACAAAAAAAAGATTGGAGCTCATAGGGTATAAGCAAATTTTGAAGAAAGTTAAATCATGGCCTATGAGTAAAAACTTCACTTACTGAACACTTTTATGGGAAAAACACTAGACAGCTGCAATTATTCATTCATCAGCCAATTATGTAACAGCCATGTAATGCATACAATCATTTTGTTCTACAGATTGAAATGTCTTGATGATGAGAGATTATGGCCAGACTGGTTTGGGCTGACAGAAAGGCAAACAGCATAACACACTGAACCTTAAGGATGGAAAACAACAGGAACAGTTCCACTCGTCTGATACTACACTGAGCATAGGTTCACTGGGACTAAACTAGTCCCTTAATATTGGGAAAGAAATTCACTGAAATCACATATTTGATGTGAACAACAAGAACGCGAAACTCTGCAAAAACTGAAACTGGAACTTCGGATCAAACCAGTACTGAATAAAAGAATATCTTAAATTTGAACTCCCATGTGATTTTAATATACCTGCTTAAAAAATATATAGGTATATGATACTTTCAACACACATTTGGCAAGGACACTGAGTAAATTTATTCAGCCTAATCACACTGAATATTAATCAAATATTTACACAGTTGGTATGAAAGGAATATGATGTTGTTCAACCATCTTGTCCATTTCTCGTCATAATATGCCCCATAATTTAGCTTTAAATCCACTATATTCTACAGAAGGCATAAATGCTTAATCATTTTACATGTTTGGAATATTCCACAATCACACAACAAAACTGACAAACATACACACAAGAAAACGCATCAAGGTAAGTCCATACAGAAGAAATATTTCTAATAAATCAAACATAGTTTTGCAATAGTAGTCTGCAACATTTACATTTTGTAAAAGCTTTGCAGGTTGTTGATTCACTGTCCAGCATTGAAAAGTTTCTTCCTGCCCTCCATCCCAGACATGGCTTCCACATTCTTCCTCCAGTCTGTCACCTCCTCTTTCTGCTTGTGGGGAGCAGTGAAAGAGAAAAAATACACTTGGAGTGAAATGGAAAGACAGGAACAGCAGGAGAGCAGTAAAAATAGAATGCTCTGAATGTACAAATGTTCTGAGCATACAATTATTCCTAATGGTGCTTGAACATTGAACATTTGCATGAATATGTCAAAAACAAGTGCTGAATATATGACTATGAACTAACTACATGTTTGATAGATAGCTTTCAAGATAATGCTTAAACGTCTGTAATGTACTGAAGCAAGCCTTGAGGAAATCAGCATCACCTTTTCCTCCTCCTTCTTCACAGTTTTCAAGTTAACTTTGAAGTCAGCCTTCATGAGCTTGGTGTCTGTCAGGGCTCCCAACTTGTCATCCGCTGACTTTTTTACTCTTTTCAGTTTTGGTCTTTTCATTTTCCCTTTCAGTTCGTAGATCTTCTGCTGCAGTGATTGAATCTGAAACAAAGAATGTTGACCCGAAGTGTCTAAATATGTTTTTGAAAACATTTAGGAGGTTATTAATGACTGTGATACTAATCGAAATTGATTAAACACTACAGGCACTGCAATGAATTAATACTTGTTATTTGATTGCCACCACTGCAATGAATGTAACGCTTTTACCACAGTAAATCTGTTTAGTCACAGAAATGTTCCTTCCTTTCCTGTAACAGCAGCTCTGGCAATAGTGACTTTATTCAGAGTCAAATCCCAGGTCTAAAATAATGTGCTGGTTCATTTATGGATTTAATGGTAACAGCTCATTAGCAGTGAGATAATAAGTTTTGCTATGGTGAAGTTATAAGAAATATATTTAACATTTATGGTCGGTGTCTCGTGTGTCAGTGTTTTTCTGCCATGAGAGAGGACATGGGACAAAGAAGAGCTGTAGAGGAAATGGCTGTTATGTACAACATCAGTGATAACAGAATCTAATGTTTTTATGGACATTAAATGCAACTACAAATGTTTAAAGGTAAGAAGTTAAAAGTTTTAAAAATTGTTCATTTAGAAATTTAATATTGTAATTAATGACTGAAATGGCATCAGAGGAATAAAAGTCTTTGTGACATGCTGATATTTGTTTCACTTTTCATTCACTATGAGGTGGCATCATAGCACCTAGTCTCAAATTACATTATAGTAGCATGTATGCTATCTTGAATTAGCACCTGGGCTTCACGTGGAATAGACCGGGAAGGTTTTGGGATAGAGCATTCACTAACTCTAATATACTATTAGATAGATCATTACTGTGTGATATGCATAACATGCTAATAGGATTTCAAAAAGTTACAAAAGAGAATAACAGCATTACATATAACAGGATGCGTCCAACTTAATTAAATATGGAATAATTCTATAAATACCTCTGAATCATTTCTGTCCACTTTTACCGAAAGGTCATATCGAGCCTCATCCACAATGTCAATCTTTTGGTGCAAATCTTTACAAAGTTCCTGCAAAGAATAGATAATTAAATAATGCAAAGAGATATTTATGATTAAGAAACCCGGTTTTGTAATGCCACTTGAATTCTTAGTCATTTAGTTTTTAATTATTAAACATATTTCTTGGCAGCTACAGTAGATAATGCAATAGGATAAAGACTAGATACACTATATTGCCAAAAGTATTGGGTCACCGGGTCATAAATATGGTATGTGGTTTTTGAGCATTGCATTCCACATTAAGACCCAATTTGGTCCTATAACTCCCCCATCTCTTCTGGGGAAACTAGATTTCGAAGTGTGCTTATGGATGTATGTGTTCATCAGCCACAAGGGTATTATGAATGGCAGGTACTGATGTAGGTGAGGAGACCTGGGGTGCAGTCAGCGTTCCAATTCATCCCAAAGGTGTTGAGTAGGGATGAGATCAGAGCTCTATGACAAGTTCAACACAATGTTAAATTTTATTATAGCGCATCTACGTTCTGTACAATTGAGTGCCATCAGTTTGTGGTAACAGTTTGGAAAAGAACCACAGATAACAGGAAAGGTCAGGTGTCCCAAAACTTTTGGAAATAGAGTGTATGTAGACATGAGTGTGAGATTTGTCAGTTTGCAGCTTTAAGTTAAGGATGTGAGTCCATCTTGTCTGAAAAAATAACATATATATAAATGCAATACAAAAAAAAAGTAAAAAAAAAAAAAAAAAGCAATACAGTAAGGTGCTGTAATATAGAGTTAATTGTATCCTTTTTTAATTTAAATTTTACAGTAATGTAATAAAATGTCTCATATGATTTTGGTCAATTTACTGCTAATACTTTGCTTATACTGTACTTTAGTTTATACTTTAATTCAATTAGTGTATAAACTAAAATAGACAGTATTAAATAAAATATCATCCAATACCTTTGCATTTGCTCAATTGGCTGATGACTTTATTCCAACGTGACTTACATTTGAGGCAGAATACAACTGATCAGTTAAAAGATAAATATCTTCGACTATAAAACACTGAAAAAAAAATGCCACTGTAAATACTGTAGCAAGAGTAAAAAAAAAAATCTGTGAATAGAACAATTAAATAAAAACATAAAAACTTCATCATTGCAGAACATCAATACACTATAAATAATAACACAAACCAATTCGGTTATTTTGCATTATTCATTTTTTACAGAAACAATTTATAAACCTTAAAACACCTTGTTGTGTTAAATATTGCCAACTTTTATAATTAATGTTAACATATGATCATGATAAAGCTTTTACCTTAATAATTAAGTCTGAATTAATTAAAAACCAATAATTATTAAAATAATAAAATGAGATAAAGTCTAAAAAGAGATTAACTATTTACAAAAAAACACCAATATTACAATAAAAAGCTGTGGCTTTGACTCCATTGTTGTGTTTTGTACATAATTTGTGCAATTCTGTAATTACCTGTTTTGACTAAATGTAATGCCATTGTTGGATTTTAATTGCTGTTTATTTATAGAAAATATGTTTACATGTTTTTAAATGGCACTATTTCAGACAAAAATGAAGACAGAAATATATAGATTTACAGTATATAAATGTAAATCTTGATGTTTAAGATATATATTTTACTATATGAGAAATATGTTTAATGTAAAATTATGCTAAATTATGTTTATGTTCAATAATTACACAACACTGACACTTAAAACAAACACAATTTTTTGAATGAACATTATACAATGAACATTAATGTCTTTAAAATATACGGGGGGTGGGATTATTTAATTATTTTGCAATAAATAAACCATATTTATTTTTACAGTGAAGGTCTGGCAAACACAGTATATTTTTTCCTGTTGCATTTTCTATACTGAACCACTGGCCATGCTGGGATTTAAACTCACAACCTTCTGAGTTGTAGTTTAAAGCCTTAACAAGTGAACTATCCCTTCTGCAAACAAACATGCACTAATTCAATCACCTTTAACCCTTTAATTGCTCAACTGTTTTCAGTACACGCTGGATAAACACTACTGTAAAATACTGTACATTCACAGCAAGATTTTTTTTTACAGTGTTTAAAAAGTGTCCAAGGTTTTTAATAGATCAATGCTGTTAATTGCCTAAATAAATGTTTAATGTGTGTCTGTCTGTGTTAGTGTGTGATTTAAAATAAAATCACTAGTATTCTACTACTATACTATTTCTTTCCAAAGATACCCAAATTGTGTATGTAGAACACGTTTGTCAGGAACTGTTAACATTTTAAAGGATGTCATTTTCAGCTGTGAGTCCCAAAAGTGGGGGTGTGACCTAACAGGTTAATACATTAACATGTTTTATATACAGTATACAGACATGCATAATTCATGTTAAAAGTACTAATTAATATAAGGTATTTATAAGCCTTCACATTATATAGCACATTTAAACTAAAAAGTAATGGAGTTCATTGATGATGCTACATACCTGAAGCTCTTGTACTGAGAGTCCAGAGAGCTTTAGAGGAGGCACTCTCTCGTTCAGGGTGCTGTCTTTCTCTATTTTCTTCTGCTCTTTTTCCTTTACCAGGAGACTCTCTGCCTTCTTTAGAAGTTTGGTCTGGGAAAGGCAGAAATGCTTGTACACTAGCGCTTCACATAATAGTCAAACAATCATATCTTTTGCAGAATGAGAAATAAGCTTCTAATCTGATAATGATCTAAATAAGCCAACAAATCAAGTCAACTAATCAAAGTATTAAAGGAATTAGAGGATAATAGATACATGTGGTGATTAAGCTGCTTAAAATACCCACCTTCAGCAGCAGCCTACGTGTTGCTGGGTACTTGGATTTCGATCTGGACTTCTTCTGTAGGACAAAAAAAAAGTAATTCCTGTTTCATTCTCCAGCCACATTAGGAAGTAAATGGGGCCTAATCCACAGACGCCATCGAGCATGCATTAACTGCCAGAGCTGATTACTGCTGGAATTTCCAACATGAGAGCTCAGTCGTGCAAAAACCTGCTATCACCTACTATACACCATGATGCTCCACAACACCACACATCTGCATGTAAACACGGCTGTGCTAGATTAGGCATGAGATGATAAGGACTTGTTATGTGTGATTGTTTGACTGAATGTAAAGAAATTGACTGTCACATGTATGAGTTAGGTGAAGTGAATGTAAATGTCACACAACTTCCAAGCAAAGGAATTTTCATGCTCATTAATTTGTAGAACAATTAAAAACTAATACTGTTTTTCCATGCTGTAGCAGAATGTGTAATCCACTCTTAGAAAAATCGGTTTCTAAAATATATAGTGCAAATTACCTCTTAATCAGATCATTACTGATGGAAATAAACCATTATCCTGATATTTTGCCCTTTAGATTATTTGCCACACTTGTCTTTAGTGTACAGTGACTTTGCAAACGTTCCATAGAAAAGAATAGAAAAATGTGGCGGATAAGAAATGAATGCTTCAGAAAATTTTATTACATTGTAAATTGAAGATTATATGTCATTATCTTAAACTGTGTACAATCAATGCTTGACATTTATTGTGTTTTATCGATTTATTATCTATTCTTTTATAAATCGAAATATTTTCGTCAATGTCAACAACTGCTTCTTAAAGCACTTTGGAATTTGTTTAAATGTATTTCAGGTATTTCCACACACTGTTTTTGATCAAGTTACTATAGAAAATGATATTATTCCTATGTAAGGCATTTCTATATATAATAATTTAGATATTTCTTTACATAAACAAATTCTGCTGTACAGTAGAGACAAACCAAATAACTTCTGTTGGTTTTGGATTAAACCTTTTTTGTAAGAGTGTATAATAAACACATTAGGCAGCATCAAGGTTTCTTACCGGTCTGCCAAAGGATGATGTCATACACAAAAATAGAAGTGACAAACATATGTACATTACTGACCCATTCATTATTGCCTATTGCCAATCAGATATGTTAAGTGAATGTCATATAAACAGAGTGTTAATGTCAGTGGAGATGACCCTTACCCCTCAGACATGGTCACAATGAGCTACGTGTCCTGAAAGCAAGCCAAAATATTCATGGTCATAGTTTCTTATTGAGTACAGTGGCACATTCCTGTGCTATTCAAATGACAGCCGTGTGCTGAGGATTAACCGAGGCATCATGGAAAGAGCGATCACAGTCACTGGCAATGTACAGCACAAAAGAAGTATCACTCACTAACATAGATTTATGTTGATATTGTTTGTAGGATGAAAAGGTATGTATCATCAGAATAAGCAATATTGGTGTATCTTCAAACCAGGCACTATTTGTGCTCAATTACAGATTTTGTCCTCACCACATGTGGTGAATGGTTATTTAAACAAAATGTTTCAGATGGATGAGCTTTAGAGGGCACAGCTGTGACATTATGTGACCCCGAGCCAGCAAGGTGTGCCCTCGTCTCCTTTACTGCTGCTATGGGCAACGCCACCACAATGCTCTGGTTAATTGGGGTCTTAGGGCGAATTTGGACAATGAAATACAGAAGGACTGATAAGAAAAAGAAAATAAGTAAGGACATTTTGAGTCATTCAGGAGATATAGATATGACCCAGTGTTTGTTTGTGGCCTACAACTGATGTGTTAAGTGCCATATAAATAAACAGTGTGCACCGTGTGACTGTGACGACTGTCGGAATGTCCACGCTGAAAGAGTACTTGAGCTTCTTTTAAAAACCACACTCTCAGGGCCAACTATGAGTCACTCTACTAGAACAGGTTTAACCTTCTACCTTTTTGGGGGCTTTGTTGTCATTTGTTGTGATGGAGCAACTGACCTTCACAACCATTCTTGTGAAATGATGTGTAATGGTGATGTGTTTTCTTATACACCCACCTAAACAGGAAGTCATTTTTCCATCACTGACATCTGCAGCACGGTTTTGGGAAAATGACTTGCATCAACGCAAATAGTTCCAAATTAGACAAGACACGCACACACAGACACACAGACACACAGAAACACACACACACACACACACACACACACACACACACACACACACACACACACACACACACACATGCACCTGTCTCACATGCCTATACAGATATTCATCTTTCTTTGTCTTTCGCTCTTTCCTCCCTCCCTCTCTGCTCCCATTTTTCATGCCAGGAAATGTGTGTTGAGTGAAGGCCAAGTGCTGCCCTGCTTTATGACAGAGTTCAGCAACACCAATAAAGCACCAATGACTTTGATCGCAAGGAATACCTCTAAATAAACATTTTAAACAACCGCAACAATTCAAGAGACCTGACAACATCTGAAAAATTATATGTATATGACAAAGTATCTTAAGCTATCATTGCCAAAATGTCCTGGCATCTCCTCTTAACATACCTTTCTGGTTCCTCATTTGACCCGCTGTCCTTAATCTTGTTAAGGAAATAATAAAATAATGAACTAGTGAAGATAAAGGAGTCATTTTATGAACTAGGAGAGATGAAGAAGTCATTTGAGGTGGAAAATGTTCTCTGCACTTCAAGACACACTTCACACTCGAACTTAATCTCCACTTATGTCTGAACTGGACTATTAGCTAAGATTAAAAAGGCATTGATACAGTGTTCTTACCTGCAATGAGAAGTAAGTGGAAATGAGCAGTCAAGCAGTGAACAGGTCAGTGTGGTGTTTTTTTTTTGATGACTGATGCCTCTCCTCCCACATGTGAATGGCTCACTAAAATAGACCCCTTGTTACGCCTCTTGCTCGGCCACACCACCTTTCTGCCCTTCAGTGTTCTAAACCTGCCTTTCACGAACAATGGCCAAGGACAGAGAGACAATATAGAACAAAACACACATACACGAACACATATATATATATATATATATATATATATATATATATATATATATATATATATATATATATTAAAAAAAATCTTTTTAACTACAAATTCTTATACAGACTAATTCAGGTGAAGGTCCCCTGGTCACTCCAAAAACAACAAAGATTTCTAAGTGCTCGTGGTCAGGTGCCGCAGATATATAATTGTTTAATTGACCATTTTATGATGCCGCATGACACCATAATTCAACCGCAGCACTCAGAAGCCTGCTTTTAAAGAGCTTTGAATTCAGCCAAGCAAGGCTTTAATTACAGTTGAATATCACCAGCACTGCTGCAAAGAGCCAGAAAATGCCTACATTTCACAGTAAAAATAGGCAAGAAATAATGATCCAAACACCATATACCACATCGAGTTTGCTTAAGATATAAAGAGCGTATTCCTCCTTAAATTAATATTTTATAATAATAGTAATAATAATAATAACATACAAAAACCTATATTTGAACGTTATAGTAGGAGTTACAGTCTGTTCGATAAAGACTAGTCTCTCTTGTCAGGCATTATAAATTCTTGGTTGAGAGACTAATCGGCTTGCTTAGTGCATTCCAGCAGACTCTGAAGGGAGGCACGGGGACTACAGTGTTCCATGGATGTGGCAGCTGTCAGCAGCTACGGTGAAGTAGAGTAATTGAAGCTGCCCTGTGATGAATTCTTGTAGGGTGCAGCACACATTCAGGTGAAGGTGAAAACCTCTGTATGTGCCATTATATCACATGCCTGCTACTAGAGGTCAGGTTCTATTAATAAATGGAGTTTTCCATTATATTTTTCATTTTTATTAGAGTAAACAAGTGTCTCTGCATCTTCAGGGAGTCCTTACAGTTCATCTCATTTGGGACTAACAGTGATTCAAATTCAGGACACTGTATTTGCAAAACCCTTTGAGAATATTCATTCATTGTTCATTTGTCTTTGGTTATACAGGTTTCAGATTACAACTTTACACGTAAATCGAATGAGAGAATAGGAGATGAAGAAATCTTCATTAGAATATTGACTTCTAGATCAGAACCAACAATGAAGCTGAGGGATTTAGTTTTGATGTATGAACTGCAGGATTCACATACCACCCCCAAGAAAAGAAAGAAAGGTGCTTAATACTTGTCACATGTACTTTACAGCAAAGTCAAATTCTTTCTTCGACATATCTCAACAGGGTTAGCCATGATACAGCAGCCCAGGGACTGTAAAGGTAAGGATCTTGCTCAGGGGTCCCAAGAATGGTAACTGGCAATACTGGGGTTTAAACTACTAACCTGCTGATCAGTGAACAGAACCTTAATCACTGAGCTACCACTTCCTCACTACTACTTGTTTAAGTCAAAGTCATATTTAAATGATATTCCATTACATCTTTTCTAATAAATAATACCTTCCATGGATTAGAAGCCTGCCCACTGCAGAACACCATGCATATACATATTTACATCTAGGGGGTAAATTAGAGTAATTAGTCCACCTATAATCACTGGGTGGATTCTGAAGAACTTTGGAAACCCATTCAAATTGCTATTGACACTACAGCATATCACTAAACCTATCAGCCTATCTGCTCATTCATATGGAAATGTGCCCAGAGTTGCATTCAGTAAGGCCTCTGATGGAAGTGATAGCCAGCTGGTGACTTACTGACCAGCTGTTTGTGTTCTTTAGGGAACATCATCAGAGAGTTTGGCCAGAATGCTAGACAGGTTAGCCTATTGGGCAAGAAAGTGAATGAGCAAGCATACTTAAACACAGATGAAGGGCTGCCTTCTACCATGAAATGACATTCCACACTTTGTGGCTGCCTCCTTGACAGGGCAGTCTCACCCCACAGCGTCACATATCGACGCTGTGGATGTTGCGTCGGACGGCGTCCACATCCGACGCCGAGGGTACCCCCTTCGCATCGCTTTTTGACGTAGAGAGACGGTACCTCCCTTCGCCTCGCTTTTCGACGCAGATGGTTGAGAGCCCGTGTGCTACACTTTTCAACGCAGATCGCTGTCCTATACACTGAATAAAGTATTATCTATTATAATAAGTGTACAGGAATAATTTTTAAATTTCGAAAAATCCTGAAGATGTCCGTAGCCCTAACCCTAACCCTAACCCAAACCCTAACCCTAACCCGAACCCTAACCCTAACCCAAACCCTAACCGTAACCCGCAAATGGGGTTCCGTCCATCTGCGTCAAAAAGCGAAGCAAAGGGTTTCCGTCCTCTACGTCGGCGGCGAAGGGTACCCTCGGCGTCGGATGTGGACGCCGTCCGACGCAACATCCACAGCGTCGATATGTGACGATGTGGGGTGAGACTGTGTTGTCCTTGACAGTGCTAAGAGGGTCACTTCCGAAAATTTGTGAAGAAGCAACATGCTTGAGTTCTGAGGCAAATGATTACCATCCTCAACAGGAAGTGGTCTTAATACTTAAGTGATGCTTGCTAGAATATTTAATTTGCAATCTCTGTTACTGCATCTGCAATCTTAGGCCATAGATTTTCTGATATATATATATATATATATATATATATATATATATATATATATATATATATATATATATATATATATATATATTTATTTATTTATTTATTATACTAAAATATATATTCATTTAGTACAGTGTAGCTGACTGGTGCAAACTTCATAGCTACAGTATGGACTGTTTTGACCAGAAGTCAGATATCTTCTTGTTAAAAAAATTAAAATTGTGGAAGGAAAGGCTTTCATGCAGTAATTCACTGTCTACACATAAGTGCTTCCATCTATTTGCCGCAAACATACAAGCCTGTTCAAGTAATCAACACTTCAAGTCTGAAGCAAAATGGTAAATCTCCTTTTTTTTGCTTTACTTCACCAGTGTAATGGAATACCAATGAGGGCAATGATGTCATGCTTCATAGTCCATTAGTACAAAGAGCCCAAGGTGATTTCTAAACACTTTTACAGCATGATGACAGTAACGGCCCTGCTGTTTTAAGCAGTTGCCACTAATTATGTGTCAGGGTGCACAAGTAAAACACAGCGCATGATGAGTCTAAAGAAATTCTCTGCACCTTTCTCCAGTCACAAAGCAGACATAAAACGAAACACTTACAAGCTTTTAACAATAACTACTTTCTAATTTGCAGTCCTAATGCTGGACATTACCATCCCAGATACATGTGCATTTAAGTTGTTCGGCTGTAATTTTAATTACTTTGGATTTGCCTAATGATTTTCCACTAAGTCAGTCCCAGGTGTGTGTGTCCAGATAGGGAAAATACACTCTTGTGCCCTCTAATTAGTGATAATCCTGATATCACTCTCTGTCAAAAATAACATAGCCACTGGCAACACGGTTTCACTCAGTGAGAGAGACCTCCATGTGAATGACGTAGCGCCCATGGGTAATGTAGTCTTTAATCACAGTTATGTGTGTTGGTTTAAATCAGCAGCTGAGGGACCTGTTGAACAGACCACACTCTTTTTCACTCTCACAACTACATTTTGAAACCATGTTGGTTCTCAGCTGAGACCTAGATGAATTAACCTCTAAAATATGCGTCATGGCATCTAAATAAATCATACAAGGTGAGATGTTCTGTCAGTTATGATTCATCAGCAGGCTTGCATATCAAATCCCAGCATCGGGCACACAGCCAAGGAGATGCCATCTTGCGCCATCATTCAGCAGTGGCTTGTTTGCTTTCCAAAGCATCGCTTGGAGCAGTGATTCAGTTGAGAGGACGCATCTAGCCCACAGCTTTCACCCTTGCTGATCACAGCAGACACTAGGGTTCTGGGAAGTCTGTGATGTTGTGTGCTTTGCACTCGTTGCTGGATGCTGAGTGGGGGATAGCAAGGACAGAGTGCTTTGCCTTTGGGCAAAGTTCTCCTTTTCTCTGTCCCAGGAGGAAGCTAGCTGTTTAACATGGATGAGGGCTCTCACCACGGACTTTTTTTCCCACTTGGCATTTGGGCATGCTGTTTTTTTTTTTTTTAACTAGGACAATTTCAAACAATATCATATGCCATCATGTCTCATTAGGAACGCCATGTATTTAGGTCTTCACCTGACCTAAAAACAACTTAACTGGGTTGGACCAAAGGCACAGCATCATGTCACAGCATCTTTATCAAATATTTAATATAATGAGCCATTGATCAATACACTATGGAAGAGAAGAATAGAAAACCATCTGTTCTCCATTCATTGCCCATTTTGAGGGCTGTGGTAAAAAAGAAATCTGGAAGATGTGACAGTAACACCATAGCAAAAAGCAGAACATTTACCTAACAACGTTCTGGGAACATTCTGTTTTGGGTAACAAAAGTGATGATACTAAAACATTCGGAAACTTTAAAACACAATGTTCTCATACGGTATGACAACTGGCAAGTAACATTTGCCAGTGTTTAAGTTTAAGTATTTTTTCCCAGTGTGTTCCAGTAAGGTTTTTTCAAGATTTCCTAACAGGAAGTTCACCAAAATTAGTGTAGTCTTTGATTACCAAAATATAATCCTTTTTACAAATTTTAAATGGTTTTCGAATGCATTCCTTAAGTATGTGTTCACTGAGACCCATTTCAAGCCTTGTGTTTTGAGCATGAAAAACCTTGACTTTCTTGATACGTGTTCACTATCTGCCCACATGCTGACCGCAAATAGCACAGAAATAGTAGGTGGTACAAATATGAGCCCACACACAGAGCAGGCACAGCACAAAACATTTCTCCAGTGTGTGAGCCTTCACACTACACTACACGTTGTCCTTGAGTGCCGAAGATGAATTGGTACAACGCAAGCCTGGGAGCAAGCATCCATGTTGTACAAATGACCTCTGTAGTTTGGTCTCATGTACAGATATGAATTCCCACAGGTCACTGCAATTGCTCAGCATGTTAGCTGTTGCCCTCTAGGGGTCAGATTTTCATGTGTTTGTGTAGCATAAACAGCAGCAAACAAACAAAACATCACCTGTGATCAGTGATGAATGTGCTGCACATGAACATTTTTTTTCTTACCATCAAAATTGTAGAAGACACAATTCTCTAGATTTCTCTGCTCTGTGTTCAGCCAAAACAAATCAGAGGAACAGCGATTTGGACAGAACTACATGGCAGCCAAGGTGCACATTATGTCTGCTGATAAAAATAGTTTCACCAGCTGAAAAAAGCCTTTTCAGCATTGTTAGTCTTCATTGCATACAGTCTATTAGCTTCAATTTCTATGGCAACTAAAAGAGCCCATTGCATTTTCACTGCATGGTTTGCAGGCTTAAGACAGACGCTGTGGGTGGATTGACACCTGTTTTCCACAGCACTGGGTGAGTAAGGGAGCGTTCGCCAACATCACTGGCAGGCACTGACACTTGCACTCTTGTAGTGGAATGCCTCTTCACAGCCGTAAGCTTTAAAATAAACAACAACTGTCAAAGGACATATCTGCCTTAGCTTTTTCAACTTGTTCTTTCCTCTATTACCAATGGATATCCTATTAATGGAGACTATTTCTCCTGATTTTATAGCAATACAAGTGGAATATACAGGACATGTATATACGTTTCATCAAAATTATTGGCAATACAAACAATATTGATGAAAAACACAAAAGTATTCACATGCTTTTTTTAAAATAACAATTAAATTTAATTTTGGTAATTACCACAAACAAGCTACCTCCCACCTAGCTCTCATCCTAGCAAGGAGGATGAAGGCTATAGCATTTTTACCTCATAAAATTGCTCAACATTCTTGAAATTTTTTTGTTAAGACACCTGGTAGCCTACTTTCTAATTACTTATTGTTGGTATTGTTAGAAATTGGAGGCTGGAAGTAATTAGAAAATAATGCAAATAAGAGAAACCTTTAAAGTTGTATTGTGTTTAAATCTTTGTACGCAAGCTTCACCTTCAGTATGCTAATTTTGCTTCACTTGTATGCTTGTGCTGGAAGGTCTGGAATGCCATCCAGGGTGTATTCCTGTCCTTGGACTGAGCAACCAGCTGCATCCTCTTCCTAACAAGGACAAAGGAGATTTGGGATATATTAATCCAACGTTATGGATCAATGCGTCATTTAAGCAAATGATTAAAAATAAATCTCCAAAAATATATTAATATTTAAAATAAAACTATTATTTTTATCCATATTTTTATCTGAGGGGTAAATAATTGCTGGCAATATGATATGTCTTTATCTGTTAGATACTTTAGATAATAGCTACTAGGTACTTTTATATGTGGTGTCCTCGAAGGGCATGACCTTGGTGTCAGGTCAGGTAAAGTGGCAGCATTGCAGATATATTGACCCTGATCTGAACCCTCATGCCATGCAGCCTTTTTCCACCTCTGTCTCCTGTCATTAGAACTGATGGGGCATGAGACAGCCAGGAGACACTTCGTCAATTCGTAGACACTTTGTAGGGATGGGGTCGCCATGGGGCAGGCATTGTGCACATGGACCATCATACGCCACCTGATTCCCAGTGCACCAGCCCCGCCTTTTTAAAAAACACTCCAATCAAAAAGAGAATCTGAAAGAGAAGATGAAATTCTGTATTTTTATGTGATGGTTCAGTAAGTCTTGCTTTAAAAACCCTGAAGGAATTTTATGCTTAATTCATCCAATATGGATATTAAGTGAGATAACACAATACATTGCTGTAAGGGGAAAAAAAAGGAAACTTTGTTTCATTTAATGAGATTATGTTTTAGGGCATGCTATTACATGATTCATTATTTGAGCTCACTGCTTCTCAGACCTTGTATACAAATACTAAGGATACAATGACAAAATGGAAAAGAGAATGTGTGTTTGGCAATTAGCTTTTAACCTGGAACAAATTGCTTTTTGTCTGCACTGATTAGGTAGACAAGAAGCAAGACTGAATGTTTTTACTATAACGTTGATAAAAACAACCCAAGAACGGTTATCAAGCTGAACACACCATTTTCCACTGGGTTAAACTAAGCTATTTGAGGCTTATTCTAGTAAGGAAAACGTAAATCCATACAAATATGGATCCATATAACCTGGAAAGTGTACCAGAGTCTTATTAACATTACCGGTAGATTAACTTTTTTGGTTAAAGCTCATTATAATTCCTTAATAATAATAAAAAAACTAGAGAGCAGACGCCACTCATGGTTGAGTGTGATCATTAGTGGGTGCTGCAACTGCCATCCTTCTGGACGTCTGGGTCAGGAGGCTCCTCATTTGTCCGTGTGAGTGTGTCAGAGAACAGGCTGTAAAAAACTACTATATTACCGAGCTGGGAGGCCCATGTACACAATACTGAAAGCAAAGTTTTGGCAGACGAAAAGTGCTGTCAACCCACATTGGAAATCCCCAGAAAGATGACATGATTTTAAGTTGTTCTGTAAGATTTCTTACAAGTGATGAGAAATTCAGAAGCCTATGGCAGCAACTTGTCTGACGTAACAGCAACTAATATTGTAACGTGCATAAAAGCGCATGGTGTGTTTGTGCATCTGCTGTCCATACCTTAAATAATGCTGCATATAGGAGACCGACTGCTTATGCTGTCTCACAATGTAATAGCTTTGCCCTCTTCCAAATACATGAACTCATAGACTCCTATTAATGACTAGTGCTGTCAGGATCAGCAGAGGGAAGAGAGAGAAAGTTTTATCCCTCGTACAAAGAGAGCATGGTGGAATTTGTATCCTTGGGCTGTGAACTCTTTTCTGATCACCATTTGGGATCAGGATTGACTATTTTAATTTACCTAAGTGTGATTGTATGCAAGGAGCTCTATAAAAAAAAAGTAAACAAAAAGCAAAGCAAAATTGATTTAAATTAAAGGAGGTAATTACATTGCCTTTGTTATGACTTCAGTTCTGATTTGCCTCTTAGATTTGTCTACTTCACTGTTTTCCACTTAAACCCTGTGCATGTCTAACATCAGAGGTGGGATGTAATGAAGTACAAATATTTAGTTACTGTATTCAAGTAGATTTTTCTGGTATCAGTACTTTACTTCACTATTTATTTTTCGGACCACATTTTCCTGTCACTCATTACATTTTTACACAAATTTCTGTACTTTCTACTTCCATTTTCAAACCAGACTCTTTAGTTTTAATCTATTTGGTGAAATGTAAAATTTTCCTTCTTATTGCGTGCCGTTTTCAGACCATCAGCCTTTCCTGTCATTGCACATCTTTTTCAATCTACCACTGATGTCTCATTTCCTGGCTCTCACACACCACAGATGCAGGCTAGTTTATGAAGCTCACAATGAGCAGTCAAAAGGCAACAAGAAGTATGAGAACTGAGAACAGAAACATTCCTGATCACCAGATTATCATCATCTTTTCTCTGCTTGTGTTTTATATGGTGAATGTTCAGCCTGGATACAATCATTACGTAACAAAATTTTTAAATTCGTTTTGTGTTAATATATTAATTAAGGCTGTCAAAATGCAAATTTATTTTCACGACACTGGTTTTATTCAACGCGCGATTAATGCAGTGTGCATTTTTGTTTTGTTTGACGATTTTTAATGCAAATATAAATTAATAAATATAAAAAGGGCAAAATTTAAACCTTCAGTGCAACACACGTATATTCACAATGTATTTTCTTTGCTCAGATATAAAAAATAAATAAATAAGCTCCACCGAAAAATGATTTTGAATCAGTAAACATTTGTTTTTTAAATGCGCAAAGTCGGAAACAGCACCAAAATCCGCCATAATGCACACAGTTATTCCTCTGGAGGATAATTCCTCATAAGGGACAAAAAATACTCTATTTTTGAGCATACTGATAAGTTACGTAATTTAAAACACCGTAATTACTTTCAAACGTTAACATGAATATTTTCTTCATGCTCTTTGAGTTTGGTTTCACAAATAATAAAGATGCATTTGCATAAAGCATCAATATTTATCCATTACCATGTTGATTAGATGATAATACATTGAAAATAATTAATTTAAGGTGCATTTAGAACAGCAGGAATAAATATTTTATCGATTGATGGCTCTAATATTAACATGACATAACGTCCAGTTACCAGCATGACACTAAAACATAAGTAGTAATGGCTACTTTTTACTTAAGTAAATGTCAGAGCCCAAACTTTTTTACTTTAACTTGAGTAAAACATTTAGTCAGTTCTTCATCTTTTACCAGAGTCTTTTAAAACATGAGTATTTGTAAAGGATGTGTGTACTTTTGCCACCTCTGTCTAACATAAAGCAGTTCCGGTTCAAATATATTCAGTGCATAATAGTTTGCTGATTTCTCACCAAAATGGATTCTAACACCATCCATACTTCTAATGTTCATGTTAATACTGTCAGTCATGGGACAACACTGATATACCGATCGCTCTTTTTTCAGCAACGGATTGCATTTCGTTACCTCCCCATACACTCATTTTACCTCAGGGTAATATGCCTCAAGAGAAAAAAGATGTACAAGCACTTACCAAGACTTGCAATAAAGTTTGAGAGCTGAGTCGGGACAGTTTTTCATCCAGAATGACTGCTTTGGCTCTACAGCTGATGCCGTGGTGCCAAAAAAAACGTCTGAGGAGAGTAAGATGTAGCTATTTATCACACAGATGTGCACATTTCATCCTTACTTTTCATCCGTTTTTTTATCGGATATTAAGCTGATGTGTGTTTGCTCTATTTTTCATCAGGGCAGCATAGTGGCACAACAGGTGATGTTGCTGCTCCACAGCTCCAGGGTCTGAACATTAAACATTCAAATATGCAAACACCCTGCTGTTATAGATATTATGCACTTAATTCACCTGTTAACCAACATAATAGTGTTATAGCATATTTCTTCGGAGAACCTGGTGTCATATTCAATCATGCTCTCGATGCAACCCATGAAACAGACCACATAGTTTTAAAATGCCCTGCATCTATGGAATGCTTTTAAGGTTTTCTTTTATCATTTGTACCATTCTATACAATATATCTTATTTTAAATACAATAAAATATCAATATCAGCAAATATTCACAATATCCAAAGAACATCGCAAAAACTAAAATTCCACAGCAGTCTCAAAGATCATAAACCTGTGATTTATGGCCTTTTATAAAACATATGAAGCAGAGTGCCCTTAGAACTATTACAGCTCCAGCATATATCTGATTCTCACAGTTTCAATCTTCCTATCAAACCTTGGGTCCAGGAGGTCCTGATTAATATTTTATATCCCATGAATGTGGTCAGAATCTCTGTTAATGTTTGATGCTGTATCATGACAAACATACTGATTAAACTTTTCTCTCAAGCCATGCATTCATACAAACCCTGCATGCTTCTTTATCCTAGTTTGCTACATGCACACTACTTTATACCTGAAGCAAAGTACATGAGTGTCTGTATACTTAAGTCTACTTTTGTCTGTCCTAGAGGATGCACAACTAGGGATTGCCTATTTCTGCCTCTACAATCAGTGTTTGTTGCTTTGATAATGTTCACACGCATTTGTGGTAGAAAAAAAAAACAGATGAAGGAATATTTTCTTATAGTCTGTCAGTCAATTTGACAGTCATCTGCAAGTAATTAGCTTTTTCCTCAAATCTAAACAAAGTGTAAGAAAAATACCTTCACTGTATTATACTGAATTCTAGTACTCTGTGAATTAGTGCTGTTAAAGCTGCAGGTTGTACACCACTGTCCAATCCAATTCAGCTACTTTTGTGTCCGATCTCTGCCAGCTCATTCAGTAAATGCCAATTCAGATTTATTTTCCAATGTTGTCGATGAAGGAGTTGAACTCGGTAGAAAAAGCGACAAGATGCTACTGTAGACCAGTGGTGCACGGTCAGGGCCAGCACGGCCATCTCTGCTGGCCTAAACACTCTCAGAAGCACTGACCCACATTTACAACCTAAATTCTAATATTTGTTCCATGAAATTGTATTAATTTATTCCCAACAGTTTATTCTCTAGCGTTTCTCTTGGCTGCACTGCTTCCAGTAGTGTATGTGGATGTTAGGTTTTTTTGTCCAATCAGATTTCAGCCTCTATGCACTGCCATGTCAATCTAATCTGCCCAGGACATTCAAAGTCTGTACTGCTGTACTGCTGAATAATAGTAATAATAATTAAACTAATAAGGTAAATAAACATCACAGAATACATCACAAACATTAAAAATCATATAAAAACTATCCTGAAAAAGTGAGATTTCAGAGCAGATTTAAAAACACTAAAAGTCTGGGCCTCTCTAATCACAGTAGGGAAAGAATTTCACAGCTTTGTTGCATGTGAGGAAAAAGCCAGATCACCCATAGAGCGTAAAGGGATAAAAGGAACAATCAAATCAGAGGAACGGAGATCATGCCTTGGAGTGTAGACAGTTAAAAGCTGTGTCGAATGATGAGGTGCCATACCGTGTAGGGCCTTATAGGTCAGCATTAAAATTTTAAATCAATCTGGAATTTGACAGGAAGCCAATGCAGGATAAATAGATTCGAAATGTGTTCAGACCCCATTCACTTTTTTTCAATTTTGTAATGATGTAGCCTGATACTACAGTCATGTGAATTGATTTCTTAGTCATTAATCTACAATTAATACCCATAATGAAAAAGTGAAAACAGGATTTAAGAAGTGTCTGTTTAACACGGAAAATTAGCTCAGGTGCCTCCAAATTCTTTTGGTATTTGCTGAGATGTTACTACATTTTAACTGGAATCTTCCTGTGGAAAAGCTTATTGTTTGGATCTTCCACTATAACCCATATAAATCATATGCTCATAAAGCTCAGTTTGTGCACAGGGGCATTGTAATGCTGGAATAGGTTTGAGTCTCCTAGTTCACTGAAGGGGAAATAAATGTTAGAGTATACAAAAAAACCCCTAAACAATTGTGTTGCAAACGTCACAAATTTTTATTAACGCTTGGTTAATGCAGTGCCCAATTCTGGGTCCCCCTTTTATTAAATATATATAATAAATATGAAAGATGCAAAATTAAATCCTTCAACGCAGCACATATTTATTTATGACGTACTTTCTTTACTCAATTCAAATCCACGAAAAAAAAATTTTAATCAGTAAACATTTGTTTTACTGATGGGCCAAGTCTCAAATCAGCACCAAAATCCACCATGATACACACATCCGGCAATTAAGCTTCCGGGGTCAAATTGCTCTGTATGTTTTGATTATACAGATAAGAGCAATACATCATTTGAATCTGTAAATTGTCTACTTTTATTTGTATAAACTCATAATAACAACAAAACACTGTGCTCTGTCATCTCTCTTCACAGACACATAACAACCTGAACCTCAGGAATATATATATATATATATATATATATATATATATATATATATATATATATATATATATATATATATATATATATATATTCTGCATAAAGCAGAAAACTTGGGCCATATTAGACATTTGCTTATGTTTTTTTTATTGTGGTCTCAGACTTTTGGACCTGTGTGTTTGTGTGTAATATGGCCCAAGTTATCTGCTTTATTCAGAAGGTCTGATTTTTCTTCATGCCGGATCTTGGTTATTGGCGTGTGTTCAGAGGAAACACCGCTGTATTTAATCTTAAATTAATCATAGGTTTTTTGCACTTGCTGTGCTCCATGCCAGCTCAAGTGTACACTGTTATTAGGCAAATGAAGGAAAATAACTCATATTAAGAAACTCATTTTTTTAATATGTTACTCTGGTTGTTTTCAATAGTATAATTTTTTATTGGAAATTGTATCTTTTTTTTTTTTTTATAATAAAAAACATATAACAGAAGCATTTTCCCAGATATTATTCTTAGACCCCATTGTCCACAAGCATCTCTATAGTAGACAACTTTATCTTTCCCCAACCCCAATGTAACAGAATTTCACATAATGTCAAAGTAAACTCAATTTCCTATATTTATGCAGTGAACTTTCTTAAGACTTCATTACCAATAAGCTGAAAACAATTAAAAGAACAGAAGAAGCCACAGTAAAATAAGTAAAACTGATCTCCTAATAATGAACTTGCCAGGTTTTTATTTCCTCCACCCGTCCCCTATTTAAAGAGCTTGTGCATCTGATGTGATCATCATGTTTATTAGGAGAGAGTTTTCTGATTGAAGAGATTGCATACTGATGAAATCACCTCTTCAGAAAGTAATGTCCTTGGGACCATTTTTTTTCCTTTCAGAGATTAAACACTATTTTAAATGAGGCTGTCCTCCTTCTCTAAACAAGCTTTCACAGAGCTGATAAACTGATAACTCTCATTATGGCACTGAAAGAGATAGCAACAACAACAACAAAGAGCACTGAAAACCTGAATTTTCATATTCCATCTGTTAAATTTTCATTCTTACTCTTATTTATCTGTTCAGTTAAGGCAGAAAAACCTATGCCTTATCTAAAAACCTAAGCTCTCAATGGTCAGATCTGGTGTTATCAATACTGTAATCTTGGATGAACTCTTGAATTTTCACCCAACAAACTTTTGAGCAAAAATCACTCTCCTCACTTTGATCTTCTGCCTCCCTGCAGTTTTGGGCATGAAATCCTCTTTTGATCAATAATAGCTCAGAATACACAGGCGTGAGTGTGAGGTCAGGATTCTGACACTACTGATAGACAGAAATTCTTTTAACAGGCCTGGGATCTCATAAAATTACAAGACCCATTTCAGTGCCAATTGCTTTGACATAGCCAAAAGCCCAGTGGAGGAGTTTAAAATCTTGAGTGCTGAATGCATTTAAACTTGGATAACTGTCTGCTGATTGCACAGCCTTAACCCCACTGTTTTTCTTTGCCTCAGTGAAAAATAATGACTTGGAATAAATTGCAAAAGCATCACACATGTGAGGGCTGCTGATGGAGTGACCCATGAATAATGAGCTATTATGGGTGGCTGAACCAGTAGCACCCAGGAGCTGTTATGCTATTTAAGATACAGAGGATGACCTTAACATCCTGTCTCCCGTCTGCCTGCAGTACGTTCTTAACCAACTCACATCAATTCAATTTACTCTGCCTGCCATCTCACTGGCCTTCACAAAGCGGAAAAAGTGATTCTCCCAGACATAGTCCTGTTTTGATACATGGCAGATCAGATGACAAAAGTGTCTGCTACTGGATTTTTCATGCATCACACAATAATACAAATACAAATACAGTAAAATAAAGTCTAGGGACTCTGTACTCATGAACTCGAAAGGGTAATTTAACAAATAATCTTGGCATATTACTAATTTGGCTGAGTGTGAAACAAGTGTGACATTAGAAATCTGCCAGCACAGAGGTATTCTCAGACCCTGTCTCAGCACAAATGCAATGGCCAATTTATATTTTCTTGACTTCTGGAAAAGCCTGCAATGTCACATCCTATTTCTGAAAGATCGTTACTTGAAAAATGAAAGTAACAATTGATAATGGAATTCATTTTTTAACACAATGCCTTCAACAGTAAATACAACACTTTAAAATGTATCTGCATTAATAAGAATTGCATGGACGACCAATAACAAAATGAATATGCCACAAATGTTCTCATTATTATTGGTGTCCTGAATTACCATGTGATTGAAACAGCACGAATGTACACTACTATAAATATACCAAATCACCATAATTTATTCTAATAAGCTAAAATGCAGGCAATTGATATAGAAATGTGTGTATAGTATGTGAAAAGCAATTTGTCGTGTTTTTTTTTTTTTAGCTGTTTATCTTAGATAATGCCTGTAAGAGTTGTGTTTTCTCCAACATTTCAGTTGTCACCAACTCTGAGACATGCAGTGCAGCTAAACATGTGACCCCATTTATTGTACTGAATCTTTTTAGTTCACAAGTTGTCTCTATTTTTATTCAGGTTTCCTATGTATTGACATGAGTAAAGCACAAAATGCTCAGAGGTCACAAATATCCAATATCTATTTAAAGGTATTATATCCTATGCTATATTTTTCACCCTTTTCCCCACTGTAATTCATTTTTAAATGACTGACTTTAGTGCTCAAAATATGTGGGTCGTATAAAAAAAAATCTAGGGTCAGAAATGATCAGAAAACATTATTACTATTACAGGGTCTTATAGCAGGTATAGGCATGCAAATAATGGTATACACACACACACACACACACACACACACACACACACACACACACACACACACACACACACATATATATATATATATATATATATATATATATATATATATATATATATATATTTCTCTGAAATGTATCATGTTTTTATTGTTATGTCGTTATCAAGACTGCTAATATGTATAATAATAATAATAATAATAATAATAATAATAATAATAATAATAATAATAGCAATGATAATATTAATAATAATAATATAATCATTGGTATTATTATTATATAATAATATTAACATATATTAATATATTTTTATTCAATTATTCCCAATAGCCTATTCTCTTCATTTCTCATTTCATTGCATTACTTAAGCAAGGAGCAGCACACCTGAGTGTAAGTTTACATCAGAGTTTCTATCCAGTCACAGTCCAGTTCTTACAATCCATGTTGCTTAAACCAGTCAGATTGCGATTTGGCTACTCTCAGGGCCCCCCAGAAGAAAAAGTCTCGTCACATCAGCATTTTCTCGTTCTTGTCTTTTGATTGGATGGTCAGAGTACTCACTGTATGAGTTACTTTTCTATGATGCACTCTGTTATACTGAGTTTCTCTATAATATCGATGGTTTCTACAGCCGTGGTGTAATAATGATAGAGGTGTATTGACACTGAGAATATAACACAAGACTGCCTAATAACCAGTGCACATACTAAATAGTCAGGAATAAATTGAATATAAAAATGTAATAGTACTAATACTACTTAATGGGGAGTGGGTGAAAAAAAATGAATTGATATGAACGCTAAATTTGTTCTCCACTCCAAAATTGAATTTTAACATTAAGTAGCAGTATTGTTGTTGATGTTTACCAAAAATTCTGGATCAAGTGATTCATGGTTGAGTTGTTATTTTTTTGTAGCTGTGCTCATCTGAATTCATAACCATGAGGAGTGCCTTGAGAAATAACATTGAATTTTCTTTGTGTTGCAATGTTTACACTCACGCTTGGTAAGTTATCCACTATTCCTCTATGGTATTGTGTCTGAAGTGGAAAGACTATGTACGCATGTGTGTGTGCATGTATATGTGTGTGTGTGCGTAAGAGAGCGAGAGAGAGCGAGCGAGAGAGAAAGAGAGAGCGAGCGAGCGAGAGAGAGAGAGAGAGAGAGAGAGAGAGAAAGCAAAAGCTGTGCATTCAGTCAATGCCGATGCATACTTTACATCACTGTGGGCTTCTGTGACTCAAACACGTCTCACTATGTATGTGTGTTGGAGACAAAAAGGCAAAATACCCCATAAATTGCAGGGATTTATATTGATTGAAGTAATCAAGTTTGTCAGAAAAGTGTGAGACTGCTCCTTTGTTATCCTCCTATGCATGTTTGTGTCACATTGTGTCATACTGTATACATGTGTAAGGTGTTGCTCTTCCACGGATAAAGTCAAGCCATGGATATACAGTGACAGCTACTGATAAGATTCTAACTTGTCTTCACAAAGCTGTCAAGACTTCTAACATCTAACAGCTGGCTTTATTTATTCATTACTTTGCCCCCTTTTCTCAACAAAAAAAGGAAAGAAATTGGAACACACGTGCAGGTGCATGGTGGTGCACGGGAGCAAGACGTTTCATCATGTCATTTTCACAATTTCGCGCTTGCTTTCGAAAGGTCACCAACCACACCTTTTTTTTCCCAGATTTTTCCATTTTGCCCTTTGCAAACGCTTATTACTTAAACAAGATTAATAATATCTAAGTATCCATCAGTCAACCTTAAAAGTCCAAACGCCTCCCCACGGCACCTGATCCTTTCTCATTAACCGTTCACTAAGTGTGTGTCAGCAGTGCTAATTCAAATCATTTAAGTCGAATGAATTGCCAATACTGAAGACACACTGCTACAAGAGAATAATGCCACTGTCTGATGCTATCGGTTTTGCATCGAACCTTTCCTGGAGATTGCATAGAAGGAGTTCTAGAGAGCAGACAGATGCCATTAACAGGTTTTGGGTTTGAAGGCTCCCTTTCCAAACATGTCCTCATCTATGCAAATTCTTATTCAAATATTCATTATTAATTAAGTGTTGTGTTTTATTATTATTATTATTATTATTATTATTATTATTATTATTAATTAAATTATAATTATTAATTAAATAATAATATATTTTTTTACATTTCTTGTTTAGAACAGAATGAGCCCACACTCCAGTATGTAAAATAACTATATTCACAAAGTATTGGGACGCTTTCAGCCATATGTGGTTCTTCCCACCACAAGGTTAGGATATTGGATGTCTCTGAATGGGGCAGCATAATTTTTTTCCCTTCACTTAAAGAACTAGGAGACCCAGACCAGCATGACAATGTCCCTATGCACAAAGCCAGCTTTATAACCATATAGTTTACATGCGTTGGCGTGGAAGATCTCCTGCTATAGAGCTCTGACTTCAATCCTAGTAAACACAATTGGAAATAAATTTAAATGCTAAATACATCCCAGATCTCCTCATCTTACATTAGTACCTGACCTTACTAACACCCTTATGGAGTTTGATGATTGTAATTACTTAAAACACATCACAATTTAACTGTAATAACTGAGTCTTAGATATGAATGCAGCTCAACCAATTCCAGTCTCTGGTCTACTCTTTGAACCAGGTATCTCCTGGTAAATCGATAGATGATGCAGTTTATTAGTCATTTTGGACATTTCTTTTGCTAATAACTAAAATGCAGTTTTATATTTCTGTGTGCTGATAACGGATAAGGGCTAAAATGCACACCACATTATTCACCACCCACAATATGATACATGCACAGCTCCGCATTAATGTGTTTTCTGTTAATGATTCATCTGATTTTTTTTTTTTTTGGTGGTCCACCTTGAATTATCCTGCTTGCTGTAAGCCTCCCAATATTTTTCCCTCATAAATATGACCTGTGTATTCTCCCCCACATACCGTTATGAAAGATTTAATTAGAGTGTAAGATGAACTTCTTCTGCCTGTGTACTCTGTACTGCCTGTGGTGAACATCAAGAAAATTTCACTGGGGTTTTAATCATTATATAAGGATCACACTTGAACAGATCTGAGAGGAAAGTTTGGACAAAGATAAAATTTGGAATAATACATTTACAAATTGAATGTGAAACAAATTGTACATGTACCGAAACTTTATGGTTAACAGTAGTCAGCCTTGAGTCAGAGTTCAGGGTCTGTCTGCAGGTGAGCGATCATATAACCCATGAGACTGGGTTGAGCTCAGAAGGTCAAAATGGAGCCATCTTGTGAATTTTCAACATGCAGAAAGCAGTGTTAGGAGGAATGCAGGAGCAATGTCAGTCAAGTAGCAGACAATCGTAAATTAGCAATGGACAGCTTTTGACAAACAGCTTGTCCAACACGAAGCCCATCGAGCGTATAACGTTTTCTGATATCACCTTGGTGAGACATTTTGCCAGCTGCTAAAACAAACGACATGGCTTAGAAAACACTGTAAATCTTGTTTAGTCTCAAGGGAGCCATGAAGGTAGAGCATTGCTCCTAGAAAACCTTTTAGGATCTTCTCTAAATGCTGTGGTTGGCCTCAATGCACCCACTATAATTAGCTTGCCACCGACCCCTCCAGTAAACAGTGAGCCATTCGCTTGGCATTAATCACTTGCTGCACATAATTGTGAGTTCTCTCTTAAATATTTACTTAGGGTTCTCAAAGCCTGACATGCAGAAATATGGGTTCCATAGGCAGAATGCAATTCTGCCCCCAAATCGTACACCCTTATCCCTGATAAATCATGTTCCCCTGGGCACGTAATTACTCTGACTCTGTTAGAACTGAGATGGCACATCAGTGAGACAAAGAGTCACATCCATCTTTAAGCTTGACACACAGAGAGATCATCTGTCATTTTTGGAAGGATCTTCGCAAATGTCATGATGTCATGGTGTTCTCTGGGGATAAACCTCTCTGTAGATCTGCTCATTCATATGATAAATGATCCCATTGATGCCACATGAACTTGAATCTTAATCTTGCCCTTGATGTGGTGGTGTGCACCACCAAAAAATAGAAATTACAGAAATCTCAAGATAGGTTTTTAATGTTCTTTATACCAGTAAGTGTAAGACATCACTATTATCTATCTAAGATCTTTTTTTGTTTTCTGTAGAAACCAGCAGCCTTGTTGATTCAGTACCTGAAAAGATACACCATAAATGGTAAATAAAATGTGTATAATATACAATAGAAACAATTCATTCTAATAAATAGAGCAAGGAAAAGTAAACACTGCCTACACTTGATTAAACATATAACACATATATTTGGCATGGTAGCCTTTGGGAGAGCAGTACGCTGCTTTAAAAATATCCCTGAAGAGGACTTAAAGGTAAAGATAATGGAAACAGCTTGTAAAATGGTATTAAATTAGCCAATATATATTGAATGCTAGACTTGTTACTTTTAAGTCCAATATCTTATAAATGGGTATAAAAAAAAGCCTTATCAGCTGAATAAATGGACCGTTACATTCTCGGTGGGTAATTTTTTTTAAAGCCATTCATTTTTTATTCAGAATTCAATCAAGCCCCTCTCCCTTGCCTCAGCAAAAGAAATTGCCATTCCTAATGAATGGAAAATGAAAATTACCCAGTTAGTGTTTTAAGCCAAAATAAACATTGTTTAATTTCTTAGGTAGATTAGGACCAAGTGAGGACCAGCATCACAATAGTTGGAATTTGACTGGCATGTAAGGGTATTTTACTTCGACACAAACATTACAAGTTGGAGAAAAATCTTATGGGATATGTGAGATTTTCTACAAATTCAAACCACACACAAAACAAAAAAAGAATTGTGACACATTTCTACAGTGATCAAACCTAAGGCAGCACTTCCCATACTAATGAAACACCAGCACATACATTATGAAAAGGAGATACATTAAGAACAGACATTGTCTCTCAATCAGAGAAGTCCAATAATCCCCAGCAGTTATCCAGTAATATAAAGTCCCCACTCTCTCATTCACGTCGTTGCGTTGGCAGTTGGCAGACGCTTCAGCACCGACAGACAAGCTCATTTGGTTCTCAAATCAGGCTAATCAGTTAATTAGCTTTCAATGGAGATGCAGAAACTAACAGAGGGCATTGATGATGTGAAGATTTGCCCTTGTGAAAGAGTTCCCTGCCCATTTCCCTGAGCTGCCACTTTGCTTTGTGGACTAGGATGAATGGCATATGGCCTTTCAATTCATCCTCTGTTAAACTCAATGTTGATCATTTCAAATATAAAATAGACAGATAATTTCATACCCGACTAACATTTGGTAAATGCTTCCCTTGCTTTTGATGTGCACAGCCTTAGCTTAGTGAGATGCAATGTGCTTGTAATGGGAAATCAGTGTGGCCCTCTGCGTCTCCGTGTGGCATAGTCATCGCTAAAGGTTTAAAAATGTATTAGGGGTGTCTGTTAATTAAAACAGAAAGAGACTTTAAATGTCATTTACTCCAAATAATTTCCTAGAGCTTTACATCTGCCACTCAACAGGATCCTAAATCATAATATTCAGTATTCCTTGGTTTATGATTTAAGTTGACTAAGGTTTTAGTCAGGGCACATTATGCATGACTTACCACATATAAAAAAGCATGCTGGTACTGGTCAAGACACGTTAAGATAATGTTTATATCAGTCATCAGAATAGGGAAAATAGATACAGTTGGCTGGCTTCAAATCGCTTGGTGAAAGCCAGTGGTGCGTGGTCAGGGCCAGCAAAGCCTTCTCTGCTGTCCTAAACACTATCAGAAGCACTGTCCTACATTTACAACCTAAATTCTAACATTTGTTCAATGAAATTGTATTAATTTATTCCCAACAGTTTATTCTCTTCATTTCGTAGCGTTTTTCTTGGCTACACTGCTTCCAGTACGTGTATGTAGATGTTCGATTTTTTGTCCGATTAGATTTCAGCCTGCAAAGTCAATACTACTGGCTCTTTGTCTATTTCTTTAACCAATCAGATTTCATTTTCTCCTCACAGGGTTAGCTAGCTGGCCCAGAATAGCGTCAGCATTTTTCCGTCCTCTGATTGGTTGGTCAGAGGGAAACTGTTACAGCCAAGTTCAACTGGCAAAACACATGTGTAGCGCTGAATATATCTGAGTCAGACTTTTTTTATGCCTACGGAGGAAGAGAAATTGATTTGGTCTCGGACATACTTAAAGATTCATTATCCAGAAAAGCTAGACATCGTGAGGAGGTCGGCCAACCCCGAAGCTAGCTAGCTTGTCTCAGCCTGGGAAAGGGTTTGTTCTCCACTTCCAGACCAGTGAATACGAGTGGTACCACTGACTTACAGCCTCTGAGGAGCGGTGCAAAGGTTGTATTTTTTTTACATTTTAATGTTTTTGTCATGTTATTAGACAAATATTGATTCTGAACTGCTCCAGATGATGTAGGTGATAGGAAATTTCTCTCTCTTTGTAATGCCTCGCGTTGTTATATTGCACTTTTGTATAGTATTGATGGTTCTATAATCGCGACGTGATAGAGGTGGATTAAGTCCTCACTAAAGGCCCAGGTACCGAATGCACGGCCTGCCACTGGTGAAAGCATGGGTAAGCATACATCATCACTGGTTGGTAGCTGTCTTGTTACAGAGGAAAACAAGCTTGTGGGAAAGAGTTGGCGGGGGAAAAAATGAGAAAGGAAATGGGTAATTGTGGTAAGCAGATAAGCATTTCAGAATGAACAACATTGAACCTTGAGGCAGATGAGCTAGACCAGGAAAATGCTATGCTGGGTTTCACCTCTGTCAGCTGAAATCTGAGGCTACACCGGGCATCCATAGTTCCCTAGGATAGAGGTGATGTAATGTTGTAGGGAATGTTTGCTTTTCTTTGGACATTGAGTCTCTTATTGCCAGTTTTGTCATTTGCAGTTGTTTTAAGGCCAATGCCTGTCTGACTATTGTTGCTAATCATGTGCATCCCTTTATGGCCACAATTTACCCATCTTTTTTTTCTCTTCTTCCAGAATGCCAATAAAGAAATCCTAACTGTGGTTAGTACAACTCTCATATGGTTGTGTAAACAGTTAAATAGACAAAGACTGCTATAAATAATTGCAAGACATTCAGTTGTTGAAAATGCATTTCCAAAAGCATGAAACACGTCTTTTACTAATGTGGCCACTAAAAGTTTATAAACAGAGGTCAAGACAGTGGTGCTGTCTTTTAATTTTAAGTAAAAATATAAATATATGCATTCCAATTACCTGCAGAAACACATTATACTGTATAGCCAAAAGCAAGTGGACATCCAATAATTGATCTCATTCCCAAACCAAAGGAAATGACATTCAGTTGTTTCCTCATTGATGGTGTAACAGCCTCTAATCCTTTTGAGCAGGATAGATTTGACTAGATTTTACTATGTAAATGTAGTAATTTGTGCTTATCCATCCATTAGAGCATGAGGCGGTGGACACTGATGTCAGGTGAGAAGGCCTGGCATCAGTTAGTGTCACCTTCCCTGGGACATGTCTTAATGGAACATTTAACATCATGGCATTAGTTTGCGAAACAATATTTAAAAAAAAGTGTCATGGGCAAGTGTCCCCATACTTATGGATATTAGTGGATGTTTAATTCCTTAAAGCAGGTAATACCACATACTTACATAAACAATCAAAATGGATAATTAGAATACATCTGTAATATATAATTGTTGTTTGTACTTAATTCATGTTATATGATTAAACTATTAGCCAAAGCCATTTCTATAATAATCTTAAAACAAAAGTGGAAAATAATTGTCAGTCCCATTTGATTGACATTTGCATGGTTCTCACTCAGAGTTTAACTGTAGGCAATTACTGATGACTCATACAGGAGACTAGGGGGTTGTAGAGCTACAATTTGAGAAGTAATTTATCCATCCATTATGTTTGTAGTTTAGTGATAAAAGACAAAAAAATGTGTTGCATTTGCCTGGCTGTGAATGAGACTAAATTATTTAATAAACCAGACAATGACAGGCGCCTACCAAGCCCAAAAGTTCAGATTAGCTAAAACTCTGACATCTATTGCAATTATATTTGTTCAGTGTTCTTATCCGATTAGCCTAACATATTAGGTTGCTCACACCCAGTAAGCGAAGTAATTATAGATACGGACAATGCATGAAAGAGAGGACACCTTATTACTAGGCCTGGTCCCCTGTCTTAATGGAACAAATAATTCCATCAAAAGTGAAATGCATTAAAGGTCAAACCCAGTAGACAGGGAGATTATCATCATACAGCAGTGCTGTGTGTGTGTGTGAGGGAGAAACAGATTGAGAGATTATTCTGGACATACAATTAGTTTGTCCAAGTAGTGACATTTCTATTTTGACTGCAACACACTGGGTTAGTAAAGGACTTTAAAATTGTCTACAGCTTACAAGAAACTTATTAAAAAAATGTTTCAAGTAAGAGCGTTACATAGTGTAGGATAAATGTGTTGTTCAGAGCGCTGATGCCTGTGTTATGATTCTCAAATCAAGTCTGTGAACTTTTAATTGAAATATTTCTTAATTTATATATTTTATCCATGTTTTAATAATGCTAATAATGCTGAGGTCGAGTAAAGTAATGAAGTAGAGTGTGACCTGACATACCTGATAATTAGAGTAATTTCCTTTTCATAAACAATAGTAATAAATCACATGATAGTATATTCTCTAGTTAATAAATATAGGGTAATGCTTCTCATATGGGAGGGAGGACAACATGACACTTCATTAACCCTTCATGACATCTGATGTAAACCGATACAGAAATTTTATAATTTGCATTTCAACATACATAAACTACATAAAAAAATAAAGTCATTAGTGACTTAAATGTGATTTAAATGTTAAATGTAATTATTTATTTACATCAATCAGTCATGACCAATGCAGGTCAGCACACTCATGTTATATTTTTATATATATATATATATATATATATATATATATATATATATATATATATATATATATATATATATATATATATAATTTTTTTTGGAATGAATAGATTACATTTTCTCAATAGATGTAAATATAGATATAGGTATTTTAGTTTTTACTTTTTTTTTTTTTAAGTTTGCCAAAGATTCACAGAGCATCTGGTTGGAAGAAGATCTGTGCATCATAACTGGAACACCATGGAACACCAAAAATGGCCTGCAAGCTTGAAGTTTTTCATTTCACTTGGACACAAACCAATATTAAACTTGCAACACAAAGGAAAACTTACTTGTTCAGAATTCATTCATTCTTCTTTAGTTTTAATAAGGCTATTAGTTTGTTTATATATATATATATATATATATATATATATATATATATATATATAGTACAGACCAAAAGTTTGGACACACCTTCTCATTCAAAGAGTTTTCTTTATTTTCACGACTATGAAAATTGTAGATTCACACGCATCAAAACTATGAATTAACACATGTGGAATTATATACATAACAAAAAAGTGTTCTTCAAAGTAGCCACCTTTTGCTTAGATTACTGCTTTGCACACTCTTGGCATTCTCTTGATGAGCTTCAAGAGGTAGTCACCTGAAATGGTCTTCCAACAGTCTTGAAGGAGTTCCTCGAGATGCTTGGCACTTGTTGGCCCTTTGCCTTCACTCTGCGGTCCAGCTCACCCCTAAACCATCTCGATTGGGTTCAGGTCCGGTGACTGTGGAGGCCAGGTCATCTGGCGCAGCACCCCATCATTCTCCTTCTTGGTCAAATAGCCCTTGATGCCTTCAGTGTGACTCTACAATTTTCATAGTCATGAAAATAAAGAAAACTCTTTGAATGAGAAGGTGTGTCCAAACTTTTGGTCTGTACTATATATATATATATATATATATATATATATATATATATATATATATATATATATATATATATATATAAAACAGCTAAAATAGTTTGAAAAGATGCAGATAAGGAAATTGCATTGCACCCCAAATATATTGACTTATTTAACTGTAAAACAACACTAGCAAACCCATATGTATATGTACTCATAATAAATATCAATAGTGGTTGTTTTTATGATGTTTGAAATGTAACATCAACATTATGTGTCTTACTAATAATAAAAAACTATTAATTTACTGTATTATACCAATTTTTAGAAGAAAAAACAAATGTGCCAAACATGGTGTAAAAAAATTCACATATAATCGGAACTAATAAAGCTTTATACCAGCTATTGAAATGCCTTTATAAACTTCAATGCAGATTTATACCAGTTTTTATTAAAAGTCTTATGAATACTACATTTAATGGATGTTTTTCCCAGGCAATCCACTTTATGAACACTTAACCGTTAACCAACTAATTGAAGAGGATTATTGGTGCCCCCCTGCTCAACCTCCAAGATCTTCACACCTCTAGATCGAGGAAAAGGGCTAAGAAAATCACTATGGACCCCACACACCCAGCCCACTCTCTCTTTAAGCTCCAGAGCACCGTCCACCAGAACAGTAAGCACAAAAATCTGTTTTTTCTTTCAGGCTATACACAGCCTAAACAATTTAAATATTCATAACTATACTGTCCATCATAACTGACACATTTATTCATAAAATTTTAATGGTACATTTGTAAACTGCACACTTGTAAATAACATCTGTAGATTCAATTAAACAATATTTTTACTTCTGTATATATTGCAATATTTAATTGTCTGTTTTTCTTATATTCCATCTCTACTGTGTAATTTTTATGTATATCTGCTCTATCATATGTTGGACAATGTCAGTACTTTCTCCTGCACTTAAAGCTCATGTCGCCTAATCAAATTCCTTGTGTGTGTAAACATACTTAGCAATAAAGCTACTGTATTTCTGATTCTGATTCTTAGTTTTTTTCTGCAAAATGAATATTCCCATGATCCCATAACAGATGCAGGACTGACAGATTAAAAAAAGTGAGCTGGGAGAAAAGCAAGCAAAGCTAATTTACAACTGGAACTGGGAATGAAATGAATGCTTTGCTGTGAAGCAGACATTCCCCATCTGCCTCACCAGAGATGACCAGTCAGTCCATCTGCTCTGAAGCTGTTTTGCCGTATCTGTCCCGAAAACATCTCAATTCCGGAGCACTGCAAGACGTTTAATTTAGAATGTATGACAAATATATAGCAATTATAGCATATGGGTACTGCATGTCCTTTGGTCTGTACTTGTACTCTGCACAGTGACAAGTTCAATCTAAAGAAATTGCAATATGAATGGAAGATACTTTAGAAGTGAACACAAACAGATTCTAAACAGAAACGGGAATTTTAATAACGCTAAAATCTAGCTAAATTTTTTTTTTTTACACATCGGTTAAATTACACTCCCAAAATCCTTGACTCCACCTCCCTACCTGGAGTAGTGTATATTTCATCTGAAACCAAGTGTGTTCTAATCTTAGTCAAGGTTTTTTGCCATGCTGCTCTTCAGTGACAAATGTCTGCCGACTAGACGTTCACCTCGTACCCCATTCCTGTATGACTCTGTAGGCTGGCCAATAAATTGCCTGAAAAAGCAGCCTTCAAAGCCTCCTCATCTCCGGGCAGCCGGAGCTGGTGGCAGCCGTGCACTGTGGATGATTCACATTGCTGGTCGTAATTACCAGGGTGACATTTCCTTTTAATTAGACTACCAAAGATTCCTCGCTAGATTCTTTTTTCTTTTTTCTTTTTTTTGAAGCAAAGGTCATCTCTGGCAGAAGTCAAAATCTTGCCTCGCTTCAATTTGTGATGGAGAGGCTGAGGGATAATTGATCTGACCGTGTGTACTGCTTGGGTTTAGTCCAGCTGCATCACAGGCATAGCTAATTCCATAAAATTATTTACAAGATACTTTATGTCTTGATTAATCTAGGGCAAGAGAGCGAGTAAGGTGCCTCTTGTATTTTTGTACACTGTAAACATGGTTTCAATTAAAACTTCAGCAGCTATGACTGGGAAAAAACAGACAATACTGCAGGTTACATTTCAGTTCAGTTTATTATTTCTACAGTATAGTGCCTTTAATCTTCAACATCACAGACCAACTTTGAAGGAAGGGTAAGACTTGAGCTTATGCTGTTTTTGGAATATGCAACATTTTATTATATGTGTATTAGAGAGCAAATTTATATGTGACAGCTTTGTGTTTGCCTGATCAGGACAATACCATCTTTGCAGCATCGTTATAAAAGTCCACTCTGACCCAGTCTAAAAGGCACAGCCCAGACAGAATGCATGCTCATAACACAGCAGGTTCCTTCTCTAAAAATGCTCATTTGTTCTCACATCCACAGGAAAAGCTGGCTGGTTGCTATGGAGAAATGATGCCTGTTAGTGATGACCAGAGTTGTCTGTGCCATGGACTGCAGGTCAGTGAGACATACACCTCATTCAAAAAAGCACATGAACCGTCCTGCTCAGAAATCAGCCAACAAATGTCTGGTATGAACTACATCCTCCAGCTGAGACTACAAATGATAATACTTTAGTACTATTACCACAAAATATAATGTTTTACATTATGTATTTTTTTTTTAATTATATTTCAAATTACAGCATTTATATCTACTTTTCTTCCCTATGTGGTTGTGCTTGGAGGCTTGACCTGCTCAATGTGTGGCAGTGGTCAGCTGAATATTACCCATGGGGCTTTGCGTGAATCGGCTCTTTTACCCAGAATTTTTGTTTGCACTCATAATTAACTAATCAGGGTAGCGGTGGTGTGAACCAGCCTTGAGGTGTTGCCTAGCAACCTTGCTGCTGTGATCTGGAATGGCACTTGAGGTGTAAGAGTCACTGCAGGACCTTTACTGTTATGTGTATTTTCACTGTGCTTTGGCCAGACTGATTCTTTTCACACTTTCAGTTGATGCAGACTGAAGCAAGCTGTATCACAAAAGCACCTAGGTTTTCTATATAACATTAGTTTGTAGATTAGGTTGCCCACACTCACCATTTGAAACCAATTTCCCCTATTTTATTATACAGCTGGACTTTCAAAGTACAGGTTGGAAATTTGTACAAATTTGCTCCAAGCAAACAACAACTTTGTTTTTTCAACTATTACTGTCATAATTCTGTATTCTGTAGCCTGGAATGCAGCCACAAAGAAATCTCAAACAGCTGAATTTAATCCAATAAAAAGTATATATTTTTTCCCTTATTTACAATGGAAGATGCCACTGGATGTAAGAAGGAAAGACATTAAAGATTATTTACATCCAGTGGCATCATACCACTGTATACACACACACACACACACACATATATATATATATATATATATATATATATATATATATATATATATATATATATATATATATATATATATATATGTATGTATGTATGTATGTATGTATGTATGTATATATATATATATATATATATATATATATATATATATATATATATATATATATATATATATATATATATATGAAAAGTGTTTACCTTATTTTTTTGCATGTTTATCACACTTTAATGTCACACAACATGCAGTTTTTAAATAAAGGTTTTTATTATTGAGGTAAAACAAAATCCAAAACTACATGGCCCTGTGTGAAAAAGTGTATGCCCCCGTTAAAACTGTGGTTTATCACACCTGAGTTAAATTTCTCTAGCCACATCCAGGCCTGATTACTGCCACACCTGTTCACAATCAAGAAATCTCTTAAATAGGACCTATCTGACAAATTGAAGTAGACCAAAAGATCCTCAACAGCTAGACATCATGCCGAGATCCAAAGAAATTCAGAAACAAATCTATCAGTCTGGAAAAGGTTATAAAGCTTTAGGACTCCAGCGAACCACAGTGAGAGCCATTGTTCACAAATGGCAAAAACATGGAATAGTGGAAAACCTTGCCAGGAGTGGCCTGCCGACCAAAATTACCCCTAGAGCACAGCGACGACTCATCCAACAGGGTCACAAAGACCCCACAACAACATCCAAAGAACTGCAGGCCTCACTTGCCTCAGTTAAGGTCAGTGTTCATGACTCCACCATAAGAAAGAGACTGGGCAAAAATGGTCTGCATGACAGAGTTCCAAGACGAAAACCGCTGAACATAAAGGCTCGTCTTAGTTTTGCCAGAAAACATCTTTATGATCCCCAAGACTTTTGGGAAAATACTCTGTGGACTGACGAGACAAAAGTTAAACTTTTTGGAAGGTGTGTGTCCCATTACGTCTGGAGTAAAATTAACACCGCATTTCAGAAAAAGAACATCATACCAACAGTAAAATATGGTGGTGGTAGTGTGATGGTCTGGGGCTGTTTTGCTGCTTCAGGACCTGGAAGACTTGCTGTGATAAATGAAACCATAAATTCTGCTGTTTACCAAAAAATCCTGAAGGAGAATGTCCGGCCATCTGTTCATTATTTGAAGCTGAAGCAAACTTGAGTTCTGCAGCAAGACAATGATCCAAAACACACCAGCAAGTCCACCTCTGAATGGCTAAAGAAAAACAAAATAAAGACTTTTGAGTGGCCTAGTCAAAGTCCTGACCTGAATCCTATTGAGATGCTGTGGCATGACCTTAAAAAGGCGGTTCATGCTCGAAAACCCTCCAATGTGGCTGAATTACAACAATTTTGCATAGGTGAGTGGAGCAAAATTCCTCCACAGCGCTAAAACAGACTCATTGCAAGTTATCGCAAATGCTTGATTGCAGTTGTTGCTGCTAAGGGTGCCCTAACCAGTTATTATGTTTTAGGGGCAAACACTTTTTCACACAGGGCCAGGAAGTTTTGGATTTAGTTTTTCCTCAATAATAAAAACCTTCATTTAAAAACTGCATGTTGTGTTCACTTGTGTTATCTTTTAATAATATTTAAATTAGTTTGGTGATCTGAAATATTAAAGTGTGTTAAACATCAGGAATCAGGAAGAGACATTCTCACCACTTTTATATATATACTTCAACTTAACTTGAATCCAGTTCTGAAAAATGGAGGACATTATCATTACCTCTTTACAACCATTAGACTATCCACTTAACTGAATCTGAAAAACTGAAAAACTCTTTATATACTGTATACCTAGTTTTCAGGCCAAAGTAAATTCCCACATGAATTACAACAATGCAGAACCTTTAATACAATCCTTAATGATCCCTGAATCTGTTCATGACGAATAGTAACAACAAGGTTAACAATCCATTTTAACACCACAGCAAGCAAAAAGGCCTAAATCCTTAAAAATAAAATTTAATGGAATAATACATTTTATTGTTACTCAGACATTGTTTTAGGTTTATACATGTGATCAAAACAACCGAGCATGAAAACTAAAAAGCTATTATGGAATTAAACAGCGAGCATTTCATTACGGTTCACCTGCTTGTGTATCTAAGTGGATCATAATGAAAAGGAAATGTCCTAGAGATGAAGTGATAATTAAACAGAGAATGTAATGAATTTGGGCAAAATGAAGCCTTCTTTTCACAGAGGATTTTAGCTGTAATAAAGCAAGTAGACCAATATTTCAAGAAAATGTGAATGATTCCTGGCATGTTCACATCCAAAATAACAAATACGAAACAGATTTTCCTCATTTTTGTCGGAAAGCTCTGTTTGAAAATCATATTGCCTGCTTATTTTTCATGTTCAACTTCAAAAGAATGACTGATCGCTCTGGCATGGTAGTTGAAATGCATGTAGTTTTCACCACCATGGAAGTTTTCACACGTAAGATGCTTGATATTCAAATGCAATTTTTAAAAAGAATAAGAACAACTACTGAGGTCCCCTGGTGGTCTAGTGGTTAAGATGCAGCGCTTTCACCGCTGCGACCCGGGTTTGATTCCCGGTCAGGGTTTCCCGGTTCCTCATTCCCGGTCCCCAGCCACTCTCAGTGCCGGTCCCAAGCCCGGATAAATTGGGGAGGGTTGTGTTAGGAAGGGCATCCAGCGTAAAACATGTGCCAAATCAAAACATGCGGAGGATCCGCTGTGGCGACCCCTAACGGGAGAAGCCGAAAGAAAGTTTAAGAACAACTACTGAACATTCTTTTCTTAGCTACATGAACAAGGCATTAAATTATTATAAAAATAACCACTTTGAAAATGCTTTGCCAGTAATCATGGAACAAATCATCCTCCCACATGTTGGCTATATGAAGTCTAAAGATTTCTTAGGAACCATGATGGGAAACCACAGCATAGTCTCATATGACTCAAATTACACTTTAGCTCAAAGGAGAAAAATAGAGATACAGTATGTAATTGCCTGCTGAGACCTGCCAACTCCTCTCGTGCCAATTATTCTTTTAAAGGTAATATTTTTTACAGGACTATGTGTGTTGCAGCCAATTTTGCAGTGTTGTTGACATTTAAAGAACACACCACAATATAATATAATACAGTCCACTTTCAAAGTATTAGAACCACAAGGCCATTTTTTTCTGCAATATACTGTATACAAAAGACATTTTGCATTGAGAACAAAAGATGAATATGAGACAATAGATGAATATATGAATTGAGTAAATTAATTTTAGCTGCCATTTCTTGATATTTGCAACTAGATGTGTTAAACATCATGGCATCTGATGTTTGAACTTTATTAATTTTTCAAGTACCGTAATTTCCGGACTATTAAGCGCACCCATATATAAGCCACACTGAATTTGACAAAGATTTTTATTTTGAACATAAATAAGACCAGGTTTTAGACTGGCCAAGTCCATCATCAGACCCTAACGCAACTGAGAAGAAACCCACAAATCAAACATGAACTAAAAAACAGTATAAAAGAAGAAAGCAATAGTTTGGTGATCAGTGGGTTTTCCATCTTGATGCAACTACTGCAAACAGGATATATGCAACCAAATAGTGTTTTCTTGTATCTACTGCTATAGTTTTGCCTCACATAAAAATTGGGTGTTCTACCGAAGGTACCAAATTCTTTCTAAATCACATTTAGATGAATATATCAGGAAACAAAAGCTAAAATTTTGATTTATTATCTCATATTCATCTTTTGATCTCAAACCAAAATGTCCTTAGTGTATTAAAATAATAGGCTGTGCAGTTCTAATACTTTCACTGATTGATTTAATTATGTTGTTTAATATACAGAGCACAAACAACATCTATCAATGGAACAATCAAGGCCAATCATTCCCATTTTACACTTACATAGAAGAATAACACTCGAGTAGGCACAAAGCCTTATAGTACAAAAGTCATTTTTACAGCAGGGTAATGCTCACTGATGCACACGTTAGCGTGAAATGAATCTGGTCACAGTTCATTTGCGCGTTCAGGCCATGTAGTCCCCTCTGTCTGTCTTTACTTCTATCTCCCCATCTGACACGTGTCGTATCGGTGCATCTTCTTTCTGTGTCCATAGCAACTGAGTTCATCTTCCGATTTGCTACAGAGCTGACGGGAAATCGGCATTAACACAATGTGCCACACACACTCAAGGTTTGTACAATTGTACATGATTATCTCAATATGTCTGGTAGCTTGTTTTTAAAGTGTGTTTAAAGTACTGAACATGTAGAATAACACCTCGTACAAAATCTATTTTTTAAATATAATTCAGCTGTAAATTTCTCGAATATTCGAAAAATATTTAGCTGTCCAAAAAAACCTTTAAAGAATCAGTTTAAATAGCTGAAAATAACTACTTTTTACATTAATTCTAATTATCAGCTGCCATGAACAGAAGACACGGAGATTAAATATTAGACTTAATCTTACATAGAGTGAGTTTCACCAGATGATATTACACAGCTATAATATATGATTTTTTTTAATTATACTGGTCTTCATCCATAGCTGAATTATACACTCATGGTTTAAATGATATGGCAATATTTATGCAGTGACTGATAATCATATTCAGAGTTGGGTAAGCAGGTACAGTGTACTTAAGTTGATTTACAGGGTGCACCATTAAAAATCATCTGCATGTGTTTAAGCCCTCCTGGGGTTGCCAGATGTTTCTTAAGTAGAAATATTCAAGTTTGTTTTTCAATACTGTATATGTCAAGCACCCTGCCTTCAAACACAAACAGTAGCAGATCATGTTCCTGTTAAATGTAAAACAAAGGTAGCTCAGTGGATAAGGCCCTTGGCTACCCTCAGAAGGTCATGAGCTCAAGTCCCAAACCCTTCCAAGCGGCTGCTGTTAGGTACTTGAGCAAGGTCCTTAATCCTCTCCCCCTCCAGGGTTTTTCCATCATGTGTTCTGACCCCAACTTTCTAACAAGCTAGCATATGCAAAAAAAATTTCATATAAAAAAAGAAATATTAAAAGATATTCTCCTACAATAAAAACAAGGAAGAAAAAAACATCACACATTACTAATTTATCGATATATGAATAAGACAGTGGTAATATTCACTGTATTCATTTTAATTATACAATAAACTACTGCAAATTTGGTTTAATTTTTACTATCCAACATTATTATTTTTTTTATTTATTATTATTATTTCATAGCTTATTCTGTATATATGCTATTATTAGTATTATGTGATGAATATTAATAAATTAAAAAAATGTTCATCATTTAAAAACTATTTAAAAAACACTAAAATGAGCTCATCTGCTCAGGTTTCAGCTTTCTGTAAATGTTCATAAATGTATCCATATAATATTCCTTGAGATAAGCAATGGTTCTGATTAACTTTGAAGAGGTGATATAATTCATATATTGCATTTTTTATGTATTTTATATAAATATTTTATTTGAAAAGGTAGTGTGAATTTAATTGTTATATATTGTGATTATTTCATAGTGTCAGATGGAGGTGACTAGTTGCAAAAAAAAGAGCTGGAACTTAGTTACAATATTTCCCCCTAAGGGTCCTGTTCTTTCACCGTACTGACTGTGGTAAGTCTTGTACTTGAATGTACCTAATCTTGGACTGGCAAATAGTCACCATAAATACATATGTTTGGCCCACAGTAGGCGTACAAAATATCAGAAAAACTATTTGATGGCAGTATTTCATAAACAATGTTAATATGATTTTAAATAAATAAGATTCCGGTACCCTGGTGGTCTAGTGGTTAGGATGCGGCGCTCTCACCGCTGTGGCCCGGGTTCGATTCCCGGTCAGGGAACCAACCCCAGCCATTAGGGTTGCACAAGCCTTAGTGCTGGTCCCAAGCCCGGATAAATGGGGAGGGTTCCGTTAGGAAGGGCATCCAGCGTAAAAACATGTGCCAAATCAAACATGCGGATGGTCCGCTGTGGCGACCCCTAATGGGAGAAGCTGAAAGAAAGTTTTTATGGATGTCCGCATTTCTACTTGCGTTTTCATAATAGTTTTTATACCTCCAGAAACATCAAGCATTCTGCCGTTTTGGTACCAAAATGTCCAAGTTGTTGGTCTTTAGTTCATTGTGGAAAAACCGGAATTTCCTCATCATAATAAAGAGCATAGTAGAGGCGTCTCTTTGCTATTATCATCTGCTATATACTAACATTGTATCAAGTGATATTTTTAGGTAGCCAGATAATTACTGCAGGTGGATATGATCAAAATCTTCAGCAATATCAATGAGATGACAAGAACCATTGTCACTTTCGATAAAGCTTGATAAATTACATGTACAGTCTAATGAATTACATTTGCTATTAATAGACATGTAGTGGGTGATTTACAAAGAATAACTAATGTCACAGAAACTAGGTGAAGAAAACAACATTAGCATGTTTTTTTGGAGGCAGGTGCAATGTGAAATTTTGTAATTGAATGTCAAGATCAATACGATTCCAAAAAACTTTTTTAAAACACAAGTTTAAAACACCTTATATGGACAAAGGTTTGTGGACCTGACCATAAGTTTCGTATGTGCCTTTTTAAACTACAATTCTACATTTAATTCCCTTTTAGGTTCACTCTTCTGGGAACATGTTACAATAGATTCTATTGTGGTTGTAAGGATTTGTTCTCATTCAGTGACAGGGGTGATAGTAAAGTCAGGTACTGATGAAGGGTGAGGAGGCCTGGGGTGGAGTCAGTGTTCCAATTCAATCAAATGTTGTTCATTAGGCTTAAAATCAACTCTCTATAGCAGAACTTTCCAAAATCTTTCATTCCAACCCAGCTGGCTTTGTGCACAGGGGTCATGCTGGAACAGGGTCTCATAGTTCAAGTGAGGGGAAAACTTTATTCTGCCACACTTTGTGTCAATGTCCATTGTTAAATGTGCCGTATAAATAAAATGTATTCAGTTGAAGTATATTGAATCCTCCATAGATCCTGACAGTAAATGAGCTGGCATTATTTTGCAAGAGTCATCAAATTCACGCATGCGCACACACACACACACACACACACACACACACACACACACACACACACAGAGAAAGAGAGTAAATTATCCAGTAGAACACTAAGATAATTAACCTCATTGCCAATGCTAAATATAGTGTTTATTTGAATCTTGCTTTTATGGCATGTGATCAATTTTTCAATTGCATTTGCTTTATAAGTAATAGAGCACTACAGAAGAATATCCTGGCATCTGGGAGGAGTGTTGGGAGGTTATTTTATTAAATTGGGTACCACCCAGAAAATCAAATAAGATCCCCTCTTATCACAAATCTTAATACTGTTAACTTTTATGTGTCTACATAAAATCTACATCTACTGATGTGTTGTCTGAGCTTAAGTGGCTGATTGAAGTCAAAGAACTCTGAATACAGCCCACTGAGATTACTCTTCCTAATCATCTGCTTTGTCTTTTGGGCTGAATAAAGTAAACCACCACTGAGTGAAGCTTGCACTGATTCTTCAGGAACACTTTCCTAAGTCTTTCTGAAGATGTCACTCTGGTAATTACACAAAGGCACGGTGGAGTGTTGTGGCCCATGATAATTACATCAGAGATATGTTTTGTTATGCACCAAATGCTGCTAAGTTTTTGGGAGACAGTACTTTAATTAATGCACACTCAGGGGGCTATCAAAGCGGCCCGAGTGGCCAGAGTGATTGACAGATAAATTAATATTGTCAGGCTCAGAGACACATGACAGACTCTCCTTTAAGTCATTGTTAAGAGGCTCAAGGGCGATGCAGTTAGCATGCTTGGCAATGGTTTTGCAACAAAGGAGAGTCGTAGCCTTTCATCACTTCAACTTCTGTATCATTAACTCTCTGGGGAAGCACACACTCGAAGTAAACACAAAGATTATGTGGGGTAAAAATTAAAATCTAGACTAGATGAAATAAAATAATCCACTGCAATAGATGATCAATAGAGAAAATAATAATAATAATAATAACTGGGACACACATATTTACAACTGCGAGTAATTTAGCACAGCTATTACACCTACTAGCATGTTTTTTTGGACAGTAGGAGGAAACCAGAGATTATGGAAGAAACCTACAAACATGGAAAAAGCACAGGCAAGTTTTTTAGGATAAAACCAGGTCCCTAGAGCATTATTGTCTCAATGCTACCTCATGCATATAATACACTACATAATAATAAATAATATTACCACTACTACTGCTACTACTAAAAATTATAATACATCAACCATTCCATTTAAACAATGTTTTAAAAGAATCCAGTAGAGAGAAAATAATGCACCGAGCACATCCACGTGAGATGTGCCATGCTGATACCACTGACTTCCAACATTGCTCTAGAGCAATAGAACAAACACCAGGTATGCTAATCAGAACACTCTTTTCCACTTCATCTCTGTCCTCATTTACTCCACGGCTTCTTTAATATTCTCTCATTTCTTCTTCTTTGGGGCATGGCACTGGATTTTCTACCATTTCTCTTTTACCTCTAAGAGGGACCTTGCCACTGGATGCTTTTTCTTAGGATTTTCATTTTCTGGTTCATTCCCTAAGACATTGTGGCTTTTGAAACTAGATGAATTAATGAAGTTATGAAAGCTATATTCATTGTTCTGGTGTTTATGATATGTGTCTATCTAGTCAATGTTTATAATTTTCTTCTAGTTTATTAATAGTTGTATTTATTGTCTAGTTTATAGTATAGTTTGAATTTAATATAATTTATATTTGTATTATACCCTTATTATTTCTTTATTAAGATTGGGAACACGCAACATATTTTTAAGGGTTTTTGCTTATAAATCTGCACTAATATGGTGTTGTGAGTTAAGGTGAATACACTTTGTTTAATAACCTGTTGTAATGATGAAGAGAATTGAATAAAATGAGTCAAATTGAGAGAAACCTTTGGGTAATGGGTTATAGAGAGCTTGCGGTGAGGAAATAATTTAATTTGGTGAGTTGTAATTCTTTCATTGTTTTTAGAACTGGGTTATGGTTTAGATGAAACAAGCTGGCACCCTGGGAGAAATATTTATGACGAGTCATGTACTATTGCCAATATTAAAATAAAAGGAAATGACTTTGTAATGTGCAGTAAATAAAAACAGGACTTAGGTGCTTAGTGCAATAAACCCAGGGAAGACACTAAAACGGATCTTGGAAAACCAGACTTGGAAAACTGTCACCTTTGCTTTGCTCCTTGGGAATAAATACTTTGATTTAATATTTATATCCCTAATCTATTTATTCCTGTAAAGCTGCTTTGTGACAACAAATAAGTGAATTGCAGGCTTGGACTTAAAAACACAAGAGTAATAAGACTTTGTTTTGCTATAAAGGAATTGCACAGACTGACTAATACAGGACTAACACAGCGCAGGTGAACACAATCGGATAACAAGGTAAAAACAGGACATAGGTAGAAACAGGAATAGAACAAAAAGTAAAAAACTGTGCAGGCTATTAATTACAATGATCATAGCATGTAAAAGAAAGCCATGACATACTTTTGGAGACTTTCACAGTCTGGTATATAGAGAGTTATAACATCTGACTTAAGCCTGTGCTCTTGCGTATCAGGTGGTGATCCGTGTTCAATACCTTTGTGCATAAATGAATGGTAAACAATTCCCTTAAGCCAAACTTTATCAAAAGCCTTTTCTGTATGTATCTAATGACAGGATGTATTTACTGCCTGTTTCTCTCTGAGGATCCCATCAATCCTAATTGCTAGTTTATATTTCATGTCTCATTCTGATCAACTTCCTCTCTGATGTCTTTATACATGGCAATTTGCACATTGTTGTGGTGTAAATCATCTTAATAACACATATGTGTTGAGGAGATTAAGAGCCATAAAAAGAAAGAAAAGCTTTTGTTATTTATCCTACCTCTCTGATTTATTGTGTGTCAGGTGTAACGATGTAAAGTGATGGTTTAATGACAGGCACACTCCCTGTTCTGTTCTTCATGATGGATAAGTAGACAATAGCCTGTGCAAAATTGTTTCAACATGCACATCTACTGTAGTTATATATTGATTGAAGAATTGATATTTGGGTGGTGTTATACAATGGATTTTTTTTTTACACGTTTACAAACTTTACACTGCCTCTTGGCAGGTGACAGAGCGTCCCATGCTGAGTGACCTGTCTGTCCTCTATCTTGTCTGGCCATAATCATCGCTAAATTTCTCTTCCAGAGATTAAGCACTTCATCCCTTCATGTCAAAAGAGCGCATCAAATTCCACAAAATATTTCATAAATAAAGAATATGACCGGTGACATCTTCTCTCTATATAAAAAGTTTGTTTTATGACTAGGGCGTGGAGTACATTTCCTATCATCATATAATCACTGGACTACAACCATTCATTTTATAGCAGGTAAGGGAAATATTACCAGCGCCTCTGTGTGTGTGTGTGTGTGTGTGTGTGTGTGAGAGAGAGAGAGAGAGAGAGAGAGAGAGAGAGAGAGAGAAATTGGATTTTTTCCTGGAAAATGGGACTTATCAGTTCCAAATAACTTGCACATGACATATTTGCAATTTTCTTTCACAATGATGAGTACCATGCCAATGAGCTAAGTGCATTCACAAATTATTTTAGACAAGATGAAACTGACCAGTAAAATTTCATGAGTTATTTGCGATTCACAGCTAATTTGTATTTTTTCCAAATTATTTCAGGTGGGAATTAACGGATTACAAATACTTTGTTAATGAAGTTACTGTAAGTAGATTTTTCTGGTATCAGTACTTTACTTCACTATTAACTTTTTACTTTCACTTATTAAATTGTTACACAAATATCTGTATTTTCTACTTCTTACATTTTCAAAGCAGACTCGTTACTTTAGTTTTAATCTATTTGGTGACATGATCAATATTTTTCTTCTTATTGTGTGCCGTTTTCAGCTCATCAACCTATTTCTTGTCATTCCGTAGCTTTTTTAAACTACCACTGGTGTATCATTTCCTGTCTCTCACACACCACAGATGTTGACTAGTTTAAGAAGCTAACAACAAGCAGGGCAGTAGGCAGGAGGAAGTTTGGGGTAAACGTGGATGAGACAGAGGGAGTCAGTGATTAAACATGACTGAGAACAGAAACATTCCTGATCACCATCATCTTTTCTTTGCTTGTGTTCTATATAGTGGATGTTCAGCCTGGATACATTAATTAAGTAACAAAATGAAGAAGAAAAAAAAAAGACAATTCTTTTGTGTTAATATATTTACATGATGTGAGGTCCAGTTTCCAGTGTGACACTAAAACAGGTAGTAGTAATGGCTACTTTTTTACTTAAGTACATGTCAGAGCCCAAACGTCTTTACATTAACTTGAGTAAAAAAGGATAGTCAGTACTTTAACTTTTACCAGAGTCTTTTACAACATGAGTATATGTACTTCTATTCGAGTGAAAGATGTCTATACTTTTGCCATCTCTGATCCACACAATGGTCATGTTTTGGCAAAATGGGGACCTTGTCCACTCCCTGTTTGGTTGAGGTGGACAAATAGCTTGTGAATTTGCTCTGGATGTGCCTTTCTACACTGCCCTCAGTGGTGCCACTAACAGTGCTAATTGGATCACTCACTCACACACACACACACACACACACACACACACACACACACACACACACACACACACACACACACACACACAAAATTAAGGATTTTCTACAATCCTCATTGAGGCAGAACCCTCATTGCACTCATTCCAGAGGTTCTTTCTGGGCATCTGTTTCCTCTGTTTCTGTTTGTTGTAGATGCATGCTGTTTGTATGTGTATTCACACAACTACTCTGTAGGTATTCAGGTGATTGCCACCACCACTGGAGTTACATTAAAGGATAACACACATGACATAGACCCTCTGTGTTACTGTACTCATTTGGCTATAGGTTTATGAGTGCGTGTGTATCTCAGTGAATGTGGCCATCACTATCACTCTCTCACATGCTTGTATTTTTTAAGCCAACTTCTTCTTTTCTTTTTTGTTAGGAACAGAAGCCGCTACTCTACTGTTTCTCACTGTCTTACGATCATCCTACACACAGCCCACACAAAAAGTGTCGCAGTGGAAGTCTCAGATGCAAAACAAACAAAAAATATTCACACAGAGAAATCTACAAATGTGAATTAAGCTTCAATAAAGGTTTTTTCCCCCTTTTAATCTCAAAGAAGAATCATGCCACATAGATTATGTACAAATGTTTGATACAGATATTTGATGTAGCAGGTAGTGTTGGTGTCTCTGTGGGATTCCTCTGGGAACTTCGGTTTTATCCCAAAAACATGTGGAAAGTTGATTGGCTAGATGTGGTGGCTGTGTGTGGTGGCTGTGTGTGTTTGGATTTCTTCCAAAGCGTCATTTTATCAGGTCTCATTCAGAACATTGGACTTGGCCCATTTCTGGTAAGGGCATATTCTGGTGTAAAGCTTTGCTCAATTATCCCGGAATACAGTGCTCAGAGTAATTATCCCTATGTGAGAGCAGTGAGGCTTGAGGGGATTGCTTCACTCCGGTTAGATGTGTGAGTAATGTCGAAAAAGGCTCTGCCTAAACTCTCTAGTGTAAAAGGCACAGATAGTTGGGTTACAGAGGACATGGGCATAAAAGTGTTTCAGACAAGGAAAAAGAACTTAAGAATTCATTTAGGTTGTGCCATTTTCTTACTGGTATCCAACATTTGAATCCATATTATACTTAAAATTGCAATTGTTTTACAGCGCCTACATTTTGTCTTTTACTAGGAGCCCATTGCAATGTCTGTTACAACTACTATAACATGTTGCATTTTAATTTTATATATGCCATAATATCTTGCCTGTAGTTTTCTGTAAATAATTTTTTGGTACAATAATCATATTGCCATAGTGATGTAAACATCCTGGTTTGCAGAAAAAAATGGCTCATGCAATGTTTTATTTATAGCCACCTGCAAAAAAAGAAAATCGATCATAGGACATTACAGCTTTCACACTGCACACTTGAAACAAACAACATGGACAGGGCTAAAGTATTATCTTGTATGAATTTTAAGCAGTTTTAACTGTAAAACTGTTATAAATAAATGTTATATAAAAATAATCTACACTTTCAAAAAGTAAAGAAGATACGCCCCCTGCATCTGCAGCATACGTTACACCCATGAGAGAGTAGGTGGTGAGATGCAATCTGATCTCTCCATCTGGCCATTCTTCATTTCCTTACGAAGCACTTCAGAATGGTAAACATTTTTGGAGAGAACTCTCGTCCTCGCCTGGCTCGCCCCACAGTCCTTAAAGAGGCAAGATGATATGCTTGTATGCTCCATTATTCCTGACAGCAAGGAGCAAGCGCAGGGGTGCTAAACATGCAGAGTACCACGCTGACCCTGAACTCCACTTGCATTAGCATAATTGCATTTCAAACAAACCGGATGTTCAGAAGAGGGTACTAGTAAAGTGTTTAAACACATCACAAAAGCGTCCGACCTTCATAATGACATCTGAACAGAGGCACAGAGACAGAGAGACAGGGACTAAGCGAGAGACAGAAGAAAAAGAAGAGCACTTCCTATCATTTGATGATTTAGTGTGCCATAAGGGCATGGGTCTGCTCGGTATACTGAAGGAATGATGGCTTCTCTATTGAACGAGTTTTCTCTCTGGAAAATTGCTGTCACCTACATTACCACATAAATCACTATATGCTTATTACTTTTGTGCTAACTTTCTCTCTGTTCATCACTTCATCTACAGTATCCGTCCTTCTACCATCGAATCCATGTCTAAAAGATCAGTTTCAGTGACTGTTCTTTATCGTATTATTTCCTATATCACAGCACAGCTGCCTAGACTCAGTTGATCAACTTCTTCCTTGTTTTAGCACTGAAGTTGGTCAACAGGATGATGCCTCAGGATATCTGTTTTGCTGGTACTTGCATCACTGTACACATTCTCCATGTACAATGTTCCTTAGCCCATTACAAGACTCATCAACATTTGATTCACAGTATTCAGGTCATTCTTACCACTGCTTGTGGTAAGGAGGAGAGTAATGAAATCGAACATAACTTTTAATAACAACTAGTGTTTTTTGACATTTGTAACCAGTACACCATCCCAGCAAGATAGCCCAGCAATGGCTTAACCACAGAAAAAGGAATAGGAAAAAATATTATATAATATATAAAAGAGGAAATATTTGAAATCACCTTACGTTATGTAAAATATCTAAAGTTTTTCTATAAATTAAACGTTTGTTCTTAGCCTTAGATGAGTCTTTTAGTGAGCAGGCACGATAGAAACAATAATGTATTAAAACTAGCACATTCATATGAACCTTTCATTTATGCTACTAGCTTAATGATAGTCAGATCCATGATGTTATGAAGTGTATCACCATGTCACAATAGCATCTTACATAGACTTATAAGGAAGGTACTAATCTAATCCAGCACCGGTTTCTAGGGAAATGTGGTGGACTGAGGCACCTCCCCACTTTCAGCCCAGTCATAATAAGTTTGAGGTTCCAGAGAGACATGATCAGTGATGGTGTACCAAGATGGCAGCTTTTGCTCTTGGGATATGAAAGCTGTATATCATGCATATCATCTGGAAAATCTGAATTATCTATCTATCTATCTATCTATCTATCTATCTATCTATCTATCTATCTATCTATCTATCTATCTATCTATCTATCTATCTATCTATCTATCTATCTATCTATCTATCTATCTATCTATCTATCCTATCTATCCTATCTATAAGATAGTGATTATGATCAATAATTCCAGAGGTTTATCTATGGGATGGACAGATTTTCCCAACAAACTCACAGCTATCAGTCAGATTTGTCTTCCTCACCCACCTAGCCAAACCTATGCACATAAAATAGAACTTTTCAGCAGCTGGGATGCTGTCCTTGCAAGAAGGCAAATGTCAAGTTGGTATATTTTAAACTGATGCCACTTCACGTCCCCCAGGAGGCAGCATTTTACATTATCTGTCTATCTGTCACTAGCTGAACATTCATGATCAGATCCTGACTTCTCTTCGGTGACCTAACTGAATGGACAGAGAGGAATCAAGCATGAACATGGCCATTATAAAATGACAGCTAATGGTATGTTTTTAGAAAGCCTCAGCCCTGGTTTACTGGATGTGCTGCCAAAAAGGAGGAATATTACACAAGGGAGGGAGGTATTCCAGTTAAACTATATTATGAAAATGTAAGATTTACCAAACACTGCATTACAGAATGGTAAATTATTTATGGCGTGGTGATTATGTGACAATTCCAGGTCACTATTTTAATGACAAAGAGGTAATATTCTGGCCTATGCCTCGTCAATTAAATGTTAATTATCTTCAATATCTAAATCACATTTAGTGTATTTTCACATTTAACATAAATACTTAAGTTTGCACCAGGGTTGATTCTGGGCTTGTTCAGGGATCAGGGCTCATTATCACAACATTGCTTTGGCATGAAATAATGAATGTATTTTCTCCTTTGGTTACAACAAGGTTTTGGATGCTGGATATGGTATTGTTTAGAAAACCTCTAAACAAAAAACTGTTCCTGTATGAGATGACTTTAACCATGCAGGTCAGCATAGGTTCTGCATTTTTAATTTTTTTAATTTTACAGTGATCTTAGTACTTGACACAAACTGAGCTAAATTCGATTTAAAATTTGTCCACCACAACAGCTGTTTCCCTACAATCACCAAACATCAAACAGGAAGTAATGGCAAAAGTTTTGCTGAAACGAGCCTTAGGTCCCAATTTTCAGAAAAGCAGGGATCAGTTCTCCTGGCTGCTCCTGGGCTTCGAAAAAGCTTTCACACTTCACCAAATGTTCTCAACTCACAGGCCAAACTGAAACCAGTCTGGGGAAAAATGCAAGTGTAAAAATAACCTTCATTTTTGACCTTCCTGGCTGCTGCTCTGACCCGATCATGTCTGAATCCCCAAGCTTTTACTCCCCTGTTACAGAAAAAGTAGTATCTTCTTTTGAAGTTGCTTATAAACAGCATATGCTCCCAACAATTGTCAGGAACCCTGGAGGCAAATTTAACCTTGAGGCTTTTGAACAGATGTTGAGAGAAAAAGAGATTATATCTGCTTTGGAAACATGATTGAATTCAGCAGCACAGAAAATGCCTCCAATTCTCATTCAGATTTTGAATAAACTTATTTATGAGAAAGAAGTAAATCATTCATCACCTCACAGCCATTTAAGGTTTCATGTCAGTGTACTTGCTTCTTGCAGAGAATGTAAATTAAAGACAAATGAATTATTAATGAAAATTTTTACTACGCATTTTGGATGCAATCAGGTGTAAAAGCAATGCGTTTGTGGAAAAAACACATCTTAATGCAGATTGTAACATTAAGGAAACTTGGACTGTTGACCTGAATTTGAAAACCATCTAGAAGAATTCTTTTTTGCAGAGATGTGCAAAAATACAAAATGCCCCAAATGTACTACCAGAAGTGAATCAGAATAAAATACATTATTTTGAATTTTAAAAATTAATTTTGCAAAGATACCATGAAGCCAGAGTCAGTCCACATGGCTAATGCTAGCATTAATATCAGCTGATGCTATATTTGGTGCAGAAACCATATTAATTCATGAGCCACATTAAATCTTGTTATATCTTTTTCTTGTAGTCAATGTTTTCTATAGTTACAGTATACATTTTTTGCTAGATTTACTAGCTAGATCATGGGGATTTGCACAGTAGAAACTTTAAAATAAAACATGTCAAACCTATGTTTAACTATGTGACAGTGACAGTTTTAATGCCTCCTTTAATGCCTTCCAAAGTAATAATAATGTGTGTCTAATATGCAGATATGAAAGACATTTCTGTCACTTGTTTGTTTACACTTTGAATATTGGCAAAATTGTCAATCTACATCAATAACAAACAAGTGAATTTAATTATTATGATGTTCAGTTGATTTTTTTCAGGCAGAACTAAAGTACTTAGATCATAGATAAAAGTTATTGTGCTAGGATTGTACAAAGTTAAAAGTGACAGTGTACGCTGCTAAAAGATAATTCATAATTCTAAATGGTAGTAGGTCAAATTTGACCTACATATAAATATGTCTCCTTTAATGGTTTTTTTTTTTTATTATTGTCAAAATTGTAAACTAATCCAATCTAATAGACAACATGTATGCATTTATGTAGTAAAAAAACAACAACCTAGAATATGTATTTTATGTGTATATATATATATATATATATATATATATATATATATATATATATATATATATATATATATATATATATATAGATTGTCCAAAAGTAGCTACACATTGCTCATTAACTTTGATGACAGCTTGGCAAACACATGACTATCTTTCATTAGATATAAGGTAGTCACCTTTAATGGTTTTTAATTCACAGGTGTGCCTTGTCAAAAGTTAATTTGTAATATTTATTCCGTTCTTATTGTGAATTAGACCATCTGTTGTATTCTGCAGAGTAAAGCTGGGTACAGAGTCAATAGCCCTATTAGTGCAACTTTTGTACAAATCCATATTATTGCAAGAAATACTCAAAGCCAAATGTACTGTAGCGACTTTGAAGAATCAAAAATCTAAAACAACTTCAGTAAACACATTTTTGTTGACTACATAAGTCCATATTTGCTCTGTCATAATTTCGCTGTCTTCAGGATGAATATACTGTACAATGTTAAAACAAAAAAAATTAAGAAAAAACATTGAATGTGTCCTAAATTTTGACTAGTAGTACAAATATAATTAATAATTTATTAAAAGGCTACTTATTGAATTGAGATACTGTGATCCTTTCCCCATTATGGCATCTTTTACCAACAATTGGATCACACATATTTCTCAATTGTTAGAAAGAACCACAACTTGAAATTAAATTGACCCTCTATACAGATGTGTGAAAACAACTCTCCATAATGACAATCCAAAAAAATGTGACAAAACGAATGGTGTGAATGAAAGTCGTTTCACATTGAACCCATTCAGCAAGAATGTTGCTTTTCACATAGTTTGTTGACATAATCACATTGTATTTTCTGTTAGAATAATTGAAAAAAAGAAGTAGAAGGGAAGCTACATGTTTTTTTTTAATCTGAAGAACACGCAGCTGTATACAAATTCCAATTAAAGAATTAAAGATGTGTGTATTTTTTGTGTATGATCACCAAATCTCTCAACATATAACAGATTGTTTTGCAGAAAGTTAAGGCCACAATTGGATTGATTCATTAATTTCATAAAAAATGAAAAAGTGCATGCTTCACTCTTTTCTTGACATTTCCTTGTTTGGACTTGGAGAGGACCGTCACTCTTGAGAGATGGCTCTTTAGCCATAGTGATGGATTGGACTCAGCTCTAAACACGCAGCCTGAGATGCCAAATTGCCACACTGCAAGATCCACCCATGTGTACTATAACACCCTCCATCTCTTTCTGTCCATGTGCCAGATGCTTTGGCCTGAGGGCCACATATTTAATGGCATATTGATAATTGAAATCTTTTGGCCTGTCTGTGGTTTGCTGATGGAGCTCTTTTGGAGCAGATGGCTTTTGTTAGTTATGTTGCAAACTTCTGATTAGGTGACAGTAAACACAACGTTGTAAAGAGAATCTGAAATAGAACTGTATTTTCAGTACCACTGAACTTTAAAATCACAAGTCCTAGTGAGAAATCAGAATTTAAAAAGAGAAAATGGAAGATTTTAGGTGATATTGGGTGAATGTATATCTATTGGGTGAAGTAATAAGGATAAATCCCTCCTTTGAGCATTACCAATCTATGTACAGCTGAGATTTTGGCAGCTGGGAAAACGTGAATTTCCACACAACAATAATCAGAGCAGAGGATTAAACCCTTCGAGATGGCAATAGTAACCACTTTACCACCACTCTACCCCAATGTGAAAATCACACAGCTATAAACATTATACATACAGTACTTTACAAGCCGCGTGTTTAAGTTTCTATTTCACAACAGTTATCACTTCCTAAATTTCATCACCTCAGAAACTGTAAGAAAGCACTGTGGAAAGTTATTAGACTGTTCATATAATGTGGCACAATTTTGCTACATCCTTGTGATATCATACCATCATGACACTACATTGTTTATAGGTCTACTGAGAGGGGAATGAGAAAATGACACACACACACACACAGAGGGGGGAATGAGCATGAGAGAGGGAGAGGGAGAGAGAGAACATGAGGGAGAGGATGAGAGAGAGAGAGAGAGAGAGAGAGAGAGAGAGAGAGAGAGAGAGAGAGAGAGCAGTTTAAGGAATGATGGTGTCCTCGGATGATACCCAGTGTGGTTCAGTTCCGTTAAATTTATGACCACTGTGGCTTTTCATACAGCTAAAGTGGAAGAGAGGCATGTTGCAATTTCTCCATCTTCATCCACCAGGTTCTATCCTGTTTCTGCTCATGGATGTCCTTGGGACGGTGCAGACTTGTATATTTCTCAAGAGATTTACTTAAATATAGGACTGTCACTTGCTGGGCTGCCAGTAAAGCTATTTTTCACCTGTTCATCCATCATTGTTGACATTGTAGGATGGGATTTGTAGAAAGCTGGCGGAAGATATGCATGGCATTTTGTAAATGCTGGCAGGTCAGCCACTGCCTGCTTTGCTGAGACTTAATCAAGTTGGAATGAAGTGTTCATCAGATTTTTATTCAGCTTTCACTGTTTGAATTTTTAGTCCACAGGGATGGTTCAGTCAGAAGGAAGCAGATATGGCCTCAACATTACAGCAGATGTTGAAACTCTGCTTGCAGTGCAGTGAAACCCAGTGGACACTAATGTATTGGGTTTGGTAATGGATCACCACTGAAGCAGAAATACATTTAAGCTGAATGTCTCTGGTGAGTGTGCATGATGACATTTGACTCTGACTCTTCAATAGCACTGACTATATTTTCTTAGTAAAATGAGGTCAGTTCTCATGAAACGGGTTTATACTAAACTCTAAAGCCTTAGTCAGACAGCATGTGTTTTACATGGGATGGTGTGATAAGATATTTTTCTCTGGGATTTTTGTGTGTCATGGTAATCATTTCTATTGACTGTACAATTACACCTCTAGAAAAATTACACCATTTTTTTTATTTACCATCGTTTTTTCTTGCAGGAAAAGCATTTATGTGCATTCTCTTTAATGTAGACACAAGAGGAAGCACATTTTCTTTTGCCACCTAAAGAAACTAAACATAAACCAGCTTTTGCCTGATTTTTTAAAAGCAGAACTATAAAATATAGATTGATGTTTTCAATGACTTGCCAGAGAAGTGACATTTCCTGGGTAATATAACATATATACCTGTTATGGTCATGTGACTTACTAATGATCCATGTGCTGCCACAGGCACTACAATAATACAGGTTATTACTACAGGTCAAATCAATTTTGTGGTAAAATGAGGTGTGAGGCTTGCATGGAATTTTTCATAGCATGACCATATGTACATCACGAGGACACTTAATGAAAAACATGTTGTTTATCCCGTGCAAATTAACATCAATTACTACAGCATTGCTTAATAGTCAACATTTCTTATCACTTTATGTAAAAGCTGGATTGTAGATGAAAAAACCCTAAAGATTGCACTGAGCCTCTCCATAGAGTGCCCATGTCCCTGCAGCATGCCCCAGGCTCACCACATGGCCCAAGATCTGATCTGTTCAAGAGGGTATTGCAGTTAGACCTGCATCCAGACCATCTCTATATAAGAATCAAATATTTGTGCAGTCGCACAGTGGAATGCATGTGTGGGCATGTGCCCATTATAAGAACAGTTGTGCATACAATTAGAAAAGCTGTCATAGGGGAAAACAATATTTTGCTATAGAGGGCATATGGGGAAAAAACGCGTGAGCAGCCTCTCAGTCCAGCACACTGCCACCGTCCAATGAGCGATGTCGACCTTTCATGAAATGCACAATAAAACCTCTAAATGGCATTTCAAGGCTGCTGAACTCAGGATAAATGGTCTAAAATATTTCTTTCCCTGCACCACACTTTGTCCTCTGACACTTAACATTGTTTAAGAGGGAGATTAAGTAAGCGGCCCTGGAGGGTTCAGTTTGAAGGAATCATGCCTGTATAGAAGGCAGAGAACACACTTTAGAGTTCACTAATATTGATGGGTCATAAGGCAATATAACATATGCTGCATTTTTTGTGGCCATTATAATAAATGCCTTGCATGTGGTTGCTTAGCTGAGCAACTTAGCAGTGGTGAGTTGGGGTTTGGTAGACAATTTTTCTGTGTGTTTTTTTCGCAACATCATCAGTGCATGGATTAATCTGTATAAGAGCAGCATAAGATACTGCAATATTCAATCAAATCTACTTGTCATATCAGGGCTGATCTCAGTTGTTTTGGACTTCTATCATAGTCTGTCATTATCACATGATCCTGCCACATACCCTTTTGTTCACCTGTATTGTTCTTCTAATTGAATCAAATCTTTATTTAAGTTAGGGTTTTATGCTTGTTAAGCTTCTATTGTACCCATTTTTATTTTACCCAATTGTGTTTTATCCCATGATTCACTAGCTCTTGTTGAGATCTATTTTTTTTATTTGGTTTGTTTTATTTGCAGTTTAGTTAATAAAAATATAAAAAAGACTGTGTTTAATCAGTCCATACTATCGCTACTAACTGATGTTTTTGTTCATTTGATACACACTTCCACAAAGATTATGTCTCTTGGGTTGAAAGATCAGGCCCAAGTACCTGATTCACTTACAGCTTTTATTATTATTATTATTATTATTATTATTATTATTATTATTATTAATTCCATCTATTAAAAATTGCTCCTAATAACAGGCAACATATCAGAAAAGAGATGCTATCTTCTGCTCTTTCCACTGTCTGTGCAAAAAAAAAAAAAAAAAGATTTTCACGCATTGATACTAACGAATTAGTAGTGTCATATTTATGTATTTTATATTCACCTTAAATGTATGGATTTGATACTGACATTAATATCTGTTGTATTTCAAGTGTATTGATTCAAGTATCTAAGTTTAGTGTGGCATATGGTGGTTACATGAAACTGTTAAATAGTAGCACTGAACTTACAGTACAGATTTGTGATTAACTGAAGCACACCTCTGGTTATGGCATCTTCACCCAACATGCATAACTGTCATCAAATTCTTACTGAGGTATACAGTTTTGTCTTTATAGTTTTGTTACTGGAAGTTTTGAAAACAGATTATGTGACTATAGATGCATTGTATCATTACTGTAAACCTTAAAATTCAGTGCAATTAATATATTTAATACTGTATATGTGATTCACTGCTACAGTTTGATTAAAAAAATCCATTTATAAATGTATTAGCTGCATTTATGTAAGCATTTTAGGAATTTCAGTTATGCGAGCTTCAAGTATTGGGATCAAATAATGGCAACAATGGAACACAAAAAAACTAAAACATTTTTAAAAATTATTTACAAATTACATTTGTGTAATATAAGTCTGAATATATTTCAGAGATCTAAATCTATTCTTAGATTTACTTTGAAACTGTGTAATAGGAGTTAATTACAAAATTAGATTCTGGTGCTTAAGTCTGTTGCTAAAGGAGCTGACCTTATATTGTATTATGGGATCTGGTATATTTGCTTTTTCTGGAGAAAAGACAGGTATAAGGGTAAGGTATAACTGAGGATGTGAACATTTTAATCAGCTCAGTAACTATACTTTGTGTTCTAAAAAAATAAGCATTCCATATGTTTTTTGTAGTGAAAGATCAGTGCTCTGATGCATTTTTAAGGTCAGCTGGGTTTTATACTCTGATTTGTTATGGAAAAAAATTATTTACAGACTTGTATTTAGTTAGTAGTGTGGTGTACAGTTATTATTTCGATGGGTTGAAATAAGGGCATTTTCACAACACTGGGCTGTAAAAATATTTAACAAGACATTTTATGCCTTTGCTTGAATCAGAGTTGGGTTTTGTTGTCTGTGCTAATAGCAGGTCGTGAGAGGTGATAAACACAATTTTGAGCCAAAAATGAGCTTGAAAATTCCATTGCACACTCAGATTTCAGATGTCACACTCCCTGTTGTGCCACTCCATGCAGTGTGACTACAGAAAAATATTTCATTCTGACCACAACAAGTAATTTATACTTACATCTGCAAGAAAATAGAATCTAAAAAGTAATAAACGAGAGAACATAACATAATCACAAAGCAGAAAGTCAGGAGGAGAAAACACAGGCTTCAGAAAACATGAAAAATGGATCTTCGCCAGATTATAATTGATAGACCCAGAGGATATGTCACAAGAATCATCTGTCAGATTATTTTACACACTCCAAAAACCTAAGCTCCCAGGTGGTGCAACAGAAAAGTGTTAGCCATATCTTTAAGAGATTGCAAGTTTGAATTCTAACAGTGGCACAGTTATCTGTGGCTGAGAGCCAAGGGAGCAAAATTGGCTGAGCTTTCAGGGTGGCTTGGATGACATACACTCCCTCCCCTGTTAATCACAGAGACAACCATGGGCATCTGTGAGCTCATATATGCAGAAGAGGGCAGATAGGGCAGATCCCCTGAGTGGGTTACACAGTCTTGTGATGCTGCATGAGCAGTGGTTGCATTTGCAGTGGTTGGCTTTAAGTGAAAATGTTGAATGTTGAAAGAATAATAGGAGGGTTAGTAGGCTAATTGTGACTTATGTAGCAACATATTTATTGATACGTTCACTAGATCATAGAGCACTTTTTGTTTTCAAACCAACATGCTGCTTCAGAAACTTAGTTGAATCCAAATCTTACACTTTCACTTTCCATTCAGATCCAGGTGTGAGTGTTTGACAGAGGACAGCCAGCTGATAATAGCTTCACTAACAGAGAATAATAAATTGATTTCAGCTTTCAACTGGGTCATTAGGATTGCACCAGTTTGAAAAAAAAAAGGTGCTTACATGATGGAGTAAACAAAGTTGGTTTGGCATTAACCAGGTTCACAAAGCATCAGATCTCTGAGATATATTCAGTACTTTCCAAGGCACACCTAGATTTAGCCATAGTCATCGTCTTCTTTTTTCGGCTTCTCCCATTAGGGGACGCCACAGCTGATCATCCATCTCCAAACCCCCCTGTCCTCTACATCTGCCTCTTTTAACCCAACTACCTGCATGTCTTCCCTCACCACATCCATAACCCTCCATAACCACCATGATATAAATATAGTTTCCCCATAGTATAAAGTTAACCAGCAGAACCACTTTGTGACTCTTTCTTTTAAGGGGATACGTGGGATCAAACTATGTGAGCAAAATGCTTTTCATGGCATAAAAGTGAGCAGTTTTCCTTTAACTTCTCAACGGTCAGTGTTTCCTTTTACTACATGATTAATCAAATGCAAAATTTTGAGGTTAAAAAATATTTTGGGAACATTTTCCTCATTACATTTGGCTTATGCATTTACATGGCTTTTGTAATTACAATTAGAAAAAAACATGCACATTTTGACAAGCAATACAGCATGAGACACTTTTGAATGCATGTTAAGAAAAGAAACATGCATTACCTCTGACAGGCTGAATAATGCATTAGAAAACGGGAGGATGGGCATGATTTTTTGACAGTTCTAGAACCTTTTCACCCGTGTTGTGACCCTGTTATGCACACAGCTTGGCTGAACCCGTTCTCCAGTTATAATCAATGCAGAGAAAGAACGGTGACATCCCATCAGTACCCAGACCAGATCCGACTTCTAACAGAGTTGAGATAAAGCTGATAAGAGTGTCACAGCAGTCAGAGCGGAGCAGAGACTCACACAAGTAGACAACTAGTCTTTCAGGTGTCTGCCTGCAGTCCTTTCACATGTACACTCACTCATGCCATTGACTCCTGACTGACACCTACATGTCTGCTTGACAGCAAATAGGAAGGGGCATGGAAATGTGACGGCACTACAACTACGCTTCGGTTTTCTTTATAAAACAGCATCAATTAATGTTCAAATGTAATCATTGTTATTTTTATTTATTTATTATTGCATCAAAAATCTTTGATCTCTGCAAAAACAAGTAATTATTTCCCAATGTTAGTGTGAAGAGATCAATACAGCCATGATGAGGATTAGATAAGGATGATATAGTGTTTGTGTATGATTTAGATAAATGCACTCATTTTCTATTGAAAATATCTGCAATTCCTTAATCAGTCTTTTTTTTGTTGTTGTTTCTCACATTTCTTTGCAGAAAAGACTTTATAATGCTTAAATGTTTCATCATTATGCTTCATCACTGAATTATTCATAAATATTAATTAAGCGAAATTGAACCAAAGTTTTAATCTTTGAAAACATTTTCATAAAAGCAATATATATATTTTTTTCATTTTTACATAATGGGTAAAGTTTGACTTTGCCTAAATTAATATTCAACCCTTGAAATTGTAAATGTACTACAGAGAGGAAACGAGAGGATCTAGAAAGACTGGCTTTAGTTCTAGCACAAGACTTGTACTAATATTACAGAACTTGTTAGAATTTAGAGACTTCTTGTTGGCCATCAGAAAAAAATCTTAACAAATAGCAGAAAAATGTACTCTTGTTTAGAGACTTTGAGTCATACACATTATGCTTATCGTGCACAAATTGCCAGTGTGACAGATCCTGTACTATATGATTACAGAGTCATTTGAAAATGCAATGAATGAGAATACAGACTTTCACTTCTCAGTCTTCTATGGTCTGTGTCAATGATTGACACGCAATGGACAGATTGAAAATGAAGTGGGCTGAATCTCAGGCATACAAATGATCCTCTGTGAACGAACTCAGCTGAGGTCACACATATCTTGAATGATAATTCCAACTTTCTATAAACAGCAAACAAATTTGCAGTGCATGCTTATGTGCAAAAGCACACGCAGTGGTAGATGTGGTTGTGACTTAAAAATGAAACCCCGAAAATGAAATAATTTAAATATAGGCAGAAATGTTGACTTGAGGAAGCCATTTTGTATAATATACAAATATATAGTAAATTTACAATCAACCAAATCATGTGTATGATGTTTTGGAACAGGACCAGAATCAAAGCACTGTTTCATAAACTGCAAAAATGGATGCATTTGTTTTTGTTTTTTAGTTTTTTACCTGTGAACTTAGAGCAAAAGACCACAGACCGTTGAGCTTTTGATGCTCGTAATGGAAGGGAGGACCTATCTTGTTTTCATGTGGCAGAGACAAGTCAGTCTACTGGGATGATGTCTACAGAGCATAAAAAAGTCTTGTTTCATACATATATACAGTCATATAGACTGTTACAGTACCTTGTGCATGGTCCTTGTGCATCCTTGGGCTGGCAATTAGTTACTGTAATAAATATCTTGAATTATGTTCTTTGAATAGAAGCAGCTATATTTGTCACATACACAATAATTTGAGTGTCTTTTTTTATTCGTATTCTTATGTTTTACATATACATTACAGCACAGTAAAATTCATTCTTTGCATAGCTCAGCTTGATAAAGGGCCCAACAGTGACAACCTGCCAGTGCTGGGGTTATACCCCAACCTTCTGAGCAGTAACCCAGAGCCTTAACCACTGATCCACCACCTCCTCTGAACAGTGAATTCTTTTCTTCACATATCCCAGCTTGTTAGGAAGCTGTTAAGCTTGTTAAGAGCATAGGGTCAGCCATGATACAACGACCTTGGAGAAGAAGGTTAAGGGCCTTGCTCAAAAGCGCAACAAGGACAGCTTCTCAATGAACTCTGACTTTCTGATCAATAACCCGGGGCCTTAACCATTGGGCCAACACTCCAAAAGCCACCCCCCAAAGCCACTGCCAGCTGACCAAGCCAGGCTGCATCACCACACAGTCAGGACAGTGAATGCCAACACTATCTCATGCTGTGTCTTTTAGTCGTTCAATTCCAAGGCATTCAGCATGTAATACATCGGTGTCTGTCTTCATATCGCGAATGAGAGACACTGCATGATAAGTCTTGTGGCATGACTTCTTAGGCTAACCTAACAGGTATACGAACTCCAATCTAAGAGCTTTATGTAAACAGAAATTCATCTATCCATCTAAACAGCAGCATGAGTACAAAGAAAAACCACTTAACACATGCTAATGGCACATAGCCAAGGTCTGCAGGACAGCCAGGGAAAGGAATGAGGAGACATCACTTAGAAAGAAACGGACCCCGCAGGGAGAATCAGAGATGTGTGTTATTTTATCAGTGGTGGACAAATTATACACAGCATGTGCTTGAGTAAAAGTAGAGATACAGTAAGTGAAATTTTACTCCACTAAAAGTGCTTCATTTAAACTTTCACTTGAGTAAAAGTACAAAAATTATTTGCCTTCAAATGTACTTCAGTATCCAAGTACTATGATTTATTATGGCTATTATGTCTTATTCTCATTTTTATCACAAGACTGTTGCTTATTCAAACTTAGTTTATGTGAAAAGACTCTAATGTTACACTTAGCACAACAATCTATTAATAGAATAATATTGATGAGTTAAACACTAATTAATATCTAATAAATTATCATGAGCCCAAAACCTTCTTTTTAATTAATATAATTTAAAAAACAAGCAAATAAGGCCACAGGTGTTCGAGTCAGGAGTTTCTTCTATCATTTATTCCTCTCAAAATGTTCTGCTTGCTGTTGAATTGATGCTGAACTGTATGTTGGTGATAAGTAGATACCACTAACTGCCAATGGTGGTTCTAGTTAGAATGAGGGCCTGGGTGAACTACACCATGACCCAACATCTCCCCCATTAATTAATTTCAGCTTTAAAAAACTCTTCTCTGCTTCAGCTTCCATCACTGGATGAGTAAGACATTCTCAGAGCAGTCCACAAATTTGGAGACGTTTCTGAGGGATCGCTTTCACGTATAAATATCACCCTAAATACATTTACTGCACAATTAAATGCACACGTCATTGTGCACAATTTATCAAACTCTCAGAACCAAGAACCATAAAATGTACTTGTAGCCATAGGATGCATACAACATCTATATCCTTATAATATATGTTGTTTAAATTAGGTTCAACTGGAGATTCTCCTTACTGACCTCAGTTCTGGACCTTTTCAGTACAATCACAGAAAACTTTGACATCACCTCAATTTAAGGTAATCAAATCAATAAGTGCTGTTTAACTACAATCCAACTAGACTAGTTAGGTTGTAATTTTGTTGCAAGCTATACACATTTAGATAAAATACATAATATAACTGATGTAGCTAAAAGAAATATAATAAAAAAGAAGAAATGATAACTTAGTGATATACAGATATACAGCCTATATCATTAAATGCATTAGCCCATACTATCCTCATAACAAGATGAGTGATGGAGCTGCATACACACCTTTATCTTTTGCAAGTTTCTCCAACTATTTCTTTTCTGCTTTTTCGGAATGAACCTTTTTGTTATCCATAAATTTAGTTTGGCTTCAACTCTCCTTACTGACGTGACGTTAACCAGCCCCCAACCCTCCTTTCTAAGTGTATGATAGAGGAAACTTGGAGACTTCCAGTTCCGACCAAATTAATTGACTGTGATATGATATAATGGTTAACGCTACCGTGCAAATTAGCGGCCAAAAAAAAAAAAAAAGAAAACCATAATTTTTTCATAGTTGAGTAAAAAGTTCAATATTTGACTTTGATATATAGTGAAATTAAAGTAAAATACTCAACAAACGGAAATACTTGAGTAAAGTACAGATACGCCAATAAAAACTACTTAAATACAGTAACGAATTACATATACTTTGATACTGTCCACCAGTGTATTTTACTAAACAATGGAAAAAAAATAGACAGTATCTTTTGTGCTACACAGAATAGAGATAAAGTAGTAGACAGTAAGTGATAGTTAATCAAGCAAGCAATGATTAAGTATAAAGGCTGACTTGAAGATAACAGACATGGTTTCGTAGTGTTCTGTTAAAAGAGCTACTCGAATAAGTAAAAAATCTCAGACCCAGATCATATGCTGCTAAGCAGATAACTTCATGTGATGTACCTGTGTATGAACATGTGTAAGAGGTGAGAAGAAGAAATTACGTAACTACATCGTAGATTACTAAAGGACATTTTCAGGTGATTTCTTTTACTTGTTATTTAGTGTCCACAAGACTACATTTCAATAATTAATAATAAACATGTACGGCTATACTTTTATTCATAATCAGTTGAAATTAAAGCCAAAAACAGGGTTTAACTAACTTTTAGTTATACAGTGGAACCCGGTTATCTCGACCTCGGTTACCTCGACAACCCTATTAGTCGATGTTTTTGAAGTGTAACCGCTAAATTCTTGCTTTTTCTAAGCATTTTTTATCGGTTATGTCGCCGAACCCTGATATCTCGAGCACAAGGGGGGAATCCGCGATGCGCTTTGGGAAGAAAAGAGCAGCCATTGAGAGAGTGCCGGTGGGAAGGCACGTACCGGGATACGCATGAGCGATAACAACGACCGCCGTGAACCAACATATACCAACAATAACGGACGGTGAGAGTGTGGACGTTTAAATAGGAGCTGGTGATGATGCTAAACGAGCACCATATGTGCGCGATTGAAGCCGGGAGCTTCAGAGAAAGCGGCCGAGAAAGCACCTGACACGCTGAAGGGGGCCGAAGGGGGCGTGGCAGGTGGATTCCTGACTGATAAACAGGTACTGCACATTCTCATTTATTAACGCACTTCACGTACATAAAGACATTTCAAGCACATTAATATACTGCCGCCATTTTGATTTTTGTTTATCTCGATCATCGGTTATCTCAATGCTTTTTGGCGACCCCCTAGGACATCGACATAACCGGGTTCCACTGTAATTGTAGCTAGAGTTTTACCAAACAGCTAGCTAGCTCTTGGCTATGCTTGTGCCTTATTATAAGTCATAGCTTATTTTCGTGTAAAGTAAGTCATTAAGTCTGATTGGAATATATATTTATTTGCTGTCAGCCATATTTAAAGGAAGCTATAATCAGCTAATGCATGCTGACTAGCTTGCATTAGCTAATTTATACTTACTGGCTAGCTAAGCTAAAAAAGATTTTCGCAATTGTTTTACTAGGCTTACTAAAACTTACTGAAGCTCTAACCTAATCAAATCCCAAATTAATGGGACTGAAATGGAAAACTAAATTATTACAATGAATAAGTATTTTGCAACATTTCAATAATTTTACTCATTATTATAATTAGTGAGTGGATTATGTGCTGTTTCTGAGTATTACAGCAATTCTTTTACGGCGATATTCATGCACTAAGCAATAGAGTATTATTCTTGGTTTCTGACTGCACTTTATTTTGAATGCTGTTGTATTTATAAAAGTGTTGCACTTTTTAATAGTGCATAAATTATTGCAGAAATGCATAGAAATTACTGATTTTCTTTTCTTCATTTTGTGGATAACGCGATGCAGTTTGGGAAAAATACGCAGGAGAGAAAATAGGTTGTACCCTGAGCAGTGAATGTAAATTCCTACAACACACTGAGAACTGGTTTAATGTGATATTATATATTTGTTTAAGGTCAGACTGTCAGGATATAAATGGTGCCTCTCTATTCAAACTGGTCCAGGGAGTATTCAGAGCCCTAAAAATCATTTCAGGCTTGATATTGACTTATGAAAGTTGGAACAGAAGGACTTCTTAAAGCTTGGCTTCTTGCTTCTCCTCACACTGCAATAAACAGCTGTTCACTTGCCTCATTAGCTGCCTAATCTTTCCAAGCACCCATGTGCTCCACCATTATTTCCTTTCCTTTCCTGTCCACACTCACCTCTCTTATTGTGACCAAAACTGCTAGAACAGAGTCATTAAACACACTGACTGAGATGACAGGACATGTCTTGCAGGAATTTGCCTTCCCAAGATGGTGGGTTACTAGTGTTGTCTGAGATTGCATGAGCAGTGAAGAGACGATGCATTGGGTGATAAATCAGCCACGAATTCACCCAATGATGTGCAGGCCCTGCTTCCTGACTCTGAATCTTGGCAGGCAGACAACTCCCACCCGTGCTTCAGTGCCTCAGGTTAACAGCATCTCTCTGGCAAGAGAAGAGCAATAGCCAAGCCCCTGCTTTCATGCACTGTTAGTCCTGATCTCATCAAGCAAGTCATGTTCAACTCCCACTGTCTCTTAGAGTCTCACTGCACTCTGCTAAAGTTTGACAGGAGAACAGACAGTTATCTGCATAGCTCTGCCAAAAGAAAGGCAGACAGAAATTTCTTAAGGCAATTATTTTGTAAGCTCATAACACACTATTATTAGTCATTTGCTCCAGTAGACTGACCTGAAGACATCAAAATAAAACTTTATTTCTACATAAAATGGAAGCAAATTCACATTAAAAATGCTGTTTTGTAAAGCTGGCACTTCATAAACGTCATGTAGACCAGGCAATGCACACATTTCTACATACATTCATCTATTAATGTCTATAAAATATGAATATATATGTTCAGTCTGTGTGGTTTTAACTATTCTTTGTTACTAACTGAAAATAGTTTTACTAAGCGGCTTTACCAAAATTATAATTTTTTTTTATATTATCAAACCCAATGCATGATATTCAGAATGCAACTGAAGGACAGCTTCCTCCAGTATGATTAAATCAGTTCTATTTCTGGACTAGAACAGATGGGCTTGTGCCTCTCCGGTCACCCCGACTGACAAACTGAGAGACCATGCCTTTGATCCTTCATCAGAACTCTCAAATGACAGTGGTGTTTGGGAACATGGGCTTGATCTGGTCAGTGTGATCAATGACATCCCATATTGAAGCAACAAAAATTAATTAAAAAGGTAACAATGCTTTTTACACTTAAGTATAGCTTGTGTGCTAAAATGAGGCTCACACTGCAGGAGATGTACTCTTGCAAATTACGGAATTTAGACAGCTTTATATTTGCAGCATAGCTACATGTAGATGGTGGACAAATTAAGGAGAACCATATTAGATGTTTTAAGGGTTAAGCCAATTTGAGTTCCCAAAATAATTTCAATGCTTCTTGACATAGATAGTGCAAGTCTTTAAAACAGTACTAGCATGATTTAAAGCAGTCTTTCTTCAGTTGTTGTTTCGGTGGTGGTGTTGGAGAGCACTGTCTAATACCACCACAGGTCCAGCAGGCCGGAGATTTTCCATAGGTGTTCGAGAAATTTGGCAACTGTAAAGTGTTTCTCTAGTATATAAATTATTTGTCAGCACAACTCTGTAAATGGCTGTTAATGAGCAGTTAAATCTACAGGATGCTGCTCTGCCACCGCCTGATTAGTATGTAGCATTGTGGTTTGGACTGAATTTGGTGCATTGGCGTCTGTCTATCTTTCCTGTTTAGACTTTAATAAAGTGAGAAAAACGCAATGCTTTTTTGAGGTTGTCTACCTGCACTTTTTATACACATACTTGTATATAAAAAAAGCATTTATAATATATTAATATAATTTATATTTCTGCAAGCAACCATATATGTAAGTTAAAGGAACCAGTGGTGTCACTCTCACAGATGTCAGGTTGTAATAAACGTACCGTATTTTTCGGACTATAACCCCACGTTTTGAACCCCGCGGCTTAAACAACGAAGCGGCTAATATATGGATTTTTCCTGGGTTTTTCCCAGTTTCACAAACTTCAAGCCAAAAAACTGAGCGACGTAACATTAGACCAATGAAATTTCCGAACGGAAACGAAAAAACGCACTTCACCTGTGTTCTGAGCTGCACGGCATCGGGAGAAAAACTTCCACCGGTGGCGCACGACGATGACAAAAGATAAACTCCCCAGAGAAATACAGTGGTACCTTGACCTACGAGTTTAATTCATTCCGTGGACGAGCTCGTATCTCAATTTGCTCGCACATCAAATCAGTTTTCCATATTGAAAATACTTAAAATGGCATTAATCCATTCCAACCCTCAAAATGACACCCCGTTTTTATGTTTCATGTTATTAAATTGGAAAATACATTTCTAAATAACAAATCTTGTATAAAAACATAATAGAAAGAGTATGTAAAGATATAATAAGGTTTTATTCAGTGTATTTTCCTTGGAGATGAGACAACTTGAGCTAACGAAAACGCTGGTGGGGTGTGTGTGTGTGTGTGTGTGTGTGTGTGGAGGGGGGTAGAGGCGATAAGCAGAGGCGGAGGGAAAACTAATTTTTCCTATCACTCCTGTACACTACGTATCCCTAAACTTTAAAATTTGTACTTTTTCTTCTTTGCTTATCTTAATTTTCGTCAGAATCTTCGCTTTCTGGCTTCGCTCCGCTTCGCCATCTAGCAGCGGCGTCTCGAGCTCGTACCTCAATTTTTTGGTCGCGTAACAAAGCAAATAATCGACTTACTTGGTCGGCTACTGTTTAGATACAAGCCGTTGTAACGTGTTGAGTCTGGGTCAAGGGAGAGCTCACTAACTCCAGTTGCAACAGAAATCATATAGGCACAGACCGGTTTCCAAAACTCGTGCTTTTTTATTTTCTTGGCAACAGCGTTATGGGTTAGTCAAAGAAACTTAGAAATGAGCATCAGAAAATAAAAAGGACATAATCCTCAGTCTCACACTCACACACACACACACACACACACACACACACACACACACACACAGTAATACCGGAAGAATGCAGTGGCATGCTATTCACAAAATACCGCTATACTCCTAATAGAAGCGCAACATATTGCATTTAGTTTCTTTCGTAAAAGCCTGTGTAAAGTTTATTAGTTTAAGTGTAGACACCTGCAGCTTATAGACAGGTGTGGCTTATTTATGTTCAAAATAAAAATCTTTGTCAAATTCAGTGGGTGCGGCTTATATATGGGTGCGCTTAATAGTCCGGAAATTACGGTATATGAAATATGTGTGCATACACAAGCTTCTTTAATTAACACATTGTCTTTATTACATTTTTTTTTTTACTGTTTATGTTGTTGGGCAGTTCTGTGATTGCTCATTTCACAACAGCTTTTAAACAACAGTTTGCACTTCATGCAGTGTGTATTTTGTAGGCATTCCCAGTGGTAGTTTTGTGTGATGAGAGACAGCCATAGCAAATTACAAAATTCATTTCAAATGTGCATATTGCTGTCCACCGAGCGCTGCTTTGTTGTGTCTCCTGATATACGTCAGGCCCTGAGAGCTTAAACAAAGCCAACAATAGTAAGAAAGTGGATGCGGCCATTATTTCAAGGAAGAGGATGGATTTTTCCTGCGGAACAATCAAGGCATTTATTTGTTGTTTAATTGCTTCGAAGCTAATTAATGTTACTCTGACAACTTATCCCTGTTACACAGTTCTGAAGTCATGGTGGCAGCTAATGACTAATATGAGGTGTTTTTATGTTTCTCTATATTTATTTTCATTTATTATTTGGTGATATTTGGCAAGAGATAGTCATCTATGCTGCTCGCCCTCAGTGTGTGACCTATAATTAATGCAATGTGTTTTGTCTAGCATACCAATACCACCAATACTATTTTAGGGGACTAGAAAACTAAATAAACAAATTAGATAATACAGTATATGGAGAACACAAACTGGATAGTTAAAAAAATCTAAAATAATATTTTTTTTCTCTTGTTTTGTGGTTTAGCTATCTAGATTTAATAGTGTATGTGTGTGTGTGTGTGTGTGTGTGTGTGTGTGTGTGTGTGTGTGTGTGTGTGCAATAACCATGTTAAAACACAAAAATCTATTTGCTATCTATGATGAATAGAATACCTAGTTTTAATTATAACTAGAATAAACTACATCTATAATAATAGTGAAGAATAATGGATGATAACACAATCGTGGATGATAACACTTGGCCTACATTTTGTATCAAAGCATAATTTTTAATACAATTTATTATGCAAACCAAATAAAATGTTCAGCACAACTATTAATTATAATCGGTTTGATGGTACTTCATAAAGGTCAAGGTTTTGTGATTATTTAATAAAGGACTAGTAAGCTGGAGGTGAAAAAAATTGATGTGTAAATGGAATAGATTTCTAATTTCCCATGTTGGATTAAGACTAGCGAAAACATGTACACGTACAGTCAATATTATTGATAGCATGGTTTGATCATACCACATGCAACTATGAATTGTTTGACTTATAATGACATCTGGCTCATTTATATTATGGGCATTCAAAATCAACAACAAAAAAACAATACATAGGAAAGAAACAGCTGGCTGGATTGGAACCCTTCAATGTCTCCAGTTTGACAGATAATACAAATATTTGGCAGCAACCCACAAAACACAGCTTCTACACCCAGTATCATTGGAACTATAATTGGAATCATGTGGTCAAAATTGAGCTTTTTAGCCTTGCACAATTGGGATGTTTGGCTAGGGTAGACAGATCAGAAGCCTGGACAATCAGACTTCATCTTTGGTCTATTAGCTTTTATTTCAAATGTGCCCCATGGACAAGTAGGTTTTACAACTATAAAAACATTTTTTTTATTTGGTTTAAATATTAATTGTCTAAAGTAATGCACTTGATGGTGATATGACATCTTGATAAATACATTTGCTTAAATACCACAAAAACAGGGCAAATTACCATTTACTAACAGTTTGTACTATGTGGACTAATCAATTATTAAAGGGAGAACAGAAGAAACTGCTGGCAATTGTTGTTGATGGTACAGATATAATGTGCTGAATTTGTATTGAGGGTAAAGATATAATGTGCATAAACATATACAGTACTAGGATATGTATATGCAAGTATTTCAAAAGTGTAATTAATTAGGTTCCTGGGCCACTTAAAACACGAGCCTGGGTAAGCACACTGGAGATTTCACTTGCCCCATGGACTAGCTTCTGCATTTAAGATTGTTCCAACTCTTTTTCTTCAACAAAATGTTAAGTAATTTATTTACAAGTATGTTTTGGTGTGTGAGTACTGCTCTTGTGATAATTGGTGAAGTTTCAGTTCAAACCTAATATAGGAGGTTTAGACTTGGCCATAGAGAATTCAACATTCTGAATCTATTCTACATTCTATATAAAATGATTGTAGAAGTATGAAATGTCAGTGATATACCAGAAAAGCCTTTTCGCAAACCTGCTGTGAGAATCAAAGAGGTAAGTCCACGTGCACAAGCTTAAGAATATGAAGCCGTATGAATGTTGTCACTGGAGTCAAGTCAAGTCAAGTCAAGTTTATTTGTATAGCGCTTTTCACAACAGACATTGTCTCAAAGCAGCTTTACACAAATCAACAGCGATGGTGAATGGTGTGCATTTGTCCCTGATGAGCAAGCCGTGGCGACTGTGGCAAGGAAAAACTCCCTTAGATGTTATGAGGAAGAAACCTTGAGAGGAACCAGACTCAAAAGGGGAACCCATCCTCATCTGGGTGACATCAAGAGTTTGATCATAAATCTTTCAACAATACAGAACACTGGAGAGTGAGAACTAACATGATTACTGGAGTATAAGATTATAAGTAATGTTCTTTCTGCAGTCTTAAACAGTCTATATGGTTAGTAGCTCCGAGTTTTATAAGCTCAGCATTTGTGATCACCACAGATCCAGCATCAGCTTCTCCATGCCAGAGCCTTTAAACACTCCAGGAGGTCCAATGTCAAAACTCCACACATGTAGCGGGATCCAAATGGCACTAGTACGTCTCTAGATGGTTCAGGATGTTTGTGAGTTCGGCATCTACTTCTTTAAAGGTCCGTAATCATCACGAGGTGGGAGGTGACTGGAGCTGGAGCAACCTCAGGATGCCTTGGGATGGGGAGAGAAAGAGAAGCAGTGGAGAGGAATTAGCGTAGCTGCTGTTCATGATATTAACAGCACAAGTTGATAATGTGCATGTGATCAGATGTTCTGGAGCACAAGGTTATGATGTGATGTGTGTTATGTGTAGGCTTTGCTAAAAAGATACGTTTTTAATCTACTGGAGGAGTACAAGATCCTTATACAAATACTTGACATCCTTGCTAGACATTACAAGAAAGAGCCCTGGGATTTTATTCTCTCCAGAGAAGCTTTCACTGAATATTGATTCTATGGGTGCTAATAGTTTGTTCATTTTCATGAAGAGTGCCAATAACACTGAAGGTGAGTATATAGCTTCTGTCCTTAATCAGAAGGACAACCATTAGTGTGTCAAAGCTTCTGAAAAGAGACAGACACCAAAGGAAAAAAGGAGGAAAATCAATATTCCAAGTGCAAAACATATTTTGACTCAAAAGAGAACAGAAAAGGAATAAGATATGAAAGATGACCTGCCATAAAAAATGAAATCCTATAATGCCTTCTGTCACACCAGGAGATATAGTGACAGCAGCTAATCAAAGCTAAGGCTTGGATTAGGGGAGGTTTCAATCAGGGAAATATGTGGCCGCAGTGGTTGTGCTGACTCAGGAGGACGGTGCACAGCTCTGATTAGCTGCATAGAGCAAAGCACTTGATCAGTGCTAATGTTGAACATGAGAGTTTTGTGGGCTTGAGGTAATGAGACAAACTGGAAATCTATTTTTATGTGCACATTTAATTACTTCAACTCATTTTCTCTGGATATTTAGAAATGTGCTGTAATGCGATTGTATAGTTCAAGGAAAGTGCATTCAAAGGCGTTAATTAGTTTATTGTGATGCTTAAATGTGTAGAACTATTGTGCTAAAAAGGGAAAAAAAACTTTAAAGACAAACGATCTCAGCTTTTTTCCAGGGGAAAGTAGCTTATAGATGCTCAAAAGTTCACCACAAAGTATCACACACTCATTTAAATTTTTATTAAAAAGAAGTCAACGGTCAACAATAGAAGCAATAATGACCAAACGCCAAAAAATGGTCATGTGACTAAAAAAACAGAAAGAGCTAAGAGCTTAGGAAATGACTAAATATTACAAAAGTGTCACATTGTTTATCTTACTTCCAGAGCTACTGTAAGAATTGTGCTGTTTTAGAAAACAAATTCACACCTTCTGATTTCAGAATCTGACCATGCAGTAGTGTATGTACAACATGCATACTGACTGAGAATCTTGTGATATGGCACTGGAAGAACAGTAAATACCAGAAGACTTACCTCAAGCACAAGTAAATGTTAGTCAAACATCATACAGGATTCGCCAAGCAGTTAATTGAGAACTATTAAAGCCCTTGAAATGACTATTTACAAACCTTTGTTTGTTTTCAAACAATAACAAGGCAATATTAAAGAACAAACATGCCTTTTAGCAAGCACTGAAAGTGCTCAGGCCTCAAGGATGGAACATGGATGATGACAATGCAAAGTATTTCAAAAAGCAGAAGCATTCATCTTATAAAAAACAAAACAATCTATTGTTCAGGAAATTCAGGTTTTATATTTATCTTTATGGTTCATGGTTGTGGCCAGTCACATGCATGTACTGTAAATGATGTAAATGAAGGCAGTTCAGCAAGAAAGAATTGTCTTATTTCACTTTTTCTCTCTGGTCTGATAAGTCAAGGGGTGACATGTCACTAAGGCAGAGTGGGAAGTGTTTGGAAAATTGTAAGCACATTCAGAACAGACTCTATAGCTCATGCGTCTACACATCAGATGGTGAACATTGAACTGCAGTGCTACACTTAAAAATGTAGAAATGCTTATAATTTGTTGTCAGATTGGTGAAAAAAAATGCACATTTGAGTGCACACGTATTTGACCATGCTGTGGTATAACAGATCATAAATTATTTATTTCAAACATTATACCCCCTGTCTGTTAGGAAGAATACTGCCGTAAGACAAAAGCATAACATTTTGAAACATCAAAGACAGCAGGCCCTTGAATCCTTTACCTTACATTTCAACAGGTTGTATAATGTAAGGCCTCAATTCAATTTCAGCTCTTTAGTCCAGGGTTTGATGCTCTTTCTTTTTATTTTCTTTGGAGTACAGTTTGAAGTGAGACTCAGCGAGGTCCTGAAAGAGGAGAGAATATTGAGCAGGGGCAGATAGCACATATTTGTAGAAATAAAAACTAAACCAAGACAATACAAAAAAACTACACAAAATGAAACAAACTAAATAAATAAACTTAAAACAGATATACACCGACTAGGAATAACTTTTATGCCCACCGATGATCTGCCTGATATTGTGTTGGTCCCCTTTTGCTGCCTGACCTGTCGAGCATTAACAACATTAACTTTTTTCTGCAATTTGAGCTACAGTAGCTCATCTGCATCTCTGATCAGATCAGTATTTTGCTCCCTATGTGAATTAGTGAGCTTAGGCCACCCATGACCCTGTTGCTGGTTTACCATTGTTTCTTGGACCATGATAGATACTGACCACTGCAGACCAGGAACACCCCCACTAAAGCTGCAGTGGGAGCTTTGACACAGTTATCTAGCCTTCACAATTTGGCCCTTGTCAAACTCACTCAAATTCTTTATATATTTGTCTTGCTCCTAACACATCAAATTTGAGGACAAACTGTTTACTTGCTGCATAATATATCCCACACACTAACAGGTGCCATGATGAAGAGATAATCAGTGTTATTCACTTAGTAAAAGTAAAATATAAGAAGAGAGTTTAAAATAAAGAATAAAGAGTTGCATGGGTGGCACAAACAGTGACAGTTGTGATCTGTGATTGGTCATTAGCACTGGTTTTGAGTTTTTGAGACCGAATAAAAGTTCTCAGGTCGAGTGCCACTATTTAAAAATGAAACCTGATAAAGAGGTTTAAAAAGAAGGTCTCCAAATCCAGCAACAAAGTAACAGACTTTGAAATACTGCTTATATTAATCCCTTCAAGCTCATTTTTAGCCCAAGAAGGGCAGCTCAAAAGATAATGATAAATTATCCAAGCAGATCGAATGCCAAAGGGCAACTGCACACATCAGTATTGTAAATTATTCTTCTGCATGATTCTACTGCAAATTCATGTTTCAATTAGTCATTCCAATGGGTATATGTACTATTTCAACTAAATGACTGATGATAAAATGTAATAAGATAGATGAAGGAGTCAGAGATGCAAATGAATTGAATATCTGCGATTTTGACCGCACTAAGCTGTAGGGTTCAAATCACTGAGGTGTGGCTTAAGTTTGTAATTTAGCATCCACATATCCTGTGATAAAGAGATTCCTGGCAAAAAAGTGCTCCAGGGTCTCGTCTATAAGCTGCTCTATATTTCATTTTCGAGCTGTGTATGTAAAGTTAATGGTCTTTAAAATAAACTGTCAATCCGTGACAGCCTTCTGTGTCATGCTGCAGAGAACCAATCTTTTCTTTTTGTTCTGAAAGATATTACCAGTGACAGAAGATGGCAGCCCTCCTACCACTACAACCAGCAGATTTCAAAATTGATCCATTTTATCCCACTTTTCCATTTCACTCTACATTTACATCATGAAGACACACACACACACACACACACACACACACACACACACACACACACACACACACACACACAGACAGACAGATACACATCAGTGCATGTCACTACAATAATAAATAAATGGAGCAATGGTGAATATTGATAAAAAGGTTTCTCTATCGTTTTCATCCCTTTCACATTCAATCTGCTCTTATCCTGTCAGGTTAAAGCATGACTCATGTTTCCCATAAGCCAAAAATGAAATTAGGTACAAGCTTATCTAGAATGTTAAATGTATTTTTCCCCACAATGTGCCTAATCAAAATGCAGAACAGAAACCTTCAAGGCTCAGCTTGATAAATGATTTAAATGTTATATTAGGCACAATAGGTGTAAAGCATATACTACATGCATACTGACTGAGAATATTGACATGACATGACTCTGGCAGAACATTAACTACCCGAAGACATACCCGAAGCACAAGTATACAAATTATAGCATTTAGGAATTGCAAGGTGGTATTAAAACTCTTGAAATGACTGATCATATACTTATGTATGCTTTTCTAGTGGCAAGAAGGGAATATTAAAGAACAAATATGCCTCTTGGCAAGTACTGAAAGTGTTTAGGCCTCAAGGATGGAACATTGAAGATGACAATGTTAAGTATTTTAAAAAGCAGATCGAAAACCACTTAGACACTGCGAAAGAATTCATCTTATAGACGATGCACGTCTTGAGTTGGACAATTACAGGTTCAGCAAATCCTGTCATGGTAGTGGCCAGTCACATCAATGTACACAATGCAAATTATGTACCTAAATGCAGCTACAAGAAAGTTTTCCTTATTTCACTTTCCCTCTCTGGTCTGATTAGTGAAGTGGTTACTTTTCACTAATGCAGAATGAGAAACTGTGAGCACATCCAGATCAGACCCCAGCTAAAGTGCCTTAAACATCAGGGCTCTGAACTGCAGTGCTTTGTTGGATGTACACATCTAAAAATATAGAAAAGAGATTTTTTTAAGGTTATTGCAAGATTGGTGAAAATAATTTATTAGCCTGCAGGTTTAAAATGAGAGCTTATAGAAAGTCACCTCCTCACAGCATGTTTAACTAGTCTATTACAGCTTTAGATTATATCATTTATTATAGCTAGTCACCAAATAAAAAAATACAGAATATTTAGTTTCCAATTGAGTCTGTGGTGTGAGTAAAAATCAGTCACATGAAACACCGATGTAAAACCTAAATGCTTAAATAAATGAGTCTTAATTTATAGCCAGTAACTAATCACTAATGATTAAACATTAAAAAGTAACTGTTGCTACCATTTAGTTGTTGGTTGTTTCTCTCGACTCTAAATAAAAATTGTATGTAAAAGAAACTTTAAAAATTATATTTGAATAAATCTGCTGCACACATTGGCAGAGAGAAATGATTAGTATGGAAGGCATTTAGAAATGTGTGCTTCACTAATAAATATGCATTACTCATCAAGCTTTCTTTGATCAGGGAAGTTGTTTTGCAGGTAAATGCTGTGTTGGTCTTTTGCAGCAAAATAAATTGACCGTGACCTACTTGTGGACAACACGGGTAAATAATGAAGCCTTTTTACAATGTGTCCATTTTATGTAGAAACAAGAAGACGAGAGCTTAATGGCTATAATAAGTCTAGCCAAATGTCTTTATTCCCACACAGGGTGAAGTCCACTAGACAAATTAAAACCCCTAAAGATGTGGATGACAGAATTCCAAAGCATGCATAGTAACATTAAAGTCTATCTTTCACTTTCAATTCAATCTATCTTGTGCTCTAATATCGTTGTAAGAAACATGTTTGTAATGAATGCTAACGCACGATTTGAGGCATTCACATTCATTTATCCAACACTAACAAACCACCATCAAAGGCATCTTTCAACATCAAACCTGAAATCATGTGCAAATTAAAGGAGGACGGGGTTTATTTCTTCCCTCTGTCTGCACACATGTGACTCTTGTCATGGATTGAATTTAAAATCCACCATAGAATTATCCGCTTACATAGTTGCTAATTGGATGAGCAGTTAGCCAAAGGGATTTTCTTTTAAAGGATTTGGGAATGAGTTTTGCACATCCTTTCAAAGGAGTAAAATAAAAGAGCATAGAGTAGCACCACTTTTTAGGCAGCATACTCGCCTATTCCACAAAAAGGTAAGGAGAAGTCAGCGGAGTGAGCAAAAAATTACTGCATTTTACACTTTGAAAAAGCTTTCTCTGTAAAAAAAAAGAAGCTTTGTCAATAAAAGTTGTGGTCTAAATATAATACAAAAGCTTTCTGATGCTGATGTGTGAACAAAAAAAAAATCCGCAATTTATTGTTCAATATTGCCCACAAACAATGACAGAAGTACATTATCCTCTATTCATAAAGTGAGCAATTACATGAGTGTCAGAGTTAAAGAAAAGCTTCATAGTAAGTGGGTTCATTCACCGAAAAACATTTCAATTTTCTACAGATTAGACAGCGTTTATATATTGATTATACACACACTTTGTTAAATTTGTTCTAGTTTATTGATTAGTTTACATCATAGGGCTTGTATAATTCACATGAATCTGTTGATGGAGCTTTGAGTTCAATTCTCAATCCAGCCTTCAGACAAAAACAAACCTTTCACTTACTCCTTTCTACACTTAGTCTTGCCCACGACTTCATGCCACACACCATCACAGGTGAATCCCCTATTGAATGCTCTCTGACTTATTTATCTTCTCTGTAAATTTCTATCTAGAAACACTAAAGTGTTCCCACATTTTCGCATTAAACAGTGTAAATGTAAATTATGCACTCAAGGCTAAATTGTCTGTTTAATGTAGGTTAAACAAAAAAGGCATTTCTTCATATTTGTCTCATGACAGTACACTAGTACACACAAGAGAACTGTAATAGGCAAAGCAATCAAATTGAAATATATAATTAGCAGCTGGACATGATCATTTGATGCCCGTGTTGAAAGCTTACACCTATGAATAGATTGACAGTGAAGCTAATTAGGGTTAAGCAATGCCTAGTATCACAAAGTCAATCCAATGGAATAATAAGAAATCTGAGGCATAATAGGAATGATATGGAGCAAATTATCTCACACACACATACATACACACACACACACACACACACACACACACACACACACATACAGTGCGGATGCATTTGTAATTTCTAATTTAAACCCCATTATCCTGTTTATAGCAGTCGTGCCTGAAAAAAGCCACTGCAAAGAAGTGCAAAAATGCATCCCTTTATTTTTTAGTCACGAATCACAGAAAAGAAATACATGGTGGAGGAGAAGGGCAAGGAGGGAGGGAGGGAGAGAGGGAGAGAGAGAGAAAGAGAGAGAGAGAGAGAGATGGGAAGAAATAAAATAGAGAGGCAATTTTGGACACATTCATTTGTTGGTAAACAGCCTGCCTGATAACTGTTGATTAGGTTCTAATTAGGGTTCTCCAAAGCAGGATGACCTCTGCTTGGTTTACTAATGGGATTAGTTGTGACCCAGCAGCATTAAAATTGTTAGCTGAATTTAATTTATTTCTCAAAATTTTTTAAATGCATCGCATTTTCAATGAGCAAGTGCTCATTGCACGTAATATTCAAAACAGCACTGGACTTGGCTAGGTGGTAAAATTCGGTGACCACCCCTGCAAAGAAGACCAATTTGACCTTACCTGCCCTGACTCTTCTAAGCTAAAATAACATTGTTTTGTTTCCTTTAGTGTTCATTCATTTGGAGTGGTCTTGAATGGCAAAAGGTGTAGAGTAAAGAATGTGCTGTTCAATATTTCTCCACTCTCTATCCTCCACATCGTGTCTTCCCATCGACCAGTGTTTTCACAGGGAGTCTAAAATAATCCCTAGAGCAATGGGCAGAACGCAATTCACATCAAAATTTCAGAATCAGAATCAGGAGAAATGAGCAAATGCTAATGATGGACAGATACTACATAGATCAAAGCTTTTACCAGTCCATGACACCTGTGTTCTCTGAAGCAGCTTGAGAAACCACTCATTTTCAATCCTTTGGCCATTTCCTCTTTTATAGTAATATAATCTTTTTTGTTTGTTTGTTTGCTTGAACAAGACATAAATTTAAACCACATACTAGATCTACTGGTTTGATCAGATTAACATTTTTTGGTTTGAGCAAAGCCTTAGGTCATGTGAAGTGTGTTTTCCTCAATTTATAGGAATGATAGTGTTAGGACATCTCTGAGGTGAGACTGTGTTCCTTATCATGAGCCAGGAATCACTTAGATGACTTAGATGATCACATAAAACACATATAACCACTATATGCAGAAACAGCCACACACACACACACACACACACACACACACACACACACACACACACACACACACCAGACACACACACACACACACACACACACACACTAAACCACCTATCTGCATTAGCACTGACAGCTCCACTCAAATGCTTAATCTTACTCCACACAACTAGCATGCTATGTGTGACCCGAGAGCCAGAGAGAGTTTATTACTGAGTGGCTAATGGCTCAACACTCAGCATCTTCATCCAGCAGCACACCATTAAGAGAAAACAAATAAACCCGGAATCTGAAGAGACAGTTAATAATGATGCCACTACAGCTGCATAGATTTGCATTTGCATTAACATTTGTAGGGTCACGCAGATACCAGCAGTGAATGATCTGACTTAATGTTTAACAATGAGCGACTTCTGGATGTACAACAGCATGATTCTTAGTTTCTCTTAGAGGTTAAATGCGATGCTGATTCTAGCAAAATCTCACAGACTGCACAGTGCTTGTCACATGAAAAGGTTGGAAGTATCCTGCTCACATTAAATTGGTCCTCTGCAAGAATTCATCATCAGCAGCATAAAAAAAAGTTTAAATAAAAAAGAATGTCATTTCATGTTCTTTTAAATTTCTTATTACTCATTTCATGTTTTTTTTTTATTATTATTATTATTACTTATTACAGTACACTTCTTTATTTTTGACAACATTTATCTGAATTTCCAAGCAAATTATTATGTTAAATTCTGTATCATAGATTTCAATATATATGTATATATATATATATATATATATATATATATATATATATATATATATATATATATATATATATATATATATATATATATTACCTTGTATCAAATCAAAAAAGAGTATTCTTTGTCAAAGATTTCACTGGGTGTCAGAAAACATTACTTTATAACTGCTTATAAAAACATATATAATTAATTTATAATTCACAATAATTTGTGGGTTATTGTAACATGTACAGGTACTTTTCAAATTTGACATATATATTTGACATATCTTATAGATGTCAGTATTGAATACAGCTTAGTAAATGTGTGGTTCTACTTTTACAGAAATAAAAAATAGAACATGAAAGAACAAGTATTGTATTTTTCATTTTGATTATATAAATAATTTGGCTTTATGATATTTCACTGTGAGTTTATTAGAGTTTAAACTGGAAGTGGCTTTATTTTGTGCCGATGTAAGTGTAATTTGCTGCTAAAAACCAGCATGATTCTATTTTATTTGGGCTCGTGCCAATTTTTCTAGTGTTACCATGGTCATAAATTAACATGCTGGGCTGACATTGGTGGAGAGATGCAATTGCAGGTGTGACATTCAAAATCTGCTGACACTGTGAGATTTTTAAACCTATTTGTATTAAAAAGAAATGTGTGCTACTGCCTTCGAAGACCCTCTCTTAGTACAGATGCATGGATAATGCTTTATTTGGATTACCACAACCACACCCTTGTAAGTCACTTTCCTAGAGTTACAACACAGTTTTGTGGCTGTTTATATAACTAAACTCAATCACAAGATGGCAAATATTTCAAACACTGAATATAAACTATAATTATCTTATCTGCAATAAATACAAACAAACTCAGTTATGGCTACTGAAATGTGATTCACTTAAAAAGCTGTTCTGGAGTATATTATTTGTTCACAAATTATTTTATGTTAATAATGTTTAAATGCACACCACAAAAAACATGATGCTTAAACCAAATAGAATCAACCTGATCATCATGAGATGAAAATAACATTGCTGAATTAAATAATACAAAATATTATATTCACAATATCATTTATAATATATATATATATATATCTCAGTAACAACAAAATCCAGTGTTTATACATATACATAATTATTTATACTGCATATAAAATTATGAAAGGGTAAAAGTTGTTTTTCAGTACACTGGAGCTAAGCAGAATATTCTAAATAAAGCTCTATGGCACAGCATTTAAATGCTGTTTAAATGTTAAGAACAGACGTGCCAGAGATTGCTTTTTTGCAAAGAAAACTCATTTTCAACCCAGCATGAGTTTGTTTGCAATGCTAATCATAAATAATTAGTATAGAAGCCCACAAGAATTGTGTTCCATAGATAGAAACACAAAGTGAGAATTGAACTGTTTAATATCGGTCATATACTTTTTTACATTGCAAGTCTAGACAGCAGAATATTGTACATGTCTATATTACCTTGACGTTAGTATATTTAGCTCCTTGTGGAACTGTGGATTTTGGATAATTTGCATGCAAAATGAAAACATGTATCCAAGTTTTCACATCTATTAAAATAAAATCTAGTGAAAACAGAAAATATACACCTGCATCCATGTCTGGGAACTTGTATTATGCTAATTGGAATGATCTAATAAGTTAAACATGTAAAAGTAGTGCAATGCATATAGAGATTATGAGTTTTAGTTAATGCTCGAATTAAACAACAGAGTGGGGGAAAGTGTTGTCAGTCTTATTGACTTTGTGGCATGAATGTTGGTTGTCAGTTTTTTAAAGATTGCATGGAATGATTATTGATTAGAGAGGTCAAAGAAGATTGGTTCCAGTTGACAAAAAGGCTCTGTTAACATAAATAATCACTCTTTTTAATTGTGGTAAGCAGAAAAGCATTTTATAATGCAGCACTGCAAAATATACATACTCCTATCAGTCAAAATCAGGATTTAGAGGCTGGAGTGGACATAAGCTTGATGAAAACTGGCAGATGAAACCTGGAAAACATCACCTGATCTGGTGAATTTCTTGTGCAGTGTGCAGATGGTAGGATCCGAATCTGGCAACAACCAAAATACATAGATTCAGCCTGCCTTTTGTCACCAGTTTAGGCTGCTGCTGGTGGGAGTGTAATGATATGGGGAATCTTTTTTGCCACATGTTGGGCCCCTAGAAAAACATCTGAGCACTGATTAAGTTCAACAGTCATGTATTGTTGCTTAATATTGGCATTCTCATAATGCTTTATTCAGCATGTCACAAAGCACAAGTCATTTCAATTTGGTTCTATGAACATAAACATGACAATGAGCCATTTCAATGAAGAGCTCTGACAAATCTGCAGCAATCAGGTGAAGCCATCATGTCACAATGGTCAAAAGAATGCGTTTAACACCTAGCCCTACAACACCGATTTTATTATATGTAGAATGACAAGGAATTTTTCCTAAAAGCCAACCATATATCGAAATAATGTGGCTATTCAAACGTAATTCATATTTACTTTTGAATTTTATTTCAGAAAATTACTGTTGACAGGAATAATTTATTTTGCCATTTTAAATCCAGCTAAACAGTTTTGTAAATAAAGTATACAGTATTTAAGTCAGGTGTATTATGGCTGGAAGTAACCTCTGCAGTATTGTAGCTTTTTAGCAGTGGGGTTTATTATGGGGTTAATGTTGCCTGACTCAGTAAAACATTCACTTTGATGATACCTGCAGTAATTTATAATGAATGCAGCAGATCTCGCTAATGCGCTCTTTATTATTTTGAACACATATTGTAATGCATCACGACTGCTCCAATTCATTAAAGCCCATGCAGACCCAGCATACAGACTCTATAACTCTATGCTAACACTAAGAGCTCTGAATACTCAGTGAGTCTCTTCTGCCTTGCTCTACTAGCAGAGGCCACAAATCATTGGCTGATTTGTACTTTCATCACTGATATTCACTGTATGGTTTGCAGACATCTCCCTGGCATTAATGCTGGCTTCATAATGGACAGTAAGAGATACATTAAACACTTCCCTCTTCGTGCGCATAGCAGAGCCTGTTGAGGCTTTAGGATGTGCGATCGTAAAAATGACACTCGTATCTCAGGACCATTAAGTAAATATATCTGCAAGCGACAAGACTGCATTTGCATGTGAGCCATAAACCAATATGCTCCTTGATATTTTAATAAATTCCCTGCTAATATGACTCCGTCCCGAATTGGAAATGACTGCTTGTCTTTTTGTAATGGCATTTCATTTTCACTGTGAAGAAGCAATGACATTTGAAACAGAACATGGCTGTGGGGACTTACAGTGTACCCTGGGGGAGGTGTTGAACATTGTTTGACACCAAATGTTAATAACAGGGGTAGAAAATAGCCCATTCATAGACACTAATGAAAATAGACTGCTGAATAAATGAATTTCACACAATATAGCTTGTGTCTTTAATTAAACTAAACTCTGATGAAGACCTTTAATGTGTCTTCAAAATATGTAAGCAGTTAATCAAAAAGAGTGTTGCAGTTTAGTAAATGATTACAAAGAAATATCCACAATAACATGTTTTTAGTGGATTGACTGATTTAGTTTAAGCAATATCCAAAACATACTCACTATGGGTAAAAACATGCAATGGCCTGAATGAGTGTTAATGATATTAATTCAGTGAAAAAAGGCTGTGGTTGTATATGGAAATCCTACTATATAATATATATATTCACATAATTCTATAGACAACAAGAAATACATTTTTTAGGCTTCCATTACAGTTCAATGGTTGATCAATTGTTGGTTTATATTGTTTAGAGATGATGAGATCACTTATGGTAAAGAATATTTAATGCCATGCTGGTATATTTATATCAGACATCCCTGCAGAGTGCTTATAGATAGTGGAGTACACCTAAACAGAATTGTGTCTCAGATATGCACAGTTCTGGTCAAAACCTTATGAGTGAGGAGCAGTATTAATTCCATGTCCACTGTCTGACAGTTTAAATAACCAATATGTCCTACTGAATTCAGATTTTGGTTATTTGAAATCAAGATAAATACACTAATTAGTAATTCATACTAACCATAAAATGTACACAACCTTTTTTTTTTTACACAGAGAGAACATATTTTCTATCCATGATTTTTTTGCTTAAAGGAAACTGTTGGTGTCTAAAAAAGCAATCTAGATGCTTTAAAAAAATTCAGTCTCTGTTGGTTCTACTCAGAGGTGCAGGCTACAGTAAATGCAGGTAATTTCCATAATCTGAATGGTGAGCCAAGAAATTTGACTTAAGCATGTACATAACCCATAATTTTCCCAAGTATATCGACATCAATTTTGGAATTCTGTATACAATTTGTATACAGTGTTGAGTGCTGGTTAATGTTATGCTCTTGAATGAACTGATAAAATTGAATGGGTTAATTTTTGGAACGTATCCGCTGAGTGGAAATCATTTTTACCCATTTATTAAATGAATAAAATACTGATTTTTTAGTATGTAATAAGGTTTAATGTTGATGTCCTTTTAGAATAGACTGAATCCAGCATTTTTATTTTTTAAGGGAAGGATACCAAACTCAGGGAATATCTTGCACCTTTGTTGGTGTGAATTGGCCTATGGTCTCATGTGCATCAGCTGTACCAATACAAATAATAACAACCATCTTCACATGGGAACAACACCACAGTAGCTGAATTAAGATCAGCCCCCATTCTCCACGGGATTCCACCATATTACGTACGAATTACAGAATGCTAAAGCAACCTGCTGTGCAAGCGCCACAGAAGCAGTGCACACATCATTCCATGTGCCTGTCTACAGAGCAAACAGAGCCCAGCACATATCCATTGTGATAGATAGTGGCTGATACATATTGTATGGCTGCACTCAACTGTGGAAAATGAGATACTTCAGGCTGCATGCTGGTATTCAGGCGGGCATCATATGCTGGCCCCTGCTGACTAAAGTCTCAATAATCACAATGTGTTTCCCTATGCTGTGTGTTTGCTGCATAGACTTGTTCAAATGGTCCTGTGTTTTTTCAGCATCTATTAACATGATTTTTTAATTCATTGTAATCATTGACAATTTGCTATGGGATAAAACACCTTGGGAAGTGTTGTCATTAGTTCGGTAAGGAGTTAACTCTGCTCCACACCACCACCATTACCACTTATTTTCATATAAGAAGTAACAACTGCAGCAGTTTTCATTTACACCAGAGCACATGTACATATTGACCTTTATCTGTATAGGATAGGAACTTGCAGAAGCACTTCTTTTTGTTCTTTTTTTTTTTTTTTTTACTGCACTGTTATATCTCTGACTAAGGTTTACATGAGAAAATGGAGGAGTTGGAAGAAAGCAGGAGGAGGACAAAGAGATTATACTGTATTTTAGATTCTCTGCCTGCGTCCCCCATGGTTTAATATGCACCAGGACTCAATTCCACACCCTGAGTGCTGTTGATAAGGCACAGCATGGTAGCATCAGACCCCAGAGAGGACTTTATGTGGGGCCAGCGCATGGCAGAAAATCGAATTTCTTTGTAGACAATGAGGTCCATTTGTACAGTCGAGCCGGATGAAAGAAGAGCATTCTGTGCCGCCACTTCCCAAACGCTCTGCCATTGTTCTCCATGGACACAGTAGCATTTCTAATGAAGACTGAGGAAATTGTTAGGGGCAAGTTAATCTAGCGACACAACTCGCTGCACACCGGTGCCTTCTATTCATCTTAGCATGTTTTTTTGTGTTGTGTACCTGCTGTCGTGTTAATTTGGTGCAAGCACATACAATACAAAACAATTAGGTAAGAAGTGGAGACACGAACAAGAGCAATTCTTGACCAAAAAACCCCCCAAAAATAATAACAATGATTATAATTATTATTAAATAGATTATAACAAATGTACTAAATAAAAAAACTGCAATCAAGTGACCTGTCAAAAATAAAGACAAATAAAACTGTATAAAATACAATAAAACCAGACAATGAAGCAGTTTCTAATAGTCCTTGTGAAACCTAGAAAGAGAGACAAGACTGAGTTAAAGCCACTGTTTCCCTGTACCAGTTTGCAATGAATGGCTTTATATTCAAGAGGGTTTGGCTAATAATGAACCAAGACCTAATGTTATTGTCATTGATTTGAACATCATTCTGTGGATGTGCTCCAGATTGCATTAAGGAGACTTGTAATTGTATTAAAATGCAGGGCTAAAGCATGGAGCATGTCATAATCCCTCTCTCAAAAGCCCATCAAAAAGGCAGGATGGAACCCTGGCCACCTGCCCATGAGCTATGAAGTCTGCTGACTGCCCTGATGCTTTCATTTCCCTCAGGAAGCTACTTTTCAGGACATGATTTATACCACTATGCTCCAGTGTGCATTTCAAAGGGGGTGTAGGGACCCATCACCATTCCTATAGGCACACATGGCAAATCAAACACTGTCTTTTTCACCTGAATATGAGAGTTTTTTTTTTCAAATGCAATATAATTTGGTAATGCTAGTGGTGGCTGAGTGTGACTTCCATTGCAAGGTGCTGGCTAAAAGGTCAGTGTTGCAAGTGAGGAGAGTCAAAGCTAAAGACTGAGGGCAGCAGCCAATTTCAAAAGGGTCTGATTTAGAACAGTCACCTTTGCCCTCCCCATTGACCTGCATTACACTGGTTTGCACACAGTAGCACAAGGAAACACACAGACTCTCAACAGTCACAACGAGAACCCTTCATCTTCAGCATGAGCCCCAGACTGGCCCTGCATTATCACAATCAAAGTCTGTCTCTCACCATTAAAGGCCTCTCAAGCGTTCACCCTTCACTAGACTCCAACTGTTCAATAATAACTCATACAGAAATATTTAACTGTCAACACCTTGTCCAGATTGTCAAACACTGGTCATGACACTATTCAAATGAGACAACCGAGGTCCAAACGATGCTGTTGCAGCCTCAGTGTATCACTTGCAATAGGAAATCTTTACAAGAACAGATTGTCGATAAAAATCCAAATAAATTCATTCTGATTGCAGATTTTAAAAGTTTGTATAAACACTAAACTTTTCCACTGAGGAGCAGGTAAATTGAAAAGAGTGCAACAACTAGTTAATGACATTTTAGCATGCTGTCTGCACTCTGCTAATCAGGATATTTATAGGTTTAAAATAATTACTAGGTCAGTGAAAGGTTCTCCATATGACACTGTTTGGACAAACAAAAGAGACATTTGTGACATTGGCTTAATATTTGATATTTACCCAACTTTCTCCACTAGCTGTGATCTTCTGATGTTATCAATATTAAAACGAATTAAGAGCAGAACTTTTTAGAAATTATTATTATTATTATTATTGTTAAATATATGTTCTCTTTTTTTTGCATTATAACTATATTGTCCTGTGAGCATCTTTACATAAACACACATGCAAACTTGAATGAGCTATCGATTTGTAAGAGGTTATTAGCCTACATATAAATGTAGCTGTTGTCACTGAGAAAATTTACATGTAGATGAGCTTTGGGATTTAACCAAATACACATGAACAGACCATTTGTTTTGAACACTTACAAATACAGACACAAATATAAAGCACATTTTTGAGAATGCAACCGAAAAAAATCAATGCAGAAAGTTATTACTTATATGACAAATATAGATATGGGAGAGAAATATTTATTCAAGTGAAAATAAATGACAAAGATCTTTCATTCATCCTTAGTAAATACCTAGTCAGGGGTTTGGTGGACAAAAAATAGATTATTAGGTTGATGTATTTTGGTGAAGAGAGGCAGCTGAATTTATTGGGAAAAAATTAGCAAAAATAATAATATTAATTATTATTAATCATATTATTGTGTGATTTTTTTTTAACACATATCTATTAAAAAATGTCACAGTGGGTTCAAATTCGAACACAAATTTAGTTTTAAATATCACTAAGCAGATGTACAGTAAGTACAGATACTTAACACACTCTAGCAGTGTAAAAAATATATGCAATATGCAACACTTTTTTCCCAATGATCCGAGCAAATGCACTCCAAGTTGAAGCCATTTGGAAGGCCAGGACACACTCTGTGAAAACCTGGAAGGACCGAGTGCATCTGCTCTGCCGTGGGTGATAATAGAGCATTGCTAGCGGCCATTCTCTCTGCTCAGCTTGTGGTGTCTCTGTGGCAGCGGGAGGGAGAGCTTTTCCAAAGCCCATCCTCGGCTGTGATAATTACCCATGCTGCTCTCCACTGCCTCATTTGCATAATCAGCACCAGTCATTCACAGTGGAGGCACAAAGGAATATAATGAGACAAAAGAGAAACAATGAACATTTCAAATGCCAACACGATGAAGCTAGATTTCTCTCTCTCTCTCTCTCTCTCTCTCTCTCTCTCTCCCCCAAGTGCACAAGTTCAACATCCTACACATTGTCTCAGACATGAATGCAACAAACAAATGCGTGCATGAATAAATGAATAAATAAATTAAAAAAATACATTTTTGCTTATAAATATAATTATAACCATTTCTTTTTTTTATTTGTTAGTTAGTTTTTTGTTTAGTAATTTATTTACATTAAAACTCGGGCACCTCTACATATTTATCATTTAACCTGTTTCACAAAGTATACTTTCTGGAGGGAGACAGTGGTATTGATTAATAACATTTCTGAGGTTTACACAACACATCTCATAGGTTTTAAAGAGAAAACTGGTCCACAGATTAGGTCTTGAGGGAAAAAAAAGCACAGCAAAAAAAAAGCCGAACACAAAAAGTCAAAAGAACCTGTTTCTCCCTCATTTATGAATTTTGAAGGCCTTTAATAATTAGGATGATTCCTGTTATTTAATAATGTATACTGTTCGCTTTCTTTGGAATGCTTTTTTTTATGTAAAAGCTATGAATATTTAATTAGAATTTTCCAATTAAGAGTAAGAAATCCTTAGGCATTTATAGCAAATAATAAATCCTCTGATGTGTACCTGATAGCACTTGGAACTTGTCTATATCACATGCCGCTGAAAATATCTGCTTCTACTAATGGGAATGAGTCTAGCATTGTTTAGCTGCTAGAGCTTGTTTGTGCCAAGATAGTGATCAGTGGCTATGCTGCATCAAATGCACAAATGCATGAAACCTCCCCTCACCACCCCCTTCACTCCTCTGAGATCACAGTCATTTCTTTTTATGTCCATTTCCTTTGTTCAAGCTTTCCCTTTTCCTTGTTTACACATCACATGCACCACTTGCTACCTTCTATTAAAACGGCATCAGCAAGGTGCGATTTCTCCCTTCCCTCTACCCTGAATACAGGGAAGTACGGAAAGAGATTGAGTCCATGAACTTTTAATAGGAGCTCAGTTTATGAAAGTCACAGGAAAGCCTCAGGAAACAAGGGTGTTCCTTAGAGTGCTTTATCCAACAGTCAATGGCTGTAAATCTCAGGTCTTTGTTCAGGATGTGGCAGAACAAAAGTCAAAACTTGAACTTGCGCAAATGTTGGTGTTCCACAGTAGCAAGGAGAAATACAAATACCAATATGAATATTTGTTTCAATATCTGGACATTTGGGTAAGGGAGAGTTATTATGTGTATGGTGTGTTAGGTTCTGTATGTAGCTGTATGTTGTGTGATGAAGCTGCAGATTGCACCAGGGTCCTGGAGAAACATTGTCTCATTTCACTGTGCACTGTGTTAACTATATATATGGTTGAAATTACAATAAAAGCTTCTTGACTTGACTTTAGGTTGTTTCTTAGTGGTCACATGTTTGACAAGGACATATAAAGGGCTGGCTCTATTAGTTATAGAGCAACATGAACTATGAGGCTGGCCAAGATGCTGACACAAGCTCTGGCTTCTGTCTGCCTTTATTGCGTTCTAATCGCTTACTAATAAATCTCTTTGTTTTTCTCTTTTTTTTTAATTTTTACTAATAAACTTATATTTACATAAACACTATAAATTTGAGGTGCAAAAGACCACACTATTAAAGGTAAAAACAATTTTTTTACAACCAGTACAATTCCTGTACATGTTGAGTCCAGTACAGAATTCGAATCCATGCATGATATATTTGATCTGCATTGTGAGAAAGTCAAACAACTTTGAATTGAATAAGAATATAAAACTGGCAGTGCTGCTGAATTCCGAACTCTGACAGGTTTATGTCAATGCACTGGTTCTAATAAATTCACATTGCTGTACTAACAACTTGTGCATTGACTTGTGTGCAATTGGAAGCTTAAGAAAAACCATACAAACAAAAAAACAAACAATAAAAACCTAACAATATCAAATTTGTTAACAAAAGGCTTCTCCAACATGAGCACATTGTACTGTACCAGTGTTTTCTGACAAAGGGAAGTCTTAAGGAAGTACTGTTGGATTAGAAAGAAATTTAGGCTTGTAACCACATGACCCCACCCCACTATTGATTAATTTCTTTTCACCACAGTGATGTTTTATTCTTTGCATAATGTACAAGCTCTATAAGAGGTACTCAGGAACAAATTGCTTATGTCCAGATGCATAATTTATGTGTATACATGTACGCAATCTATAGGCATAGAGTTTAGAGCGAACTAACCACACAGTGCCACATTAACCAAGGGGTTCTACCTCAAAAAAGGCATGATACATTACAAACAACATAAAGTTATGAGATGAGTAGCATAATTCTGGAAAAGATAGCATTCATTTGAATGAGCTCATGAAGGGCAATGAGTCTAATTTACTCATTCACTAACTTTCACTGGCAATGAGGAGCAAGTAGGGGGTTGTAAAAATATGCTGTATTTTTGCTTGGCATAAGATAGTTGTGTATCTTGGGAGTATAGAAAGTTAATTTAAATGTGTGTGTGTGTGTGTGTGTGTGTGTGTGTGTGTGTGTGTGTGTGTGTGTGTGTAAGAGTTGGCTGGTGGCAGGCACATCAAAGCCTTAACTAAACAATCCAAGCCCCAGCATCGTGTTTTGTGAACAGCGGGATGACAGACAGCCCAAAATGCACAAACCACAAAGTTGGTGGAGTTTTACTCTAGTCCACTCATGTGCTTCCACCAGCATACTGCAGTGTTATACAGCTTAACAATAGTTTCACAGTAATTTAGAGGCAGTGGGAAGTGTGGTATGGGACCATGCCTCCTTTGCACATATGGCAGTTATGATGGCTCAGTGTTGCTTCTTGCTAAAATGCATGTTTTTGCCCCACACAGTAGAATTACCAAATCCAGCCATGTCAGTGTAAACATTTCACCAGGCAGAAATTGATAACTACACATGACTGTTAAGTGTCTAGTTTTAGTTGTAGATTTCGAGTGTGTTTAGTTGTACACTTATTGTAAGCATTGTGCTAGAAATAAGGCCCAAATCAGAAAGGAAATCCATAATAGTTTCTGGAAACAAGCTAAAAAACAAATGCCCCAGGTCCAACAAAGGAACACCATGCTCTGTTATTGTAGATTGTACAGGTTTTGCCTTTCCACACAATAGGAAAGCATTTGCCATAAAAAGCATTTATAACTGTGAAACCCAAGTCAATAAATTGCACTGCCCTCCGAGGTTCCGTCTGGCAGAAAACAGATGATCAATATGTCATGACAAAACCACCCCACGCCCCCGGAACATTCTCCAAAATTTTTCATGAAAAGGTGGAAAAAGGCTAGTTGGACGAATAATATACCCAATACATCCTGATGTTTTCCACAGCCTAGATAGCAGCATCTAAATGTGGTCTAAAAGGGAAAAGAAAGCGGTAATGTAGCATGACCCTGTTTGTGTTTATATTTTTTTCATAGTATTAGAGGCTGAAAAGGTCTGAGGGTATGCATGGAAAAGAATAGTTCCTTCATGATCAATTTACGACCAAATCCAATACTGCTAAAAGTGTTGAGGGATGAGATACATTTCTTATATTATCTTTCCACTGTGATCTGTATAGTGTCCAGCAATTAAAGTCATCTATGCTTCTTTTTTTAGAAATTAATTAATAAAAGAAATACATATAATTTACACAATATCACATTGAGAAAAAGCATATTTTATGCTGAGATAAACAATAGATTAAATGCCATATGTTTCCGTGGAAAATAAAAGAAGAAAGCGTTTTTTTTTTAAAGAAACTCTTAGGCCCAATTTAAACCTTTTATTTCCTTGCATTTTTGCTGATTTGTTTTTTTTTAGCACAAGAACGCAAAAAAGCACGCAAGCATTTCCACTTCTCTCATTATAAAAGACCAGTTTTGATGAATATGCAAAATATTCATGTCTACCCAGTCCTCTGGAAAACTAGTGTAATAAAGGAATACAAGCAAACTGCAATCTGTACAGTATAAACACACAGGGTATAATATTTCATAATATATTTGGAGTGAAATATGATTCGTGTACAGTCTATACAATAAAATCAATCTTACTCCTGCCAGGGTGACCCCAGCTTATTGGTATAACGTGAGGGAAATCATATTCGAATACAATATACAGGCTACAGAATTCAGCCATGAAGAATATACTGTAAATACCTTAAAAGTTAGGGAGAGATCCTATCCAGATATGACTACATTCAGATATGTTTATGTATGTATACACAGTAAGGAGGCAGGACAGTAATGTATGCTACAGGTGTGCTACAATCCAGTGGTCATGGTTTTAAATTGAAAGCTAAAAGAAAGTCTATGATAAAACTATTATGGTTAAGCACAGGGTCATATTAAAAGTACAAAACTATCACACATATTAGTGTTGCTCTTCTATTCAAAACACACCAACCTTAGGTGTAACTGGTATTTTGATTGAAAAATTCTAAATCAAATTACTTCTGCTTTCTGCTCCAAAACCATTTTGAAAACTCAGTAATTGAGAAAGTTTTTCACTTTGCCTATGTCTACTACATCTGCTATTTAATGCCACTACTTAATAAATGCCAACAATGTGTTTTACATGTGTCAGTGTAGTGGAGACATGTCTAAAGGTTTTAAAAGACAAATTTCTCATATCTGGTCAACAATTGTACATTTACGAGTTTCTGCCTCATTTTTTGTTTTGCATTTCAGATCAAAACTAACAAAAATGGAAGCAATGGAAAGTGCATCCTGTTTGCTTTTTGTCAAAATCACAACATTTTGTTTTTTCAAGTCGAGTCAAAGCAAGAAGTTTTTTATTGTCATTTCAACCATATATAGCTGACGTAGTACACAGTGAAATAAAGAAACAACGTTTCTTCAGAACCCTGGTGCTACATAAAACAACATAGAGCTACATCACACAACATAGAGCTACATAACAGAACACAGAGCTACATCACACAACATAGAGCTACATAACAGAACACAGAGCTACATCACACGACATAGAGCTACATAACAGAACACAGAGCTACATCACACAACATAGAGCTACATAACAGAACACAGAGCTACATTACACAACATAGAGCTACATCACACAACATAGGGCTACATAAAAGAACACAGAGCTTCATCACACAACATAGAGCTACATCACACAACATAGAGCTACATCACACAACATATAGCTACACAACAGAACACAGAGCTACATCACACAACATAGAGCTACATAACAGAACACAGAGCTACATCACACACATAGAGCTACATCACACAACATAGAGCTACATCACACAACACAGAGCTACATCACACAACATAGAGCTACATCACACAACATAGAGATACATAACAGAACACAGAGCTACATCACACAACATAGAGCTACATCACACAACATAGGGCTACATAAAAGAACACAGAGCTTCATCACACAACATAGAGCTACATCACACAACATAAAGCTCCATAATAGAACACAAAACTACATCACACAACATAGAGATACATAACAGAACACAGAGCTACATCACACAACATAGAGCTACATTACACAACATAGAGCTACATCACAGAACATAGAGCTACATCACACAACACAGAGCTACATCACACAACATAGAGCTACATCACACAACATAGAGATACATAACAGAACACAGAGCTACATTACACAACATAGAGATACATCACACAACATAGAGATACATAACAGAACACAGAGCTAAGGACTAAAGTAAGTCGTCCCTGCCACATTAAGTGCATTGTGTACAACCAAATGCAAACAGTGCAGACAAAAGACCAAGTGCATCAGACAAAACAGGACAGTGTTGGACACAAAACACATCATAGTGAACTAAGTGTAAAAGAGAACTATAAACAAAAGTGTATTTGTAAAAATAAACACAATTTTTGTGCAAAAATAGCAAGAGCAGCAATCAAGAGGTGTGCACAACAACATGTAAACAGTATAATATGATTATAATATAATATGGGTGGTGCTGAAGACATGGATGTGAATGAATTTAAATGAGCTTTGAATGTTTTTGAGTTCAGGTTGTAACAGTTTAGTAACACACAGTTGAGAGTGTGTGCGTATGAGTTTTGTACAGTTTGTTGTGTCTTTTTTTGTTGAGGAGCCTGATGGCTTGAGGGAAAAAATTGTTGCACAGTCTGGATGTGAGGCCTGAATGCTTCGGAACCTCTTTCCTGATGGCAGGTGAGTAAAGAGTGTGTGTGAAGGGCTGTTGGCATTGTGGATGCAGCGTGTGCTGTAAATGTCCGTGATAGAGGGGAGAGAGACTCAAATTATCTTTTCGGCTATCCTCACTATCCTCTGTAGGGTCTTGCGATCCGAGACGGTGCAGTTCCCAAACCATGCAGTGATTTAGCTGCTCAGGATGCTCTTCGATGGTCCCACTGTAGAACATGGTCAGGATAGGGGGAAAAAGATGTGGATAGAAAATAAAAGAAGTAGAACGAAATAAAAGATAATCCATTGCAGTTTGTCTTTTTATGTTCTGTATGACCATAAATGATGGAGTATTTTAACTTGTTGCTGTAAAAATAGTCATAAGAGTTCTTGGGGGGTGTTAATCAAGTGTAATCACTTTACATAACTGTCACTGACTACAGTCTGGGATAGAAAGAAATCAGTCCCAGCCTGTTTACAATTCTGTGTGTGTTTGTTTTGTTGTTTACTTATAATAAATGGTGTATTGGAGCTGTTGTTGTTCTTTCCCCCATCACACACACACACACACACACACACACACACACACACACTTACACACACTCCACTTTAATCCATTTGCCAAAAGCAAATGAGACAATGTGGATCCTATAAATGTTATCTATATCTTTTATGCCCATTTTCCTTGAATTTAAGATTAAGGATATTGCCCTGATTCCCCATTTAAACCAGCTTGTTAACCCTGGCTACTTCTATCTTATGGTAAACAATAAAATCCATGAATTTTTTATAACTCTTGAACTGTTTACTGCTTCTTTTATTGTTATGAGAAATGATTCACTACATAGCTCCGATGATTATTTCCCAAAAGTGCCTTACATATAATTTGCTGATCATGGCTTAACTCTGATCATCATTCCTTTTGTCAGTATGAACGCGGAATCGCCAGGACAGTCGTTCACAGATGACTAATGAGTTTAATATTCATTCACAGTTCACATGATGACATGAAAATGGAAGATGTCTTGAAGAATGAGATGAATGAGTAGTTGAAGATGGGATATAGTCTATTATATTTTGTGGTATGTTTTTATTTTTTATTTCTGGTTTCTTTTGATTTGTAGACTTTACAAACCCAACTGTTTGGTGAAATTCTATAAATCAATCAATCAATCAATCAATCAATCAATCAATCAGTCAGTCAGTCAGTCAGTCAGTCTTGGTGCCTTATCTCGATGCAGTTCATTTGAAATGGATATTATGCGTCAGGTTTTTGTTGTTAATTTCCGGTTTCTTTTGATTTGTAGACTCTACAAACCCCACAGTTCTGTGAAATTCAATTAATCAATCGATCAATCTATTAATCAATCAGTCAGTCAGTCACTCATGGTGCCTTATCTCGATGCAGTTCATTTGAAACGGATATTATGCGTCAGGTTTTTGTTGTTAATTTCTGGTTTCTTTTCATTCGTAGACTCTACAGACCCCACTGTGAATCAATCAATCATTCAGTCAGCCATGGTGCCTTCTCTGAATGTGGTTTATTTATCAGTCAAGACTTTCAAATGCAGTGGTTGGGTTTATTACAGGTTTAGTGTGTTTCTTTATTTGCTGAAAGAATCCATTATTTGTTTCATTCACATATGCTTAAAATTTTGTCCCATTGTGTCACGTGTTTGTTAAGCACTTGGGATCAGAGTGTAGGGTCAGTCATGACAATGCGCCCCTGGTAATTACACAATTACTCTGATTTGCTTGGGACATTTAGATACCTATCAAAACAAATAGAATGCCAATTCAGCTTCATAATTCATTTTACAGGTCAGGTGTATCCTCGCAGAGCTATAAAGCAATCTAGAGAAGAGGGTGTGAGGTGAAAGAGCTCTAATAGGAACGTAAATCCGATTTTCTTGCGCCCTCCACTTTTAGCCTTTCCTCGTTGCCTTGTTCTGTAACAGGTCTCCGTGACAGACAGACGCATGGAACCAATCAGACATGGGGAAGAACCTGCTCGAGCCGCGTCCACTCTTGCGTCACAATTGGGCTGTTCTTGACAGACAGCCGGGCTTTGCCAATGAGACGCAGGAGTGTGAGAGCGCTGTGTTGCTATTGGCTGAAGTCAGGAGAGTCGGGGGCTGTGATGTTGACTATTAATGAGCGCTGGGCAGCGCAGCGGCATGTCAGTGGGGAAACGGGGCGGAAGACGGAGACGCGCATCTGACAATCGGGAGAAAAGGTTAGCGCGAGTTCAGGATAACATCAAGCTGAGTGGAAGCTCTTCTGGTGGACTTTCTTGCTCCTCATCTGGCCAGAAGGTTGAGGTGGGGAAAAACGGACTGGCATTTAAGTGCGTAAGGGAAAGAAAAACAGCGTCCATCACTTGATGTTTGATGGAGGTCTAATGCGCCAGATGGGAACAAACCGGAATACACGCCGCATCTATCTTTATGGACTTTGAATTATGCACGTAAGTTCGAAACCTTGAGTTATTTGTTTTATTTTATACAGATTTTAGTGTTCCGATTGATCGCGCCGTCGCCATGGATTTCCCGCATTAACAGAAAGTTACCGTGGGGGGAAATAAAAAGCAGGCGGTGCACATTGCGTAAAAGAGCCTTCATACAAATTCCTACTGTTCAAAGTCAGAAAATAAGAGAGAAATACAGTAAATAAATAATAAGCGGATCCGTTTTTATTTGGAGCCTCCTGGATTTTATGCGCTCCGACGGTGAGCGCGCGCTGTCTCGGCGCGACCCCGCATCTCTAAACCTTCACGTGCTATGATGCTGCTGATGATGAAGATGATGATGATTATAATTGTTTTTTCATGCTCCATCGCATAACAACAGCGATCATGCCACGCGTGTCGCGTTCTTGTGAAACGGGTGGGAAGGTGCGCGCCTGAATGCAGCGGTTGCGAACGATCATTGGGAACAGATCGAAATGTTTTGCATCATGCATTTGCGTTTGTTTATTTTTATAATTAATGAAAAAAAACATTACTTTCCCAGCTTGTATCACCCTGTTGCAGTCGGTGCGGTCGCACGCACGCTCGGACGCCGCGCGCGCTTCCTCCTCCTCCTCCTCCTTTTCCTCGTTCACCATTAACATGCGCGCGCGCCGCTGTGAATAGTGTCGTTGTGACTCCGGATCCATTTCCCTTCTCGCGGCAGCTATGAGCGATTTGCATTCACCGCTTTGGCGTCATTAACGCCACCGGCACCTCTTATGCATTCGACACTTCAACCCTCAATGTGTTCACCACATAACCTCAGGGTTTATCAGAGAAACCCAGGTGCAATGCCATACTTCATCCTCTTTCCCGGGCCCTAGAAGCGCGCTGCATCCTACACCTAGTGACAGATGTGCACTCACACAAATAATACATCATTATGTCATTTGCTCCTGCTGTCTTAGTCGTGGCACCATCTATGCAATGCAGGCCTTTGCTCTAATTCACTATCATTAAGCTTTAATATCACCATATGTTTCTGCTATTGCGGTGCACTCTTAGGAAGTCAGCAGTTGAGCACAACACTCACTAGTTCATTATATCATTCATCAGCATGTGCAGACTGATACACAATATACACTTCCTCCATTAGAACAAAACCTTGCTCTGATATTGTCGGTTATTATAGAAAGCAGTCTCTGCAAACACATTTACCATACAGCTGCTTAAAACCCATCTTGTGACTAAAGCAATTAGCAACCCTTGAAAATACACACATTATATCTCCAAGTTCAATACATCCATGAATGCTCTACAGCCTTTATTTTCATTTCCATCTCTGATTGTACGCCCAGATTCTGAAGAGCTCCTCTGTCGTAAATGTTCTCCTACTGCACAGCGTGCACCACAAAGCAGAGTGTGGGTGTGTGTATTAAGAGCAAATTTATATAGCCTTGGAGTGTCAGAGTGGAGAGAAAATGTGTGGGCCGCCGAAAAAACATCACAACAACACGTGAATACGTGGTATGGAGAGTCATGACTTAGACACGTTTAGACGCTCGTGGATCGAGTCCAACGTAAAGAAAGTACTTCAAAAGCAAAACGGGTTTCTTTCAAACTTACACAGTGCGGTAAACAACTATTCTCTGTACAGTGCTCTTTCAGGAGCCACTATAATACGTTTATTTTAATATATAATCTTCTTTCAGGAGCCTTTTCTTTTATTACCATGCTATGAATCCTTCACTTTGATTGGGTGCACTGTTAACAGCGCAAAGCCTTAAAAAAAAAAAAACGCTACAGCAAAGCAGAGTCTTTCAGTTTTTCAATTGGCCTTGCTTGTATTAAAGCGAATGTATAATTTTATAGTAGGAAGAAGGATAGTGACACTTCTGCCACTGAGAAATAGAGCAAAAACATCAGAAGGCCACTGCTGTGTGGTCTGTCTGCTTCAGGATTAGACTGGTTTCTACTGAAAAGACATGCATGGCTGAGTTTCTGTGCAAGACTCTAGCAGCTGGCCGCTTGTTAGATAAGACAGTCAAGCTTATTAAATGAAACTATGATTGACTTTCGAACATGAATTTAAGCTTTTAAATAATTATTGCAATTTCCATGAAATGCTTTACAGAGAAATAGTGGTTCATAGAACACTATTAAATAGAATTATTTATAATATGCTAGAGAGAGAACAGTCGTTCAACCTTTCCACACACTTAGTACTGTTTGCCTTTGTCTTTTCTACAACTCTATATTGTAATGCTTAATAAGGGGGGTGGTAGATCAGTGGTTAAGGTGCTGGGTTACTAATCGGAAGGTCAGAGGTTCAAGCCCCGGTATCGCCAAGCTGCCACTTTTAACCCTCTGTAAGGCCCTTAACCCTCTGTGCTCCAGGGGCGCCGTATTATGGCCGACCCTGCGCTCTGACCCCAGTTTCCGAGCATGCTGGGATATGCGACGAACAAATTTCACTGTGCTCTAATGTATATGTGACAAATAAAGGCTAATCTATTCTATTCTAATCCCTTCTGTCTGCTGCCCCCCTGAAGAGCCATTTGATATCTCACAGGGTTCCTCCTTGTCATTGTTGCCTCTGGCTTACTCATTATGGATCTAAATCTATATCCGGATCTCTGTAAAGCTGCTTTGCGATAATGTCTATTGTCACGTGCTACACACATGAACGGCATTGAAGTAAATAATCTTAACTCTTAGTAGGTTCTCTAATAAAAAACATTCGAAAAGAAATAAAAGTTTGTATTCCTTAATGGGCCAATTCATGTGCAGGTCAGATTAAAGACAGCGTTTACAATACTAAAAAGTAACAGGAAAACTACAGTGAATACATGGTTAGATTCTTAAAATAAAACTAAAACGACTTGCCAGCATTCAAATGGTCTCACTGTCGTATTTTTATTGATTCTACTCAAAGAACCTTTCCCTGCTGGCGTATAGCCTGTTGACCAGTTATATATTATTCATATCAAGATAGCTGAGATCCTCAAAGACTACTCCCTGTAGCACATTTGTACGTGTAAATTCAATATAGCCCAGCTTTTCAGTAGTCCCTTAAACCTCTGTGTTTACTTTTCTTCACACAGGGTATTTTAAATGCAGATTTATTTAACCAAGACACTAAATTGTGTTCATCTGCTGCAGGCGTAAACGTTCTTTGGCGTGCATGGGTACGTCTCAGGAATTACAACTGAATAACCAGAATGGTTATTCAGTTAAAACTCAGAACGCTGCAAAGTGTGGGGTCCATCGGTTAATTTGGAACATTGATTCTGCATTAACCGCTGACTCATTCCTGATTTGCAAGCACGCAGGAGCAGAAGCAGGAGCAGGTGCGAGGGGGAAAGGCTCCAAACGTCTTGCACACGAAGCTTCATTATGCATACACATTGCTTAGCAGGGACCTGTTTAATGGACTCCACTCTTACTTTGGAAATAGTCTAATGGTAAATCAATGAAGTGAAGGGCACAAGGAAGACCAGCAGCCTAACTACACCACCCACTGAGAGACTCCTCCAGAATGCTGCAGCAGCACAGGTAGTCCCATAGCATAGCACTGATAATACCTAGCACTGGGAAAGCCAGTGTTAATAACCACTTGATCATAATTTCCTCTGGCCCATCTCTGTCATGCACCGGCCATTTTCCGTGAAGCAGTAGGCAATTCTACTGCTGCCCTACTTTTCGGTAATGTGACCTTTATGTCTGTGGAGATCTGAACATAGGAAGTGTAATGTCTTCCCCGAGGATGCACTGTATCCTCCTGTTACTAAACCAGTATCACGCTGCATCTGTTCTAACAGTCACACTGTGACTCTTGTTTTTGTTTATTTATTTATTTCCATCCACAAGTCGAAGGTTTGGTGTTTGTACGAAGCGTTTAGTTGTAATAGTGGGTATTTTTCTTTTCTTATAACTTAAACCGATAAACGTTTGCTTTTATTCTCTTTTTTTTTTGTAGACTAAAACTGCACATTCTAAAAGAATTTGGTTATGAGTTGAGGTTGGTGATCTTAGAATGTGACGCCATATGTGACATGTGGTCACAGAGGCTGATTTAGTGCTTCTGTGACCAAAGACGTCCAATGACAAAGTTCTGGCAGTGTCAGAAATTTCTGATTAAAATCCCTGCATGTGACCGCTGCCACAACATAGTGCCTAAAAGGCATTAATAGCAGGGCAGAATAGTAGGATGCAAAGTGCAGAACAGGACAGTTACAAATACATTGGCATTGGATAAACGTGCGAGAAAAGTAAAAAAAGAATGAACTGACAGAAAAATATCCTTAGTAACTCACCCTCGCTTTGAAGAATGTTATGTTTATGCAAGCTAATAATAAGATTATAATTTTTGCATTTTCTTTAATCACAGGTCTACTGTTATATGATCTTTATTGTATAATCTGACACTGAACACATTATAATACTAGAAATCGGGCGAAGATTTAATTCTAATCTCATACAGTTTCGGAAGGAAATCATTGGAAAAACCTGCTTTCATTCCTAAACTTTCAACTCACAAAGAAAGATCTAGTTCAATTCAATTCAATTCAATTCAATTCAATTCAATTCAATTCAATTCATTTTTATTTGTATAGCGCTTTTAACAATGAACATTGTTTCAAAGCAGCTTTACACAGATAATGTAAGTGTATATGTTATTTATAAGTAAGTTTGTCCCTGATGAGCGAGCCGGTGGCGACTGTGGCAAGGAAAAACTCCCTGAGATGGCATAAGGAAGAAACCTTGAGAGGAACCAGACTAAAGAGGGAACCCATCCTCACCTGGGTTGCACCGAATGTCCATTTATAGCAGATATACGATGTTGCGGGGTACAGTGATGGTGATCAGAAGCGAAAAGTAGTCCTGAGTCAGTGTAGGAGACTGTTGACATTAACTACAGTCCAATCCATCCTCAAAGCGCCCGTTCTTACTCCGGAATTTCATGGAACCACCCAAGGCATTGATGAGAAACCGTCCCAAGCTGCACAGAGTGGCCTCCAGTTGAAGAGAACACTATCCAGAGGCAGGTCTGGACGAAGTGGGAAGATCCACGGAGGGAAGAGGGGCAGGAACAGTGGTCACTGGAGCCTCAGGAGCATGTTTAACTCGACAAAGAGAGAGAGAGAGAGAGAGAGAGAGAGAGGGTGACAGAAAGAGAAGGATATGGATTATTACGTGTCTTTATAGTTGTATGCAGTTTGGACTCTAGTTGGCTTTGTTGAATTTTTTTTAAATAAGGTTCTATGCGTTATATGAGAACCATTTCAGTTACAAATGCACTGGGAGCTTAGAAAAGCCCTCTGGTGTGGTGATTTCTCCATGCAATATTTTACACCATACAGGGTTGTCTAACTCACAATAAGCATACCTTAGGAGTCTGATTTACTTCATCAAAGGTAATAGGTTACCCTTTTTCCCCCCTTATTTAAACATCCTCACATATAGAGCTAATTATATAATGTTGCAACCTCATCAACTTTAGCACAGACACAATAACAGTGGACTTCCATTCTCTAATTCCAGCCCCTGGTTTTGTACACAGTGCACCGGGATCACGATTAGATACATCCATCTTGAGATTCCATTTGTGCCAGTATTAGCTGAATTTCTCTCTGCCTGCTAAGCCATGAGCCACTATGCAAGTTATTGCCACTTAAGTCCTGCAAACACTTAAGTCCTACAAGCTTTGTTCTAAGGCTCTTAGTCTGTGTTTTCACCTTTACCAAACTGGGTTAAGGATAATTTCCCTCATTTGTCTTTGACTGCAATATTGCCTCCTTCCATTCTAAATCATTGACTGGCTGTAAATTGCACCAGGATTTATTTGGAACAGGGGTGGGGGTTCACTGTGTGTGTGTGTGTGTGTGTGTGTGTGTGTGTGTGTGTGTGTGTGTGTGTGTGTGTGTGTGTGTGTGTGCGTGAGCATGCATCTTCACAACAATGTCTAACTCAATGCTGATGTGGAGCATTTTACATACAACAATATTGCATTCCATCGTTATAATGTATAATGAGATATTTCAATAAGAATGCATTTTTGTGACACTTTGTAGTGAAGATACACATGAATGCAATAAAAATGTGTAGTAGTGGGGATTCATTTCTTGATGCTGACATATATCATTTATCATATTACATGTTAAGATTAAGAAGTGCCACACTGGCAGGGTCTAGGGTCTCAAATATGCTCAGTCTGCTCAGCCCATTAGGTAAATTTATACAGAAATTATGTAAAATAGATCAGCATAAAACAAAATAAATCAGATTTTTTTTTTTTTTTTGCGAACATTTCATACAGGTATTAATTGGTGTGCCTGAATCAGATCCTTAGTTCCTTGTTCCTGCTTCAAAAGCTTTTGAATGAAAGACACTAGTGATGTGACAGAATTGCAAATGATCTGAAGATGTATGGGTGGGTGTGTTCTACTAGACATTTATGGGACGTCTAGATTTTGGCAAGAGTGAAAGGTCTTAATATATCTTTCGAGGACGGAGAAAAGACAACTATTGTGGTCAGACTCAATACGGAACAATAAAGGACGTTGTATTAAGGAACCAGATCAAGGCAGACCAGGACTGACTCAAAACAGGGGCATAACAATGTCCTTTTATGGGCCAATTTATGTCAGGCCAGGTTCTTCCAATAATGGATATCTTTGGATTTCTCTGGTCGATCAGGCCATCTCTGTGCATTCCTAAAGACCCTTATATGTTTGAGTAAACTTTGTAGTTGTTATGGTGTCACAGGTTCATGTTTTTGTACTACTGTATAATAAATTAAAAAAGACTTGAAATGTAGTTCTGTCCTTTCTTTGACTCGGTGTGCCAAATTTTCTCTCAGCCACTCCCTATAGGACAACGTGATAAATACTGATAGCAGTGATAGTCTCAAAAATATTTTTGTTAGGGATTTCATCATATCCTGTGGGAAGATCAATTTCACTTTGTTTTCACTATAAAAGACACTCCTGGATTCACTTGTGATTTTCTGTCGTCTTCAAGTACTGGCCAGGATTAAAATGCAGAACAATAAAATATAGAGGAGGGTAAAATTATTTGCCACTTAAAAACACTTCATTAATACAGTTCAATAATATAGGACCACATGTTAGTCCAGTTTGCTTGTTTCTACAACAAGTGCATATAATAAAGAACAAATGTATTAATGAGGGTGTATGAAGAAAAGCATAGATGTTTTTCGTTGGGACAAGGATATTAAATATGGTTTGTGCCTTTTTAAATGTTTTTTATATATTGTTTAATAAATACTGTGACATGATTCTTATAAACTAGATAATCATACCTACAAACCTTAACAGTTCTAGTAAACTGGGTACCTTGGAGCTTTCTGAAATTCTGCACTAACAATGAGGCAATGCAGATGACATTGTTGACTAAGCACTGATGTAATACAGTATTGTGCAAATTATCCATGCTTCATCAAGCTACATTGTTTTATAATGCATGAGGTAAAAGGGGCAATTTATTCCCAATGTGAAATGCTTTCTCTATTAAACAGTGCAACCATCTTTTTCAAGATTTACATGGCAATTAAAACTTTGACAGGAAACTGTATAAATATTACTATCAGAACTGAAAGAGATATTAAGATATTAATACATGTAATAAAAATAAATAAATAAATAAATCTGTCTTGGCAGAATTCATTGTAAAATCATTGTAAACCTGGGCCCTGTTTAAAAAAAAACAAAAAAACAGTGACAAGTCATTTGCTGAATTAGCAATTTCAAATGAAAACCGAACGATCACACAAATGAGGTCATTTGTATATATGCCTATTAGAGCAAATGATTTCAAAATGTCTACCACAGTAACATGCAATATATTTATTTTTTCATTTTCTCCCTATTAGTTTTGAATGCTCCCACACACTGTCCCTGTGTCCTCAGTTCTGCATTCATCAAATGTCATATTCAGTTACAGAAAATCATACATTTTCTTTCCTTTTCATTCATCGCTTGTACATGGAGGTATATTGTACCAACTAGGAGAAGATAAAAAACAATTAGGAGCAGATATTAAAAGTGTGGTGATGCAGAAAAATTGCTTTTCTGTTGTAGAGGAATTGTTGGAAGATGCTGTTAACAAACCGCTTGAGTCATTTTTAACACAAGGTTTAGAAATATCACAGACTATTTCCGGAGCAGAAATCAGGAGGGGACATCTGACCATGAGTGTCCCTGAGCATGTGAGAGGGAAGTCTTATCAGAATTATTTCCTGGTGGGTTTATTAAAGTGCCACCACACTTTGAGAAATCACCATTGCATCTGCTGTTCCTTAATCTAAAAGCATTCTCTTGTCTTATCACCCAGTAAGCAAAGAGTTGCACCAGTATTCATTTTACTAGTCTTTTAGTAATTAAAAAAAGCAGGACTCCATAGTTAAAACAAGAAATCATTCAGGACATCACTATATTAAAAGTGTTTTATACGTGCAGTAAAATTCTGATAACAACAAAGAAGACCCCAAAACACGCAATAAAAAATGTACACATTTAACTAATAGGTAAAATAAATATTCTTATAATAGGATGTTCATTTTGCATTACTATGTATATAATATGATGTTATTTAATCCACATACTCCCATGTGCCTAGATGAAATGAAGAATGGAATGATGACTGTGTAGTCTGTAAACTCATGTTCATCAATAGAGCCTTACAAATTAATAACTGGCCTCCCTTAGATAGTGGGTATCTACAGCAGCATCTGGGAAGATCTGGATCAGCCTCCCCCAGTCATTTAGCATGTGTTTTTAATTTGACTCTAAACGAGCAGAGAGGAACTGAACAGTGACTCCCAATGCAGAGCAAAAATTTAACACTTTCAGGACAAATTTAATATGCCACTATTGCAAGGATTTAATTGAGCATTAAAGGACAATAGAAATAACTATGCAAGTAGTTCTTTATAGTGCAAGACTTGGATTTAAGACTTTTCTGTGTACACCTCTACAAATAAAAGTACAAATATACAAATTGATGTCTATTTAAAAAAGCAATAAAATATTAGCTTACTCTGATTGTCTTCCATAAAATGCAGTTGACTACAGAATAAACTTAATCTAGTCTGAAATGTCTTGCCTCGGTTTTTTTTTCCACCCCACCCACCCCGAATAGTTTACAGCTACCCACATCATTGACTAGTGACTATCGGTCGAATAGTCAAGTACTTTTCCAAGCCAAATTCATTGCATGCTCTTATGACAGACACAAATAAAAACTTTTCAATCTATGTCCACCAAGCATATGGATAAAGATGTAGAAAAATCATAGAGACTGTCCTTCCTGTACCCCACAAAACAAGGACTCTTTCTCAAGTATTTTTGGGAAAATTAAAATCTTACTGTAAGAGTGATAAATGTAATCTTTAAGAAAAGCAGCAAAGGAAAAAGAAAGCAATGAAAAGTCTGATTATGTAATATTGAATATGATAATGTCATCACACCACATCAGCGTGCTTTAATGGCTTCGGCATTTGTCAGTATGTCTTAGCAATTCCGCTGCGATTTCATGTTGTAATAACACCCCCCTCCTCTCTCTCTTCCTCTTCTTTCTTTAGGTGGAAGTGGACTGGAGCAATGAAGGCAGCTTGTAATCACCAGAGAGACTATTCTTCCACTGAAGTATTATAGAAAATTAACAGCCTCACCTCTGCTTTGCTGAAACACAACTCCCTGAGGCATATGCAGGCTTGGCTTGTGTGCCCTTCCTTATAACAGCAGAGACAAAGAAGACTTAGTGAGAGATCTTTCAGTGGACAGTAGATCAGCAAATCGAACCTAAGGAACACTCGGTGTACTATACTATACCACAAATGGTGTAGTACTTTTGAAGCGCTCAGATCCTATTATTTAAAGGACAATTTTACTAGAGAATCTGGCCAAAATGAAGAATAAATCATTTGTGGATTATTTTGTTCTGGCATTTGCAATGGCTAACTTTGTTGTTGCTGTGGTGGACAAAGGCAGTTGTCCTAAACATTGTGTGTGTGAGATTAGGCCATGGTTTTCCCCTAGCTCTGTTTATATGGAGGCCCTTACTGTTGACTGTAATGATTTGGGACTTTTCAACCTGCCAGTAGGATTGCCTGCTGATACCCAAGTGGTTTTACTACAGACAAATAACATTGATAAAATTGAAAAATCTTTGGAGTACTTGCCTAATATAACTGAGGTTGATCTTTCACAAAACAACCTATCCTCAATAAGTGACCTCAACTTGGGCCATCTTCCGCATTTGTTGTCTCTGCACATAGAAGAAAACTGGATATGCTCCTTACCAGATAATTTGCTTTCCCAACTTGGCAACCTACAGGAACTTTATCTTAATCACAATCTCATCTCCTACATTTCACCTAAGGCTTTCAGTGGCCTTCAAAATTTGCTTAGACTGCATCTCAACTCAAACAGGCTTCGGAGCATTAACAGTGAGTGGTTTAAGTCTCTGTCTAATCTGGATATTCTCATGATTGGGAAAACCCTGTAACTTCCATACAGGACATGAATTTTATGCCATTGAAAAACCTGCGAAGTCTTGTCCTAACCAGAATGAACTTATCCCAGATTCCAGATAATGCACTGGCAGGCCTGGACAATTTGGAGAGCATCTCATTCTATGACAACGTTTTTCCTGAAGTTCCCCATGGTGCTCTTAAGCATGTTAAGAACCTAAAATTTTTGGACCTTAACAAGAACCCAATTGGGAGAATTCAAAAGGGTGACTTTATGGACATGCTGCATCTCAAAGAACTGGGCATCAACAGCATGCCAGATCTGGTGTCCATCGACAGCTTTGCTCTTAACAACCTCCCAGAGCTGACAAAGATTGAAGCTACCAACAATCCAAAATTATCCTACATTCATCCCAAGGCCTTCAACAAGCTCCCAAGGCTGGAGACTCTCATGCTGAACAGTAATGCCCTCACGGCTATACATAGAATCACAGTGGAGTCTCTGCCCAATCTGCGTGAGGTCAGCATGCATTCCAACCCCATACGCTGTGACTGTGTGGTTCGCTGGATGAATATGAATAAAACCAACATACGCTTCATGGAGCCTGACTCTTTGTTTTGTGTAGAACCACCTGAGTATGAAGGTCAGCATGTGCGACAGATTCACTTTAGGGAGATGACGGAGATCTGCCTGCCTCTTATCTCTCCAGACAGCCTGCCTACTCAGGTGGCTGTGGGAAATGGAAGCTCATTGTCCCTGCATTGCCGGGCCTTTGCTGAACCAGAGCCTGAAATCTACTGGGTTACACCTTATGGGAACAGGATCCTCCCCAACATGATGGCAGATAAGTTCTACATGCACCCTGAGGGCACACTCGACATTTATGACATCACCATGAGGGAAGCTGGTCTCTACACTTGTGTGGCACACAATCTTGTTGGTGCAGACCTGAAGTCTGTCTCTGTGGAAGTCAGTGGATACTTTCCACAGCCTACAAGTGGTTCACTGGAGGTCACCATCCAGTCTGTGCAGACAAATTCCATCCTGGTGTCCTGGAAAACCTCTCATGGCAGCTTGGCGCCAAATATTAAGTGGTATACAACATCCAATTCCAACCATCCAACTGTGGCTTTCACGGCCAGGGTCCCATCTGATATGAGGATGTATAATCTCACACATCTCAGTCCAGCCACACAGTATAAGGTGTGTGTAGACATCCACAACATTAACAGTCAACACAATACCAAATGTATTAATGTAACAACTAAAGGATTAGTGCAGCCTGCCAAGGATATTGAGTGGGATACAGCAGTGGTCACCATGCTAGGTGTGCTTCTTACAATCATCTCAGTGGCTTGCTTGCTGATTTGTATGTTTCTGAAAAAGTACCACAGTTATACAGAGCTCAGGAGATGCCCATCCAAAGCAGCATTGATACCTGAGGCTGGAACACGGTCTACATTTACAAGAGTCTGGGTTTCTGGGAATGGGATGCCGGCTGCTGTGGAAGTGAAAGCTTCAGTCATAAATGTGTTGGACAATTCCTTCTAAGCAGCTCATTTAGAGAACTGCAAAAACATTTTTTCAGCCCGACAAGGCAAGAAAGGAAAACATGCCATTTCAAATGTTTATCCGTTTGCCTTGAAAAACAGCAAACTATTCAAATGGAAGAGATGTCTTCACATTTAACCAGCGCTATATCCCCTTTTATGACCTATCTGAGGTGGCAGCAGAAATGAAAATAAGGCCTCAAGAAAGAGGAACGCCAAGACCCACTGAAAAAAACATGGATTGCTATGATTCTGGTCATTCACTGATTGCAGATGGTACATAAAGACAAGGATGGTGGTATTTTTTATACAGCAAATGACTGTTAATAATGTAAACAGTAGTGAAGCAGTCCTCGTGGTAAAGCAATACCGTCTGTGCTGTACAACAACCATAGACGGATTAAAAAGGCCAACTGTTTGTAAAGGGGAACATCTAGTAGAATAGAAAATTATAGTGACAATGGTGTAAATTTTTGATGAAATATATCTTTTTTCTATTTAATAGAGAGTTTTGACTACATGGCTACTATTGTTATATTCTATCCAAAAAGGTAACAGATCTTCTGTGCAGTAGCCAAGCATTAAACCAGTGTGAATTAACTACAGTATGTAAGTAACCTGCATAATGACTCCACACATCTGAATAAAATGTTGTACATTATAATGAATAGATTACATTAAGATATAACAGTCTTATCAGGATTCAATGTTAAAAATGCAGAGAATACACCAGTAACAGAACATCGGAGAACATCTGCCAAGAGAAATCTGTTAAAGGTTGATTATGACAGGGTAAGTGCCTACTCCAGAACATTTGTAAACCAGGAAAATGTCAGAATGTTACTCATAATTATTTCATGTCGGCTCAGAAGACAGATGACTGCACCCCTTACATGGCAATCTCAAACCGTCATTGGAAAAATCTCAGTGCTTCAAGCATTCATATGGTTCAAAAGCATTGCGTTCTTGCTTTTGGTGTTTAAAAGCCATTTTTATATTGACTGTGCTGTCTGTGATATCTAAGCACACTAGTCAATGAGACTGTGCAAAGAAGAAAACAATGAATAAATGTCAACGTCTTTTTGGATCAGGATGTTTCCTGCACTGCTTTCTTTTAGATGATGTGCCCGTTAGGCATTAGGGCATTAGGCATCATTATGCATCATTATGTCCTAAAAAAAGTGTAGTTTGAAGAGTTGATACGTGATACAGCTGCCGTGTTGCCACAGTATACACAAGTCCACCAAGAATTCTGACTTGAATCTATTCTGATAAGATGTTTGCAAATTCTTTTTTGAGATTATTTGCAGCTCAACCACAGAGGCAAACCAACACTTCACCAAATGTTAATTTTCATAAATTAGGTTTCAGTTATAATCAGATATTTCACTGAATTGCTTTCTTTTCTATATGTTGAACAATTTTTGGCAGCCTTTGCGCTGCTCCACCTATCATCCATCAAGTTGTTATTGTACCTAGTGTTTAAAGATGGCAATTGCAGCAAGCAGTAATAGAGGATTTGTTTGTGATCCAGAATTGCATTGCCTCATGTCATATTGAAATATTGGGCTAGATTTAAAGGTAATTAAATATTTTCCCTTTTTTTAATGAATGAATTGTTTGAGCCTCATGTGTCGATTTAGAAATTTAGAAGATTTTGCTGAAACATGGCAACCATGGTAAATAGCGTGTACCTCCAACACATGCTGTATTGAGCATAAGCACATGTACAACTGCTTTTAATGCAACTATACTAAGAAGTACACTCTGGGTAAAATAAATTGTCAATGGCAAAACGGCAAAAAATATGTCAATTAAAAAAAAAAAATCGAATCAAACAAATCATTGGTCAGGAATGAAACAAATACTGTCGATCTCTCCCTGCCCAAATTCTTGTTCAATTTCTGAAAAAAATCCAATAGGATACATTTAGAGAACTTTCGACACAATATACGGTACGTGTTAATTTTGCATTAAAGATTTTAATCATGATTTCATCTTTGTGTACAAGAAGACTAATATCCAAGTTAGTTTCTCTTATCTCGCTTTTCTTCAAACAGTTGACTGGCGATATTAAATAAGAAAATGGCACAGAAGCTCTCAGAAGTGCAATTCTTGCACACCTTTTGTTTAATTTTAGCTACTTCTGCTAAACTGATCATTTGTTGTTAAAAAAAAAAAAAGTTAAATAGTTATTTTTTCCCCAAAAGCATATCTACATGGTGATACTTATTTCACAAGCACCATATCTAGCTTAATAACTCTCATGGTCCTTTCGTCAGCTCTCGAGTTTATGAATGGTTATAATTTCAATCAAGGATAGCACCATCTTCAGAGAGCCAGTGAAATAACTACATTGATTTTAGATCACAACTCCATGTGGTGGTAATTCATGAGACATAAATACCCAACATCTCACCAAAGGGAGGGCTGGCTTCCACAGTTGTGGTTTGACAGTATATATGCTGATAACCACAATAGAAGACTATGTGTTGCACTTTTTCTCATTTTAAGGGTCCAAATGTCTGCTTCTAAATTAAAAATCACAAAACCTGATGAATGATTGTCAGGTACAGACAAGCACATAGGATTTATTAGACAGCTGAGTTCATATGTCACTGAGGCTTTCAACAGTGAAGGCATAGCTTTTAGAGGCTGCTATCTGTCAAAGACAAGGAGTTGCTAAAATATAACTTAACTCTCCCAAGCCAGTGTCCAAGTAGACACAAACCCTCGCATCTCATCCCTTTATTTTTACCCTCTGAACATCAAAATACTAGAGATGTCCTTTAATGTGTATAATCAGATCTGTCATTAAATGACTCATAAAGTCACTTTTATCGTTCTATATTCATGTTGATGTCTGCTACATTCTTAGTTATCTTTTGATGTTCAAAGTATAGATGTCACATAATATTCATAAGACACAATATTCTGAAACATGACCAAGCATACTTTTATTCGAAAATAATTACCGTATTTTCCGGACTATAAGCCGCTACTTTTTTCTCACGCTTTGAACCGCGGCTTAAACAACAAAGCGGCTAATTTGTGGATTTATCCTCGGTTTTTCCCGGTTTCACAAACTTCAAGCCAAAAAAACTGAGCGACATAACATTAGACCAATTAAATTGCCGAACGGGTTCAGGTGAACCAATAAAACTCTTTATATTAAATCAGATGAGCTCCCACTGAATCGGGCCGCACCACATCATAAATATGGAGGATGTTCCTCTGACGTTTGACCTGCCGCTCACTCGGACTGTCAACAGGAAATGCGAATCATTCGTCACGCTAAAAACAACCGGGCATGAAAAAACACACTTCACCTGTGTTCTGAGCTGCACGGCATCGGGAGAAAAGATTCACCGATGGTGATTTTTAAACGCACGACGATGCCAAAAGATAAACTCCCGAGAGAAAAAGTTGTGAAAGGAAGGAGGAAGACAGTGAACAATGACATTCTTGGTAGGCTACTGTTTAGATACAAGCCGTGTAACAGACACTGTCTTTCGTTAAAGCCTGTGTAAAGTTCATTAGTTTCAGTGTAGACACCTGCGGCTTATAGACAGGTGCAGCGTATTTATGTTCAAAATAAAAATATTTGTAAAATTCAGTGGGTGCAGCTTATATATGGGTGCGCTTAATAGTCCGGAAATTACGGTAATAAAATAATTCACGGAAGACAGAAAAACAAGGAAAGTTAAAGATACACAATTTTTGCTACTTGTTAGACCCTGATTTAAAAAAAAAAAATATATATATATATATATATATATATATATATATATATATATATATATATATATATATATATATAAATGGCGGTTTATTAGGAAAAGACTAGTAGACAACAAATGAACAGGAATACAAAATCCATGTAAAGAGTGATGTATATCAATGCCAAAAAGTTGGGACACTGTAAAATGTAAATATTATGCAATGATGTACAAATCTCATAAACCCATATTTTATTCACAATAGATTATAGAAAACATAAATTGTACCACTTTAAGAAAAATATAAGGTCATTTTAAATTTAAAGACTCAAAAAGAATGATGGGGCAAGGCCATGTTTTTCACTGTATGGCATCTTTTTTTTGTTTAACAACAGTTCATATATGTCTGGGAACTGAGGAGCCCAGTTGCTAAAGTTTTGGGAGAGGAATGTTGTCTCATTTGTGTCTGGTACATGATTCTATCTGCACAACAGTCTTGGGCCTTTTTTATCATATTTTCTGTTTCATGTTGCACCAAATGTTTTTAGGTGGTGAAAGGTCTGGGCTGCAGGCAGGCCACTTCAGACTTCGGAGTCTTCAACTACGAAACCATGCTTTTGTAATAGATGCAGTATGCGGTTTAGCATACTGCAACATAGTTAACATAGTTTCGCTGAAATATGCAAGACCTTCCCTGAATAAGATGTTGTCTGGATGAAAGCCTATTCTGCTCTAAAACCTGTATATTCTGTCCATCACTGATGGTGCCTTTCCAGATGTGAAAACTGCCCATTCCATAGGCACTAATGCACACCCATACCATCAGAGATGCAGGCTTTATCCTAATAACAAGTCAGATGGTTTCTGGAGGACATGGCATCCACAGTTTCTAAAAAGAATTTCAAATTTAGATTTGTCGGGCCACAGAATAGTTTTTCACTTTGGCCCAGAGAAGACATTTCTGAATTATGTTCACATATGGCTTCTTCTTTTACAGCCTTTTGTTGCCCCGTCTCCAATTTTTTTTAGACCTGTTACGGTCATCAAATTCAAAATTCTCTTATTTTTAAATTAAAATGGTACATTCCCTTAGTTTAAACATTAGGCATTTCTTTTATAGTTATTTGTAAATAAAGTATTGGTTTATGAGATTTGCAAATCATTGCATTTATTTTTAATTAAAACACAGTTCAAAAACCAATTTTTTAAAATTAACAGAGAGTCCCAACTTTTTGGAAGTGGGATTGTGCAAAAATACTCAACTGACATGTGATTTAAATATATTCAGAGTACTACTATTTGAGTTTCTATTCCTGTCTTGAACACTCAGCTCCTATGTGTAAATGGGGGCCATGTATAATTTCTCAGGGGGCTTTTTGTCTAATTGGCACATGGATTACTGAATGGGTCGTTGCTTTCCTGATCATTGATTGATTCCAGAATTCTTTGTCTCTGAGCACAAGTCTCTTTGCCCCAAACTCCATCGAGACAGCTGAAGATTATAATCAATGGAAAGGCTAATGAGATATCCAAACACATGCAGGCACTTTGGGAAGAATGGGAATGAGTTCTGATTCGAGATGACATGTTCTTCCTTTTGTTATGTTTGTGTAAGAACAAAGGCAGGCTTACTGATATTGGACAGATTTCACTGATGTTAGATCCAAAACAAGTGTTCAGTTTAATTTAATTTATTAATTGGGGGCTTTGTAGAGAAAGGCACTTTTTTAATAGTGTCTTGAGAAACATCAAGAGCTTTTGAGTTGATCAGTGAACATCAGACCTTATACCTTAACAAAAGAATTCACATATGCAGGGGTGGAGCTTTGACTCGTGAACATTAATTCTTTCATTCATTCATTCATCTACAGTAAGGGCTTTATCCTGGACAGTGTGTGGTGGAAACCTTTCCAACAAACAATCTCAAGGTCCAGACACTATGTGTCCATCTGGCATGGTTGAATGTTGTACAAAATGCAAGAGCAGGAGGAACATTGATTAAAAGAAAGACATAGAATAGCAAAACTCTTGTAGTCTATTAATTATTCAGGTATTTGAAGAAAAAATGTTTTTATGTCACATATCTTGAAAATGTAGTTTTATTTGTATGTGTTTAAAGGCACAAGGTTTAAAATGGAGGCATACTACTATCATACTATAAACAGTTTAAATCCAGTTTGACAAATATTCTGTTAATAAACTGTAAAATAGCATGTTACAGACACCATGATGTTTGGAATTATGTGTTCTTCTCTGTGTGATAGAAAGAGAATATGACCCAGGCATACCAAAGTGAATTTCTTTTTCCTTGGAAGGGTAGACGTTAGACTTACAAATACATCATGAGGGTGCCATGATTCTTTAGCAAAAAGAGTAGTAAAATACTGTCTGTTCGACTTTGCTTTTTGGATTTAGCTAATTAGTTAAACTTATGTATCTGTCATGGAATTTTATTCAGCTCTTAAAAGTTGCAAATTATAATATTTTAATCTATTAATAATGAAATTCTTAGTTTACATTTACAGCTTCAGATTTATTCACAGACCTGACGTTTATGCTTTATGTATAAAATCATAATTTCTTTTCCGTCTATTAAATGCCATTGTAACTGTGCTAGAAATTTCCCTCTACGATGTCTGAGCATTAGATAACTGCTAATGTCTCAGTGACATAACAAAAATACAGCACCAGTCAATAAATGAACAATAAGCACATATTTCAAAATAAACATACTGCATTTATGTGTCTCAGGTTTCAATAGTTGTTCTTCCTCAATGTTTGTACTTGATAGATTCAGCAGTACACTGTTGCATGTAGCATTTAGTATGCAGAGATTGGATATGCCATATTCTTTCACTTCATTACACGCTTCCTTGCAAGCTACAATAACAACTGCCTTTGAAGCAGAAAAAAGTGTTTGATGTTCATTATCCTTGCGGTTGATTTCTGCATCTGTTTCACCCCCTTTCCACCAGTCTCTGCCTTCCCAGCTGCTTCCTCTCACACAAGATAAGACAAATCACCCAAATTAGACCAGATCACTGCAAAAATGATCCACAATTTCATATTGATGATAATAGCATTTAACATTAATTAATCGAGGTGAATTACTTTGCAATTCAAATGAGCAAAGTGGTTAGTTAACATTTCTAACTGGCGACAAGACGCGGCAATCTGCTCGCGTGCTAATCTGTGGCTTCAAAGCGACAATTTTAATCAATCCCTGAAAGCTAATCTGAGATGAACTGAAGATGATGTGTGCAGTTCAATCATGTGAATGACTCAGCCTTTAAAAAGAACCACTGGCTGTGAAACAACTTCCACCTAATCGACTGTTAATGGTGTTATTCGATTCCAAGCTAGCTACTCTGTGCTGAACTTCTGAACATTGTTGCTGTGGAGTTGGACCCACTGTCAATTGCCAAAGTGTCTCAATTACACTAAAGGAGTGCGCTATTGGCTCTGGCTGCTTTGTGTCTGGAAGAACAGTGGTGATAACGAGAGCTGTCCGACTCTCTCTAGCAGGCCATTAGCTAGAAGCTGAGAAGGCGAAGTTGAACAGACACAAAACCTTACATTTCAACTGGCACCATCATTAAAACAAAGCCACAGCTGACAACTTTAGAGCCGGTTTATTCTTTGAATGAATGCTGTGACATACACCAATGCAAAGCTAGCTAATGAAATAAAAGCCGTTTTCTCCCTGTAATTATTTAGCTAACTAGGTGATAGCAGGGAAGTGGAGATGTGACTGGAGCTGGTTAATGTGCAGTCACGAATATCATATGGCAAATCAATAAGGAACATTCTCAGCTCATCAGCTACGGTAATCATTCTGAGTATTCATTCTAATGCTAAAAAACATTATTTGGATATTTTATGTGATTTTCACATTTAGGTATGTAATTAAATTCAGGTCATGTATCATTTGAATCATGTGGACCACATGCCAAAATACAATAATGCTAGGCCATATGGTTAGAGTATCCACCATTGTCAATGTGAAATCTTAAGCATCAAATACTATCATGCAAAAATCTAAATGAAATAAAAATAATTGTAAATCTTTTAAGCTGTATTCTGCAAACAATGCACTGTCACAGGCTATTAAAAAAAATCTCTGTCCTAGGAGTGTAGTCATGAAATACATACTGTATGCACAGAAATTGAGCAGAAAACCCTAGGGGTATTTAAAGAGCAAACTACAGTTGACACACTGCTCTCTCAGCAGAACAAAATGAATGTGCTTGTATGACCCATATGATCATCAAATACTGATGACCCCAAGCAGAACTGAAGCTCAGTCACAACAATGCCGGTTCTTATAACTGCAGGATTGGCTGCATTCTGAAGCATGTCAAAGCATGGAAATTGGGGTTTTGCATGGCTATTCATTTCTATTAGATGAAATGGAATAAAAAAAGTAGTTTACTAGGCCTTTTTTCCATTGTTATAGTATAGTATAGATATGTCCCATAGTATAGTTAGTACAGTGTCCCATAGTATAGTATAGTCTGTTGGCTAACGATACCTGTGGCGGTCGTTGTTAACCCGGGCCTCGACCGATCCGGTATGAAATTCTCATTTGTGATCCGCATATTTGATTTGGCACATGTTTTTACGCTGGATGCCCTTCCTAACGCAACCCTCCCCATTCACCCGGGCTTGGGACCGGCACTAAGAGTGCACTGGCTTGTGCATCCATAATGGCTGGGTTATAGTAATATATTAAAACAATAATTTAAAATCAGATTTAAGATATTGCTATTTTTCAGACATGTATGTAGCTTAGGTAGCATTTATGTAATGCTTTTTTACACTGTGAATAATAAATCTGTCACAATATGCTGTATAAGGATGAACATTACTTAGAATGTACTTATGTGGTTGGGCTGCTAGGTCAGCTAGAGCTGAGAATGTGCAGCATGGAAGCTCAGGTACAACAGAGCACTTCTTATTGTTTAACGTTTCAAGGCTGATGATAGCCCGGGAGTAGCACCAGTAGTCTTAAAATCATCCTCCGTGCATTGTATATACCGTCTGAAACTAGCCAAGTAAGATTAAAGAGTGATGTGCCATCAGCAGCACAGATGCACTTTTTATCACAGCATTGGTCATGGCAAAATTCACTATACCACAGTAAAAGGATTTTATTAACTTTTATTTAGCTTTAAAGGGTAACAAAACTAATTGCAGGGAGAATGGAGGGAGAAGGATTAACTACAAAAAAATTGCACACACCTCTACACTTTATACAAAGTGACAACATTCCATTAAAGCAAAAGACAATTATAATCGCACATAATGTGCAGTTAACTGTAGTACTGGCTTTATCTGAATTTACCAACTACCAACACACTTTTAGTCTTGTCTTCTAGCCTTTGCAAACATTAATATAAAACAGATTGCAGAAGAAGAGAAAATAAACCAAGTTTCATAGAAAATGCATTTGTCTTATGCCATAGCCAGTGAGTTCTGTATAAACCCAGAAAACATCATGGGTTGTTGTTGAGAACTGCATTGAGTTGAACAATGCAAAATTCCAACAAGACTCAAACTCTGTCTTATAAAGTTATGAGGCCATGAAAGATCAAAAGGCCTCAATACTAATATTAGTTTGCAAATAGATGGAGCAGCAAGAATTTTCACCATTTGGCTCGAGTCCATGACAAAGAGAAGACGACAAAAACAAAACAGTGCCAACTGATCAGGCAGCGCACAAAAGCACTCAGGCTCCCTATCACATTCATTAATTCTCAGCCAGGGTTGGCATTTCGATTTGTGCACTTCAGTTGACAAAATAAAGCAGCTCGACTCTTTTTCTTCCCCATGCCATGCAATCACTTCTCTGTCGCACCCACTGCTCAAGCACCTCACTGCGCAGACACAGACAGCCATGATTGACTGATAAACACAATCAGTATTCCACAATCCTAAACTCAGTATACTCCTCTTGTTTCCTTTAGGGGTCACTCTGTTAAATGGGTTGTGGGTAAACTTTGTAATTTTTTTTGTTGTGTGTTACTTATTTTACCTGCTAATGAAACTGAAGTCTCTCTGTGACACCACCGAATCATCAGCTACATTAGTACCCATCCCCACACACTGCACATGCAGAATCTGCCATTTTAATTTAAATTCTGCTTTTGACTTTTAGTGCCTGAGGGGTCACTAGATGAGGATAAATTAGACAAATGGAGCAGGCTGGCAGATGATAGAGACAGCAGCATGCCGCAGCGCTCCACACCCTGGTGACCTTGCTTACTTAATGATGTCTCCCACGAGCCAAACGGAGCCAAGCATAAAGCTATTGCTGAGCTAACCTCAGCCCTCCATCACATCAAGAGCATTCAAGGCTCCTCTGTGCGCCGAATGCACTGATTTTTAACAATATCAACCCTCTCCTGCTGCTACGACATTTAATCGATTGAAATCTTATTTCAGACAAGCAGCACGGAAGTGTTTTCCCTCCCTAAGGGGATTAAGCAGGCTACATTTTAGCCAACATTGCAGAATACTGTGTGTATTTTAGACATAAAGTAGCGAGGCTGATTAAGATGAAATTGAGATATATTTCCTGTGACAGTCATGCAAGATTACATCTCTAATCAAGAGATATATATCATGATTACTTGATGATTACTGTAACCATCCCTGCATGAATCATGTGTTAATTTACTAAATAGAATTGCTAAATATGCAGCAATGAATAGTACTTTTAGGTGATCTAAAGGAATAGTTTTGCTGCTGGCTAAAATGTAGCACATACAGCAACTGAATAGAATGCATGCAAATGTAATTCCTGCATATTCTAGGCTTTTTAATTCATATTCAAAAAGAACACCTGCCATCCATCATTTATTTTGGTAGATAATCCACCTTTATATATAACTATGTGTATTCATTAGGAATGCACCAACCTTTTTTCCTAAATGATGTTTTCAGTATTTGACCATACAAAACAATTGTTTAAACAGGCCTACAATAAAGTGTTAACTCAAGCATTCTGCAGATCATGTTAATGGCAATGAGTATTACAATTGTACAAAAAGCTATTTGTTTCCTTCATGTTTCTGTGCCAGTCAGTGCAGAGGCATTCAAAAAGCTTGAGAAGCAGCAGATCAACAGTGAAAAATGTTGGCTGTTTAGAATACAGCCAATGTTGTAAGCCATCTGCAAGCATTGTGTGGTGACATCCTGAAATCATGTTTGTCCCTGGTCTAATATGAAAGAGTTTTTAAAATCCTTGAGGTTAACCTGCAATACTCCACTTATGGGATAGCAACAAAATGTCACCATTCTTTCCTATTCTCTTTAAAATGCCATTATTTACATCCCAACAGGCTAATCAGAGAGAAAGCCAGGATGAAGGCCAAGCTGCCAGATGGACAGATGAATGGTCAGGTGTCTTCTGCAGGCTGTCTGACTGATGATGATGAGTCTCATATTTGGCAGATCACTTGCTGGTGATGATGAATGCCTCACAATCACATGTCTTTCCCTATTGGTGGTGCAATTTTATTTGACGCTCAACATCAGCATTATGTATTTATGAATTGCAAGCCCAAGCCTTGGGAACCACCAGTGAAAAATGTGAGATCAGTAGTAACAAGCAACTGATACTAAAAGTCAAAAAATTGTCTTCTCACCCACACTGAATAGGAAACAAAATAATAGTGCATGCAATGTAACAAAACTTTTAGTCACCTTTTAAAAGATCTTTATATACATTTTGTGGTATTGGAACAATGCATTGCACCACTTTGTACCTCTATTACCAACACAAAAGCTCCTTATTTTCATAAGCTGAATGACACCAAACCCAATAAGCTCTCATAAACATACAAAAAAGCCTCTTGATTCCCTTATTATTTCCCAAATCCAAGCCCACTGAGCAGATGCCTAAATGACATTACCTTCTGCTTAACAGCTTCTCCAGCCTGCTCACATAATGATGCAGAGCAGGAGTTATTTGAGGCTTCATTTGTATGCAGTGGATAAAATTCAAAGAAAATCATGACGTTTATGATTAGGATTGGCATGGTTTACATGCCTCCGTCAGACAGACAAAGACATTATGCCATAATGCTAGAGGGTCATTATCTATTGGCAGATAACGCAGATAGGAAAAACAATGGCAAGGTCTGCATAAGTATACATGTTTATGACAGGGTATGTAAGCCGTGCAAACAGGTAAAATTCTAAAAACAGGTAAAAAATGTTTAAAAACAAACAACATTCAACCCTTCACTAATGTAGAGACAGTATGTACTGTGGCAAAAGTTGTAATATCTGTATGAAGCGTTATGACTCAAGAGTTTACTAGAATCAAATTCTTAGCAACAGTCAAATCTCTTTTGAACTTTTAAGCTGAAGGTGGTAACACATTTAAATGCGGAAGGCACTAAACAGGCATAGAACTTTTATATTAAAAACACAGTACGGTGAAACCTCGATACTCGCGAACTTGACACTCGCAACCCTGATAGTTTGTGACTTTTTATTTGACATTTGAGTAACATTTAAGTTTGTACTAATAAATTACATAAAAATGTTTGAAAAACTATTTTATTATTGTATTATTCATTTAAAGTAGTAAATAAAACAATTATGACAAGTAATTCACAATTTTTGTTGGTTTACGGTACAGTACATGTACAATTCCACTTGAAAAAGGAACCATCAATAGAAGAGATTCATAATCTCGCAATTTTTTGTTACTCGCGAGGGGTCATAAAACGTAACCCCTGCGGAGATCTAGGACGCACTGTAATTCAAATGAATTCATAATAAAACATTCACTTTAAAAAATATCCAATATCTGTAATCCCAAAGACTGTTACACATCCAAGCTGTTAATAAACAGAAGGCCCCATCAACTAATGTGCAAAATATGTTCATTGGTATATGAAGTGCCCTGTTGGATTATCGATGTGGCTGGAGGTCATAGAGGTGAGATCAAATTAATGTTTTTTGGCACCTACAGTAAGCAGCTCTGAAAGAGTTAACAATCTCCTGGCCTCGTGGCCTAAAATAGGGCAGCAGTAACTCAGCCGTAAAGGTTCTGCACTATTGAGATTTGTGAGTTCAAATCCAAGCACTGCCAGAAAGCCACTGTTGAGTCCTTAAGCGAGGCCCTTAACCCTCAACTATCCAGTTCTGTACTAGGATTGTGTTCTGCCTCACTTGAAAGTCGCTTCAGATAAAAGGATCCCCCAAAAGAATACACATATCTATTTATACATCCATTCTGGAATTAGTGAGAACCTGTGGCAGTAACAGAAAAAAAAGATGGCAAGACATGTCATTTCTTTTCACAATTCCAGTTGCCAGGTACTTTCTGAGCAGTTATTTTGATACATACTTTTTACATAATTTGAAATACATTTGGCAAATGTTTCATATTTTCCAATGCCCAGTTTATTGCCTTGCCAACCAAACATTACAGAAGAGTATTGTCTTTCCTTGGTATTTTCAATGGAATGTCTTACAGTGTAGGTTACATGGGAATAAAATAAACAGCTACTTAGTGTACAGAAAAAAACTATCATTAAATAGATGTGAATGAATGAGAATTGCCAACAGAAGTAAACATCAAAAAATAAATAGCTTGTAGTAAAAATTCACAACAATGTTGCACAAATTACCAAATGTAGTGCTCTAAGGCGCAACATCCATGGCTTGCATTAGTAATGATTTTCAGTCTGGTCAGGGAATTTAACCTGCCTTGTAAAGTGATTCTGCTTCTGGCATCTTTCTTGGGTTTTTTTTCTTTTTCTTTTTCCATGTATTACTAACAGAGTACTGATGATCACATACAAATGAGCCAATCTTATACTAATCCCAGGAGCATATTTAGAGCATTGTTCTCATGAAAATCCTGTTGCAAATGGGTGACCTTCCTTTTCCAACAAACACATAGCACACCCATGAGAGCGACCACAAAGCCTTTACTAATTCACAAAAACAAGATTACAGGAGCAGAGCACCCAATTAAAACTTTCCTGATTTGAGGATGATGCTTAACGGAACTTTTTTCCCTCACCAGATTTTCTCTAATCATGTAGTTTCCCTAAGCACCTTCATGGAAGATTGGCCATGCTGAAACAAGCTTTCACCATAATGCAGCCTGCAACGCTGAGTAGCTAATAAGTATGCTGTTTAAGTTTTGAGGTAACTTTGATTTAAAAGTGCTTAATTTCCACAAAAAAAGCCTAGTTTTCCTTAGGGAATATGATATCCATTCACAGAGAGCTAAAACCCCCAACTTGAAGTTTCGGACATTCCTATGATTAACAGTCATTCTGACACCTGCGAATTCGATAAGTTTCATTACCTTTATATAAGTTCAGCCTGAAAAAAAAAATCAATGCTACTTCGGATACACTGTAACCTGATGGTGGTTAAACACTTTAGAGATCAATAATCCAATAACCCCAAGTGGAGGGGTTCCAGAATAAATGGGCTTCTTCTAAACACTGTTTTCACAGCCAAGATGTCACATGCAATGTACAGACAATCAACATTTTTCTGTTCCAATAAGGTGGTGGTATGTGGCAGGGAAGCAGCCTTAGAGGAAGAGGTGGGGGCGAGACTAGAGTAAATAATATGCCCACATCAAGCAGTGAGCATGCTCAGGTTTGTTATAGAGAATTACAAACGTCTGACACATGCAAAATTCTTATCATCAACTGTTTACTACCGTCACCCCTGAACAGCTTGGATGCATTAATTATATGCAAGTCATAAATTTGAAATTTGTGTCTTGGGTGTCTGAGTTTAAACTGAACCCAGCATCATAATTAATGAGGGGAGCAAGAAAATAGAAACTAGAGCCTATGTTTAAATAGTTTGATGGTAAAGTTATGAGACAGCTGTGCCAGAAACTCTGAAGAGGTAGGCCAAAATATTTATGTGTGACCTTTTATGTCTACAGTTCTCAGACTAGGTAAACACAAATAAAAACAGATCAAACAGAGAGTTCATTGTATGAAGAAAATGCCAACATGATCCAGTGTAGATTTTGTAAATGATCCTTTGATTTACCATCTAGAGTGTGATTAGTGAAGTGAAGACATGGCTTGAAAAAAAAAAGTTAGTAGCAAAAAGAATGAAAAAATTCATTATTTCTGCATTATGTTTTTGATTTGTGAGGTGAGCTAAAGTGTATAGGTGAAACAAAACACTAACAGTCTGAATTGTCTTATTTATAGCCATGAACAAATAATTAATGATTAAGGATGAAAAGTTATCTCACTATAGGCTACCATTAATTTTTACTACACCCCGACTAATAAACGAGTGGTATTTCAGTTTATTTATTAAAGCATTGTGATGGCGTTGATGTTCACCCAACATGTCATTACCATGTTTCCAACTGCCACCAACATAATACGAGGTATAGGTTGAAAGCAGGGATTTGAATGGGTTTTCTATATTGTTATTGGAAAAAAATAGATCATAAAAGAGTTATAATTTGAGTAGCTAGCAATGGAGACATATGGGAAACAATCCACTGAGCACTACTAATTGTATAAAAAATCCACTTACAACTCTACAGGTATGTGCAATTTCCTATTTGATTGACTGAGTTATTTTTTTGTGCGTGCTGAAAGCAGTAACCTCAGAGTCTAAATGTATCCGCTATGATGTGTTAATTAAAAACACAACAAAAACTTATTTTTATGAATAGTCAGTGGAAGTCCTTTTCAATACACAGAGCTAAACATATCTGCATATGAGAGCAACATTTCATGTGCAGTTTAAAATCTATTATAATGCAAAAAAACATAATAAGCTTTTACAACAAATCACTGGTTAGGAAATTAATAAGAATTATACAAATAGATAGAGTATAATACAAGAATAGAGCATCTATAAAAATGTTACGATAGTTACAATATGAGTTGTTAGAACAGTCCATGCAGTACTTTATTATAATCAGTTATTTTTTAATTAGTTCTATGGTCTATATAACTAGCGTGCACTTGAGCAGTGGCTGGGAAATCATCTCTTTTTTCCCTCGTCTAAATGCACAATGCTGTCTGGCTCAATTTCCATTGCTTTGTCTGCTGAAACAAATTTAAGGCAATTTAATTTAATCTGACTTAATTTAATGCAATGATTTACTCCAAAACTGATTTTGTAGTCAGCAATCAGCATTGAATCGATGAAAAAAAGCAGTTTGAAGACATGTAATAGCATTTATATTTCTAAAAGTGATAAGGCAGTAAAGTAATGTACAAATAAACTGCTGTTTTCCAGCAGCATAAACCCCTTTAAATGAGGTCACGCACAAACCATTAACTTTGAAGATTGCAAATGCTCGACAACAATTAGATTCTCTTTTAGTCCTCTGCTGAGCACTCACTTTTGCTCACACACAGACACACACTCAAATACACACTTGCAGGCCTTGATCATAAGATATAAACAAATACAGAAAGCACAATGAGAACACTGTAATCTTTGCCATGACATTATCTCTATTTATCGTTAGCTGGTGACAAGTGTATTCACATTAAACGTAAGGTTTACTAATGTGTTCTGATAAACTGTGTATTTTATGGTGAGGCTGCCATAAAAGCTATTTTAATTGGAATACATATGAGAGTCGGCATCAGCCATTACAAAAATACACAGAAAGTACATTCAAATGAATTGGAAGTATATAAAAATGAATGAAGTGGTATGATGAAAAGCTCTGAAATTGTTTAATCCTTTCATGTTGTTTTATTTAAAACTATTTTGTATTTAAAGTTATATATGTAAAGCTAATTAATTTAATTTCTCTTTTATTATTGAATAGCTATTAAAAATCAATAGCTTTTTGAAAAATTGTTTTTTTTTTCTAGTTTTTCCCAAAGTTTTCATGTTACAGAAAAAGCACAACATGTAAACTCCTCTGTCCTGGAGACTTTCTTATGTGAAAATAAAGATGTAGCTTTTTCTGTGACAGTTACAAAGTGCTGACAATGAAGACTCCTTACCAACAGGCTAAATAAACATCCCCTCGCTGAGGATTCTACATTATACAAACAAGTACCGTATTTTAACAATTACCGTAATTTCCGGACTATTAAGCGCACCCAAATATAAGCCGCATCCACTGAATTTTACAAAGATTTTTATTTTGAACATAAATAAGCCGCACCTCTCTATAAGTCTACACTGAAATGAATTAACTTTACACAGGCTTTAATGAAAGACAGTGTCTGTTACACTGTGTAACAGGTAAAAATATGTTGTGGCTCCTTTAAGAGCAGAGCAGCATTTTGGGAACAGCTCCTCACTGCATTCTTCCGGTATTACTGCATGTGTGCAAGACCGAGGATTATGTCCTTATTATTTTCTGATGCTAATTTCTAAGTTTCTTTGACTAACCCGTCAAGAAAAATAAAAAAGCACAAGTTTTGGAAACCTGTCTGTGCCTATATAATTTCTGTTGCAACTGGAGTTAGCGAGCTCTCCCTTCACCCAGACTCAACACGCTACAACGGCTTGTATCTGAACAGTAGACTACCAAGAAAGTCATTGTTCACTGTCTTCCTCCTTCCTTTCACAACTATTTCTCTCGAGAGTTTTTCTTTTGGCATCAGTTGCCCGGTTGTTTTCAGCGTGACGAATGATTCGCCTTAACTGTTGACAGTCCGAGTAAACGGCAGGTCAAACGTCAGAGGAACCTCATCCATACCTCATCCATATAGTTAATAATGTAAAACTTATAATCAGAACTACTGTCAGACCTGCTGTTTTTAAATCAAAATAAATTAAAAACTTTTTCAATATATAATCAAATATATTAGTGACTGATAATAGTGCACTTAATTGGTGTAGATGGGGATTTTGCTTACATATTGTTGTTTTAAAAATCTCTTAAAGTTTACCATAAAAGGTCCAATCCAGTTTAAAATGTGACTGGTTGAATTCACTTTTACCACCTAAATATGCTAATCAGAAATTATGCTAATCAGACATGTCATGTTAAGTCAGGTCAATTTTATTTCTATAGCGCTTTTCACAACAGACATTGTCTCAAAGCAGCTTTACAGAAATCAACAGTTAAGGTGAATGGTGTGCATTTATCTCTGATTAGCAGCCATGGCGACTGTGGCAAGGAAAAACTCCCTTAGATGTTATGAGGAAGAAAACCATGAGAGGAACCAGACTCAAAAGAGAAACCATCCTCATTTGGGTTCACATCAAGAGTGTGATTATAGTCTTTAAACAATACAGAACACTGGAGAGTGAGAACTAACAAGAGCACTGGAGTGTAAGATTATGAGTAATGTTCTTTCTACAGTCTTTTACAGTCATTAAGGTTATAAAACTAGGAGCTACTGAGCAACTCATAAAATAGCAACATTTGCGATTATCATAGATCCAACACCAGCTTCTCCATGCCAGAGCTCCAGGAGGTCCAATGTCAAAACTCCATACATAAAGTGGGATCCAATTGGCACTGGTACGCCTCTAAATGGTATGGGATGTTTGCGAGTTCGGCATCTACTTCTTTAAAGGTCCATAATCTTCATGAGGTGGGACGTGACTGGGGCTGGAGCAACCTCAAGATGCCTCAGGATGGGGAGAGAAAGAGAAGCAGTGGAGAGAAATTAGCATAGCTGCTGATATTAACAGCACAAGTTGATAATGTGCATTTGATCAGATGCACCGGAGCACAAGGTTATGATATGTGACGTATGGTATGTGTAGGCTTAATTAATGTCCTAACTGACCAAATGGCTAAGATAGCTTGCCAGCATCTACTAGGACACCAAAATATAATCTTCCTTCTGGTTGTTCATTAATTTTACCCATCTATTTTCCAGTTAAAGCAATGATTTAAGACAATTATTACAATACTGCAGATATTTTATATAAAACACAGTCATTATCTAGAATAAATGTAAAGGGAAAAAAAAGCATAAAAAAACAAAATCACCATGTTTTCAAAAACATTTTTTTTTAAGTCCTCCCAGAGAGTTTGCCTGCTAATGTCTAGAAAATTATGCAGAACAATATGTGATGTGCTCAGGCATCTGTATCTGACTTCAGCAGATTGAGAGCTAATCACAGAGGAGAAAGATACAGAGAAAAATGGGACACTGCCAATCCTTAGAATGTGCTGTTTCTGGTTTAAGGCAATTACTGCTAATATGGGATGACTGAAGCCTAATACTGCATGTAGTCATCACTGCATGACAAAACGCACACATCCACAATCTTACACCCACAAGCTCTTAAAATCTGATGCCAATTATGATTCAATGAAATAATATTTTTTGATAGAGCATAGTGTATTCCACCTGTGCATAATAATTATATACATGTGATACTGTGGTTAGAAGAGTCTAGGCTCCAGTCTACTGTCCTCATCCTTTTATCTGTTCCTCTAAGGGCAGTTCCAAAACTCTATTAACTTAAAAGAACAGACTTATTTTAGTAGACATTTATTATAACTTTACCCCTTAGTGCAAATTTATTATCACTTTACACCCCTCAGTACAAATTAATTTCAAATTTACCTCCGCAGTACATATTTTTAATAGCTTTACCTCTTTGTACACATTTACTGTATTACTTGACCCACCTAAAACATGTACATTTTTGATTAATGTACAGTTCTAACTGTACACCATTTGTACTGTACATGTTCAAGATTTTAATACAGCATATAGATGATAATATATTATTTACATTTGAATTGAATTGAATTACATCAACCAATATTCATATATATTTACATACACATTGAAGATTGAAGATTGAAGATGTTGAGGTTTTCATTGGGAGTGACGAGGATGGACAGGATTAGAAATGAGTTTATTAGAGGGACAGCGCATGTAGGATGTTTTGGTGACAAGGTGAGGGAGGTGAGATTGAGATGGTTTGGACATGTGCAGAGGAGGGACATGAATTATATTGGGAGAAGAATCCTGAGGATGGAGCCACCAGGTAGGAGGAAAAGAGGAAGGCCAAGGAGGAGGTTCATGGATGTGGTGAAGGAAGACATGCAGGTGGTTGGTGTGAAAGAGGCAGATGTAGAGGACAGGGTGGTATGGAGACGGATGATCCGCTGTGGCGACCCCTAATGGGAGCAGCCGAAAGAAGAAGAAGAAGAAGATTCAGATACACATTCATTAATAATTATGAAAATATTAGAGCCAGTGTTTTATTATCATCGAACTTTCCACAAACAAAATACATCAGATTCCAATTATATAATGTATAATGTAGGTTGTGATTTACATTGAATTAAAAACCTTAATTAACCCAAATTAAAACTGACTATACTCCATATACCCCTGAGTCACCTTATACCTATTAGATCATTTACACTGTAACGACTTCCTGATATTTCCAAATTAATGTATTTTTAACTTAGATAATTAGAAAGTATTTATTGGTGATACATTTTATACATATATATTAATGAAATTAAAATAGTGCAGGTTTATTTTTGTATTTGCACAACTTGTGATTTTAAGACATTTATTACCTCCATAACAAAGCAAAGTTGGCAAAAAGTCGTTTAAACATAAAACGAGTTACAGGTGATTTGATCAGAGTAGAGCTGCATCTCTCTGTAGACCTGCACAGCCTTACAATCGAATCTTGTCCCTCCCAATACAACAAAGTGGCTAGCAATAGTGGCTAATCTTGTTTTCTTGAATATATGTCCATTTATCTGACAGAGGTGTTATGTGCAAGAAGTTGGTAAGGGCAAAACTGTTCTCAAAGGAAGGGCTGGGGTTTGTCTCAACAGGCTCTTTATGAACAAGCCCTTTATTTATTTATTTATTTATTTATTTATTTATTTATTTATTTTTTTTTTTTTTCATTTTTATGGTGAGATAGAATTATCTATAAACCTTTGCTTTAAGCATACGGGAAGTGAGAACTGGAAAGATACTGTGTTTGGATCAAAGAGCATAAAGTGCTTTAAGGGGAGAACGAAAGAGAGGAAGAATTAGCTGGTGAGAAAGAGAGAGAGAGAGAGAGAGAGAGAGAGAGAGAGAGAGAGAGAAGCTGATCTGGCTGTCTTTTAGGATGTTAAACCTTATCAAACATACCTAAGCTTTACCTGAGTATGTTTTCCAGTATAAAATGAAATAATAATGTTACCTTAGGCAGTTCTTTGTGTGTGGCTGAGTGCATTTCACTTCACACTGAGAACACAACTGATTGTAACAGCTCCAGATATATTGACCTGCAGTGATTTACATTTTAAGCTGAGTAGTCTAATTACTATTTAAGATCACATAAAGTTTCTCTCCAGAAAGAAGCCTCTTTGGCCGGTCCCCAGTTTTTGAACTGGAAGTGATTACAATATGCAATTTTATGCATTACAATAAACATTAGTGGATTTTTTCCTGCCTTTTTTTGCAGCTCTCTAGTGCTCTATTTTTCTTTCATAGTGTATGCATACTAGTGTTTAAACATTCTACAGATGTGATTATAAACACATATGTACTGATTATTATGTACAGTAATTTAAACATTATAGATGGTCAGTGTGCCTGATGCCTTTGAACATTGCGTATTTCATTTGAGGTGTTTCTCAGAGCTGCACAGGACAGTCAGCCAATCAGTATCATCAGATTCAAGCACCTTATTTAACAAGTTTAACCAAAATAGGTTCATGTTTTAAAGGTTAACGAAAGGTAGTCAGCGATAGCTGACTGTAAGGACAGAATTGTAGTGCTTTAACCCCTAATGAACATTTTTATTCTGAAAAAAAAAATTCTTCAACTTTTATGTTATTCTGTTTTGTATTTAAAGTAAAATGCACATATGTTTTCCTGATGTTTCTTTTAATGTATACATTTGTGAGCATTTAACACAGAGATCTCAGAAATGAACCTCAACAGAACTAAGGTATAAATTGTATACATGTGGCTTAAACAATCACCTCCCATTACAAAATTCCTTTGTCACCCTCACAAACCAAAGTACACTCCTAGACTAATATTCACATGGACAAGGCAATGCTATGCATCACTTTGAATTACTGTCACTGGAGTTTTTTTTTCTTAAACAATATATCTGCTATGTTTAAGAGAAAAACAGCCTGCAAGACAATTACTAAGATGTGTGTGTGTGTGTGTGTGTGTGTGTGTGTGTGTGTGTGTGTGTGTATGTGTTTGGTTTATGTGACAGTGTGTCGATCTCAGGACAGCAGTAGCTGGTTTTGCATTTTGCTACCAAATAGAGTGTCTCCCCTTGCTCCGGGGGCTGAGAAACGCTGGGCGAAATCGCTTAATGAGGCATGAAAGCAGGGTGGGCTCCTGTCGAGCAATTACCCTTCCCCAGGTAGCAGCAGCTGCAGGCTGACTTAATGGAGTAGGTGATCTACAGCCTGAATTGTGATGACAGAGTGATTACAAGCTCTATACCACACCACTGTGCTCTTCATGGGCCTTGGAAATCTGCAAAACCAGACAAAATAAAAAGATGAAGAAATAAAGAAAGGACTTTGAAATTAATGATTGGAAGACTCAAGATTCAAGTTCTTTCCTAGTGTGTGCATTTTATTAATCCAGTATTGTATAATATATATATTTTTTAAGTCACTCCATGACTATTTGACCAGAGGCGACATGAAGCGAGCTTAGCAGGTTTAATTGCTCTTCATGCTGCTTATTCTGTGGGGAATGGTGATGGAAATGATGGGTTGTGGTTCCCAGCTTAGTGGCAACAGCACCTGCTGAGTCACTCAGGAGTGAAAACACTGTAGATAAATGCACTCATGGATCCATTTGACCTTTTGTAACTGCACCGGTTCAACCACTGTGCCTCATTCAGACTGGGATCAAATCAGCTGTGAGAGGCAATCTGAGTTACAACGGCGACAGCTCAAGTCCCTGTTTTAATGACCACATCCTAGGCTTTCATCACTCACACTATGCTCACATCAAGAAGTGTGTACACTAACCTCTCACAGAGAAATCAATAGCAGGGACGCCTCCTGTCCCCTTTGTAAGGAAAAAAGCGAGAGAAGGATATGGAAAGAGAGGTCTGGTGCTATCATGTTTTAGGCGTTACTTAAAATAGTTCAGAAAATGACACAGCCTGCCAAAATGTGTATATGGGACACCAGCCCACCCTCAGCCACCATGCATGCACACACACATTCACACATCCACCTACAGCCAATGGCAATTTAGCGTAACCAATCCATCTACCAGAAAAGAAGCCATGCAGACTCAGGGACATGTGAAACTCATACAGATACTTCTAGATTAAATTGAAGACTCAGGACCTGTGGGACCAGCATTAACCAAATCACCCAATTTACAGTATGTCAATATAAAATTAATAATGTCCTACTAACTGCAAAGTTATTATGACTTGCAGAGTTAGTAAGAATCAAGCATTATAACCTTCACATGCTGGATTTCATTGACCCTTACAAATCAAAAGAATGAATTAGACTTTGTGAATCCTTGTTCATCCACAATGATTACACTCAAGCTGTGCAGTATTAACCTGCTGATGAAATAAACCAGACTCCCATAAAATGAAATTAATCTAGCATCACTGATAATTATGCCATCATTTTCTCCTAATGTTGTTAGCAGTTATGGCTCTCTGTGTTGTTCACACTCATTAACTGGTGTCTGAAAGTAGTTTCTTAACACAGTAGGTTTCTTCAGTTTTGTGCATTGGTATTGCATTTACTCATGTCCAACTGAGCACTTTAGTGCTTGTATCAGCTAAGAGGATCGTCATTAGATGATAGCTGGGACATTATCAAAAAGTATTCCCAGAAGCAGTAGGAATCTTTACCATTTATCAACAGCTTCCTATAGTATAACCTGTTTTACTATTCAAAATTAACCACCAAAGGTCCTGAGTTATTTAGATAGTCTTTAGAATAATATAAATGTGACCATGAAACAATGACTCAATATTTGTACATGAATATTACTGAAAAACTGGACAAAGTTTGAGTAAGAAGTATGAAAATGTTGTGTGAAAGAATTCAATCAGCTTTCAAATTAATTCTGAAAAATTCTGACTGCTCTTACCATTTTTGTCCAATTAGACAACCTTAATATTTCCAACAAACTTGAAGAGAAAAAAATAAATAATTTAGTAACACTTTATATTAGGGATAGGAAATTAGTAAGTAATTACTGTCTAATAATTGCTTTTGTTAATAATTATTAATGGAAATGTATGTTATTACAAACTATTTATAAGGCTTTTATTGGTTATTCTCTTATTTTTGTTTTATAGCTCCTTTACACTTGTTTCTGTCATAACGATGAACTTATTAGCTTAGAATAAAGGCTACTAGTAGCTTGTGAAATACAGGTAGACCGCAACTTACGACGTAGATAGGGACCGATAAAAAGGTTGTCCATCAGGTCGTATATATATATATATATATTTTAAATTATTTATTTATTTATTTATTTATTTATTTATTTATTTATTTATTTATTTTTCGGCAGTGGTGACTGTCGTATCTCCAAAATGTCGCAAGTCGAGTGGTCATAGGTCGGGTATGGCTGTACATATTTTAAAAGTTTCCAGTTCACTGTTTAAATGTGTAGCTTATAAGTATGAAATAAATATAAAACGTGTTGCAAATGCAAATGTATGTTTATTATTAGTGAAACCGAACTTAACATAAAGCATGAAAACAAAATATTCTTCAAAATGTTTCAAGTAATTAGGCGTTTTAAATTACGTAAATCAACAGGAAACGAAATGGAAATTTGCTATGTTTCCACACGGACAGTTAATGAGGTGATACTAGAGAAACTGTCTAGACATTCTGAGCTTCCTATTCATATATTTATTATGTCTGTGGAGCAAGTATTGACTGAGATTCAGGTTGTTTTATTTATGTGTCTGTAAAGAGAGGAGACGGCAGAGAGCACCCCCCGTCTGTTTTGTTTATTTTACAAAAGCACAGCATTTTGTTGTTATTATGGATGTATACAAATGAAAGTAGACCCTTTACAGATTAATACTGTATATTGTTCTTATCTGTATGATCGAGTACAGTAATTTAGGTTCGTTTCGATGTTATAGGAGAAAAAAATTCCACAAAGCGCGCAGGCGCGTTTTCCGACCTCAGAGGCTTAATTGCCGGTGATAAACCAGATGACCATCATATTTTGTGGCCCTAGAGGGCGCTGTTGCTAAAATGCAGCTTAAAATTTATCATCCAGATAAGTTCGTTATGCAAACAATGTAAATTAAAACATCCGCTGCCACTCTTCATCAAATGTGCCTGCCACTGTGCATGTTACTTTGAACACGTTTGGAGAACAGTGTTCTCGTGCTGCGGAGAAACAGATGGATTCGCCAATTGAACTATTTAGAAAACTATTTAGAAAATGTAAATGCTTTTGCCTTCTCTACTTTAATGATTGCTTTTTTTAACCACCCTGAACATTATATATTAATTAAGGCTAATAAAGCGACATCTAGCATATTTCTCTGAATGATCTTTGCATTTTAGCAACAGCACCTTCTAGGACCACAAAATTCCGGTGGTCTGACTAAAGAAAAGATGTCCTGAATAAACGTGTGTTGCGTTGAAGGTTTTAATTTTGTCTCTTATATTTATTTCTATCTTCAATATAAAATGGTCAATTAGAAATGCATGCTGCATTAATCACGCGTTAATAAAAACTAGTGCCGTAAATTAACGCTTTAATTTTGACAGCCCAAATTAATATATTAATACAAAATGGATATCAAAATTTGTTACCTAATAAATGTATCCAGGCTAAAAGTCCACCATATCAAACATTAACAGAGAAAAGATGATGATCAGGTGATCAGGAATAAGTTGATGGGCTAAAAACGGCATGCAGTGAGAAGAAATTCTGATTCTCCAGACCAATACATATCTCTGCTTTGGGGGAATGTTGAAGAAAAACTGCACTGCTGGTACTAATGAGTTTAAAACTCATTTTGAAAGTGTGTAATTGCAGTGTTCATTAAAAAGAAGACATGTTTGTCACATACAGTGAATCCCTTTTCTTTGCATTCCCTAGCTTGTTAGGAAGTTAGGCTCAAGGTGCATTTAGGGTCAGCCATAATACAGGAATGAATGTTAAGGACTTTGCTTAAAGCCATGAAGATCTTGGGGCCTGAACCACTAGCTTCTGTTCAGTAACCCCTGAACCTTTTACCCACTGAGCCACCATTGCCTGATAATTTTAAGGAGCAAGAGCGAATGAAGCAGCAAATATCAGAAAATGTGCAGTTGAGATTTTCACATTTCTGAAATTCTTAAGGCTCAGCACAGCCAGAGTGTAATAGCTAAGCTGAGCCTTAGGCAAACCAATTTCTTGATTATGGTATCACCCCTGCCAGGTAAATATGAGGCTATAGGCCACCTGCAAAAGCCTTTATAACAACTTACTTGATAGGTTATATTTTCCTGCTAGTGTAAGCATAATTTTCCAGTTAAAGTATTTATGTCTATGAATGTGCACTAGCATAGAACTATCCAATGACAAAATCACTTATTTTGTTTGTTTGGTTTTCAGTTTTTTTTATTGTAAATGTAAATCAGTCAATTATCAAGTTATTAGTTAATCAAAATATTCTCTAAAGCAGTCAGTGGGGTGTGTGACTGGAGACTGGTTGGGAGGACCCAAATACGATATGGATATGGAGAAAACAGGCTTTAATATAAAAAAGGTAGCAAGCAGAGCAATGGGGCAAAGCAAAAACACAGTCCAATAAACAGTACAGAGTCCAAGGGCCAGGAGACAGTGCAATGCAGGGAAACCAAAATCAAACTCCAAAAACAAGTCCAAAAAAAACAAAACCAACAAACAGAGCAACATAGGCAGAGCAAAAACACAAAAACCGAGGCTAGAGTCCATACCAGAACAGGGTCAGGGTCAGGGTCAGGGATCATGATAGACAGGGTGGCAAGGGACTAGGAAACCGTAGAGATAATATGGCCTTGAGCTAAACTGTAGATATCCTTATATACAGGGAGGCACAGGAAAACCGGAAGTGCGTGCCGTGTGCCCGGAAGATCCTGACAAAAGGTTTACAATCTTTCTCTTAGCTTCTCCTGTTAGGGGTCACCACAGCGGATCATCGGCATGTTTGATTTGGCATGTTTTTACGCTGGATGCCCTTCCTAACGCAACCCTCCCCATTTATCCGGGCTTGGGACCGGCACTAGGAGTGGCTGGGGTTGGTTCCCTGACCGGGGATCAAACCCGGGCCGCAGCAGTGAGAGCGCCGCATCCTAGCCACTAGACCACTAGGGACCCTGACAAAAGGTTTAATTAATGCAAGGTGAGATGTTAATAAAATGATTTTTATTGCAAGTTTTTTTACCAATCATTTGTTTTTCACGATTTGCATAGTTGATTCTCCACAGCCTGCAGTGTTTAAAATACACCCCACCTCCCACCGAATCTGAACAGATTTAACAGTGGCTAGCACACAGACACGCATGTTTTGTAACTGCATGGGATTTCTCACTGCTTTTTTGCTCATTGTGTTTTGTCAGTACTTTAGATCAGAAGTTTCCAAACACCATGACTCAGACTGTTACCTGCCTGTGGGTTATTGGTTACTTGCTCTCTATCACAAAGCAGTAAAAATAAAACTATGAAGAAACAAGCTTTCTAGACAGCTCAAACAATTTTAATTCAATTTACCGTAATTTCCGGACTATTAAGCGCACCCAAATATAAGATGCACCCACTGAATTTGACAAAGATTTTTATTTTGAACATAAATAAGCCGCACCTGTCTACACTGAAACTAATGTGTAAAACTAAAACTTTTCACAGACTTTAACGAAAGACAGTGACTGTTACAACGGCTTGTATCTAAACAGTAGCCTACCAAGAAAGTCATTGTTCACTGTCTTCCTCCTTCCTTTCACAACTATTTCTCTCTGGAGTTTTTCTTTTGGCATCGTTGTGCGTTTAAAAATCACCAGCGGTGAAGCTTTTCTCCCGATGCCGTGCAGCTCAGAACACAGGTGAAGTGTGTTTTTTCATGCCCGGTTGTTTTCAGCGTGACGAATGATTCGCATTTCCTGTTGACAGTCCGAGTGAGCGGCAGGTCAAACGTCAGAGGAACCTCATCGATATTTATGATGTGGTGCGGCCTGATTCAGTGGGAGCGCGATTTATTATAAATAATTTCATTGGTTCACCTGAACCCGTTCGGCAATTTCATTGGTCTAATGTATAGGGGCTCGGTGTTTGGATTGAAGTTTGTGAAACTGGGAAAAACCCAGGAAAAATCCATATATTAGCCGATTCGTTGTTTAAGCCGCGGGGTTCAAAGCGTGGGGAAAAAGTAGCGGCTTATAGTCCGAAAAATACGGTAGTTTTATTTACATTCATGTCAGTTATAACCAGTCTGGCCATTCCCATCTGACCTTTCTCATTCAAAAAATTCTCACTATTTGCTATTCTTGCTCAGTAAATCTGTTTCTTTTTAGGTTCTGAAAACTGCTGTGCATGAAAATTAAAGAAATGTAGTCATCTTAAAAAACTCAAAACAGTCCAACTGAACAGTTATCAAGATCACATTTTCCCTTATTTGATGTTTAACATTTACTGATCATGCTTAAACATGAAGTTTCTAACCTCTACATGATTTTTATGCAATGTGCTGCTGCCACATAGCTGTAATATTGTACACAAGTGCAGAATATGTCATGTAACAGAGTGCCATTTTAAACATTATATAATACTGAAATATCCACTTGTACAATCTAATATGAGTGCTCAGAAATTTGACAATACAAACTTTAATCAACAGTTATCTTTGACTCAATCTTTGACTTTTCATGTAAAAAATTATAAGAATAATCCTTTATAAATGTTTGTCGGCTGTCACAAAAACGGCTCAGTATATGTGTACGATGTAGCCAAGTAGTACTCATTGTTTTCCGATTTGTGCCTAATGTTCGTTCAGCAATACTACAAAAACAGCATATGCAGTAAAACAGAACAAGGATCCGCAGCACAAAAGCTGGCAGGGTTACATTAATCATGTCTCCTGAGCACGCAGCCTCCACCGGGAAACACAGCTCCAGATCTGTATGCTCTCTGAACTTGGTGCTCTCACAAAAAAGGGATTAAATACTAAACCCTACCTATTTCCCCACAAACATTCCTTTCAACTGAATCCTAAATAAGCATGAATTGTTGTCCGGTCCCTTTTTATCACTTTTCTTTTAAATCTAGCTTTTTTTTAGGCAAGCAGAGCTGTGCATGCGGGTAGGAGTTAATTAGAAGCCTTAATACAGACAATACGATCAGGGGGGAGGACAGGATGAGGAGGTGATAACTCCCACTGTAAAACCATCATGGCAACTGTAAGAGCTGACCATATGTCCTTGGCACCTAAAGTGGTGTGGGTGTGTGTGTGTGTGTGTGTGTGTGTGTGTGTGCCTGTTTGTCTGTCGGTCTCTCTGTCTTGATTGAAGCAGAGCCGTTGGGCTGGTGGGATATGTTGGGGATAAAGGGCAAAAGAAATCCTTTCAGATCACAGGGCTAAAGAGAGACAGGCTGTCAGGATTGGATTTGAAATAGATTTATGAGGAAAATTAAGTCTCATTTCAGAGATTGCGGGAATAGTGCAGGAATAAGTGACGTATCTCCCAAAGGCATTTTTAGTTCATTCACTTCAACTATTCTTTTAATGTGATATATTTGTTTGTTAAATTGAAATCAGTGCTGCATAAACTAGAATAAAATGTGTTGTTATACTGAATGATTAATTGCAAATGTCTTTGAGAATACATGTGTGGATTATTCATAAAGAACAAGTGTACATATAAGCAATATATCGTGTAAAATTGACTTTTCCAGCACTTTTCAGTCTTTTGTGAGAGATATATTTAAAACAGGGATCTGGGTAAATAGATTCCCTTAATCCTGACTGAGAAGGCAAAGGCTGCTTGACACTGATTGCATTCTTGGCACACTTGACATGGGCATCGTCCTCTTGCCTTGGGGAGACAGAAAACAGCCTTCAGAAACATCTGATACCAACAATTAATCCAGTACTGCAGGCAACAGCAGCCCCTTCTGCCAGCCTGCACTATGAAGGCACGACATCATTACTGAAGCAGATTGACTACAAAACAGTCACTAGATTCTTTGAAAATTATTTCTAATAGATTTGTCAAATAAATGATAACTGTATAAGTGATAACTGTTTCTATTTAAATCATTTACTTTCATTATTTTAGTTTTATAATACAGCACAGTACAGAGATCTCTTAAGATAGAATTGTAGTTAGTGTGTTATATTTGTTGCAGTATTTGTATGTATGTATATATATATATATATATATATATATATATATATATATATATATATATATATATATATATATATATATACACATATCCTAACCTTTGCTTCAGTATATCTGATCAAATGCACATTATCATATTGTGCTTGTTAATATTATGAACAGACAGACAGACAGACAGACAGACAGACAGACAGATATATAGTCACACTCTTGATGTCACCGAAATGAGGATGGGTTCCCCTTTTGAGTTTGGTTCCATTCAAGGTTTCTTCCTCATAACATCTGAGAGAGTTTTTCCTTGCCACAGTCGCCATGGCTGCTCAAATACACATTGTTCACCGTAACTGCTTTGAAAAGCTGCTTTGAGACAATGTCTGTTGTGAGAAGCGCTATAGAAATAAACTTGACTTGACCATCTAAGGGAGTTTTTCCTTGCCACAGTCACTGCAGGCTGCCTATCAAATATAAACACACATAATTCACTTATATTTTTTGTTCTATAATTCTTACATTCTCTAAAGCTGCTTTGAGACAATGTTTATTGTGAAAAGCACTAAAGAAATGAACTTGAGCTTGAACTCTAACTTAACAGTAAGTGTACTTTATCACACTGGTCATGTAGCAAACACTCTTTTAAATCAAGTATAAAATCCCTAATTCAGAGGAGTAAAAGTAATCAATTTGTATTAACAGTGTACATGGACTCATACTTGCTGATTTGCACATCTGCATTTAAATAAAATTGCCTGATTCAGAATTTGTGAAAAGGTCAAGGGTAAAAGTGTTCAAAACCTTTTACAAAAAAATAAAAAAAACATCTACATTACTCTTGGCTTAAGATTTGCAAGTGTATGTTTTTGGTGTACTGTATGTCACCTGATTAGCCATAGTTGATATATTACTCGACTATTCAATAACCTTTAGCTGGAGTAAAAGTCCCTGGAGTAAAATCTGTCGCTGGCCATTTTGGCTACTCTCCCAGGCAGTGTTGTTCTTTCACACAACACCCTGTTCTTATCTGCTTGAATGAAAAGATGACCTTTCAAAAATGCATTTTCAAATGGCTGTTAAAATCTGTCAAAATGGTGTAAATAATATGTGGTCTTTGGCTCAAAAAAAAAAAAAAAAAACCTCAATGAACACTTACACCAGCTTCTCCATAATTCTTGTAGGCAGGATATATGTTACCTACTTAAGTCCTAATATACCAGGTGATTGGTTGTTCTAATGTTAATGGTGAACATACACAATACAGGCACCATATTAAACATCATATTTGAACACCACACTGAAAATGATGGACTGACAGAAGGACTGCTATGAATCAATAGATAAAGTATAATTAACTACTGAGTGTGCACTTAACTGACAGTTTATCACTGTTTATTACATTGCCAATGAACTGATAAATAGGTATGCTTATTCAAAGTACATGCAAACTTATTCACAGTTCATCGAATTGTATCCATTAGACTAATGATATTTTGATTAAGCTAATTCTCTGTTAATGAATCTAACAATCTGTTTATTAAACTACAGATCATTAGCAACATTTGCATCAGGTCTTTTAGTGTATAAGAGCAACTGAATGTGATGTGTAGCCGATAGAAAATGTCTAGAAAGGCACGAGAGTGACTTTCTACAGGGTGTGTAATGAAGCAAAAATGTTTTCCCTAGATCTGAGCCGTAATTAACAGATCATTAGCTTAATTAACATTAAACCACTGGTGTTGGTATGTTACATGTTTGGTTTTTATATCCAGTTTATAAAACCCCTGTTCAATGGCATTTAGAAGTGAAGAGTGAGTCTGTAGACTGTTGGTTAGCTCTTCACAGTGACTCGTTGCTAATTTCTTATCAAATGCATTTATGAATACCTAACTAAGAGTTGGCTAAAATATTTATTATGCTAATACGTGGCCTTTTTAAAAGCAATCAATTAGATCCTTACTGTGTAGTGGTAATTAGCTGCTGAAGTGTTTCTTAAATAGCGGATACATAAATAAAAAACAATATACATAAATCAGCTTACAATTTGAACCGCATTCTTCAACATTTTTTTATGCTGCACAAGCGTTTGAGGCATGACATTGTCACCGTATTGTCAACAAAAGCAAATGCACAGAGGGTCATATGATGTTTGATGCTAGTAAAGCTGATCTTCTTGGGTCAGATGACTAAAATCCAGTTAGTTAGTGAAAACAAGGCACAGTACACATTAGCAACAAAGAAAACAAAATTCACCTAGTGAAGAAAACCATCCACTTGGTTGAACCAATTAATTCCTGGATCAACTGTAAACCCGGTCAAGTCATTATGATTTCTTGTAGCTGTAATTTCTTCAGATTTTAATTGGGAGGCCAACTGCGTCTTCATCTGTCTCAAGTATAGAAAAAGATAAAAAAAAAAAACTGACCTAATTTACCCAAAAGCACTAACTATACAGTTTTACTCTGCCTTCTTCACCTGCTAATTAACTGTGTTTTTGGTTTAAACACTATGCAGTATGTTACCTTTACAGCAAACAGGATTGTCGGTTGCACTTCTTCCTAGCCTACAATAACAAAAGAAAACGGTCAAGATCATTTCCAAGACAGAGAAATTTTCTTCTCTCGGACTGCAATCTTGCTCATTATAAAAATACACAAACTATTTTTGGAATGTTGATTTACATATTCATGGAACATTATTATTATTCATGGTCAAATACTAGTATCTGTAGAGTTTCAGTATGCTAAGATTTACACATACAGCATACACTATATCCAAAATATACAATTTACAAAAAAAATACACTGCATATTGTAAGTTAAAATGCTCAATGTCTAGGCTGTGCAGTCTACACAAACTGAAAAATGTCCACACTGAACCATTAGATTTAAACATCTTTCTTTTATTTAGATTCTTAATTCTCTACTTGTTGCAATTTCTGTCCCAACATAACCATTTGTAGGTCAATTTAACTGATCTGGAGGGGCTTCACTGAAGGCAATCACTATAAGAAAAGCAGACACCTGGGCCCCCTGAATACTGATTGAACCCCTGATGTCTTGAATGGAAATGCCAAAGGTTACAATGTGAAAAGAGCAGCTTACTAGCACATCTGAGAGGTGGTTAAGATTAGTGGAAGCTTGATAGTGTAAGATTTAAGGGACTATCTTTACTATATGGCCAAATGTTTGAGGGTAACTGAGTCGTAAACACCTTATTCTATTTAATTAATACTAATAGATGTTTTCATCATTGCTGAAATAACACCATCCATTGACTTCTGGGATGGTCTTTCACTAGCTTTAGGAATGCGTTTATGGGGATTTGTGTCATTTAGTCACAAGAGCACAAGAGGTTGAGTACAAATGCTGGTTGAAGAGGCCTGGCTAGTATCCCATGATTGATGTGCAGGACACTTCAAACTTGGCAAGCTATGTCTTCAAAGGATCTCACTTTGGGCACAGGGACAATGTTATGCTTTGGGCCCCTTACTTCCAGTGGGAGAAAATCATAATGCTACAGCGTATAAATACATTCTAAACAATTACATGCTTCCAACAAATGTGGCAACAGTTGCATAGCGTATCATGAGGAAACAAGAAGAAAAAAATCAGGAAAGGGCTGTTTACTTCTGAACTTGAGCCCATATATCAAACTCTACACATTCTTGATTTCTGGTGCTACTTTATTATGGATGAGAATTACTCGGTGTTCTGATGTAGCTCTCTACTGAGGATGAGAATCATTTATTACAGAGCACAGGGAGGGAGGAAACATGACCTGGACCACTTTTTAAAGTTATACTGTAGGTCTGACATGTGCTGAGCTTTCGGTCAATACAGAAACATTCTCTAGCCTAACAAACCCAGTTTATCTCCTGGAGCTGCAAATTAGACCATTGCATGTAAATATAGAAAGTCAACCTACAGGTGTTGTGTGGAAAATTGTTATTTCATGCATCTATCTAGAGTACATGTTTCAGTTTTTCTTTAAGAATACTTGCATGGTATTATGAAATCTACTACTACTATTTCTTTCGGCTTCTCCCATTAGGGGTCGCCACAGCGGATCCTCCGCATGTTTGATTTGGCACATGTTTTAATGCTCGATGACCTTCCTAACGCAACCCTCCCCATCTATCCTGGCTTGGGACCGGCACTAAGAGTGGCTGGGGTTGGTTCCCTGACCGGGGATCGAACCCGGGCCGCAGCGGTGAGAGCGCCGCATCCTAACCACTAGACCACCAGTGAACCTCGCATGGTATTATGAAATCATGGGACATTATAAAATCAGTTCCTCTGTGTCCACACTGCTACACAGTAACACAGACAATAGGCCGTATTTTGACACATTATCAATATATTTACTTAAGAATAATTTCTCAGCACTTTTTTCACACCTGCACAGACCACAACAAAAACAAGACTACCACCATTTCGAACAGACTACACTACATATAATGTCTCTCAGGGTTTTACAGAGCATAATCTAGGCTGGAGTGCTTTACTGAGGAAACTATTTTAGATAATTGAAACATAGTATGCTCAAGTGATTTTGCTAACTTGATTTGTGAAAATATGTTAGCATGTAATGTTCACAAAAAAACGTGCCATCAGGAACACAGCAGCGGTGCAGCACTGTGGAGTGAGCTGGATTTTAACAGCGACACTTTTATTCATTTTATCCTTTTTTTTTTTTCGAAGGAGCTATGTCTCAGATCCCCTACAGAGCTTCAATGCCAAGCACCTCATTAAGCAAAGCAGAACCCAGAACCAGTTTAGCTGAAGCACTGCAGTGTCAACCAGCCCTGTAACTATTAGAGCGTGAATCCAATGTGCTGGTTTGCTTTACCATAATGCCAAGATTCATAATATACAGGGCATTTGGAAAACTAGATAGACAACTGTAGAGGGAACCTTTGTGGAGTCTGGCAATCTTCCGTCTGTTTCTTTAGCTAGTGCAATTATCATTGCCCAGGGTGCCACAGGCAATTTACAGCTAGCGCTTGATCTGACAGGCTCACAAAAATAGGGCACTATGTTGTAAAAGTAAAGGACTTAGATGGAAAAAAAATTGTGTTACATGTGATCAAAAGGTGCCAGACTGCCTGGACTATCAACTAGCGAAAACCTCTTAAGAGCTGTGTTTTCTTGCTTTCTGCCTTTACTATTCGCCTAAGAGTTTTTGCACAGAGTGAGACCACTGTACCGAAAATCAACAGCATCCGAAAGAGATTTATAAAGATGTTGGTTTTCCCCACCAGGGCATATGGATTGTTGAACAATTTTAAGAAAAATCACCTTCGGAATCCAAATCTGTGATGCTAGGGATGCTACATACTGTAGCAGCAAATGAAACACAATCATAAAACTAAAACGAATAATTGCTAGCTTATTCTCCAGCCGAGAATTTTGTCTCTCCTGAACAGAGGTTCATGGTTATTATTTTTTTCATTACCTTGAAAACTATTGTGTTTCAGATTCATGGGAATCGCAGATCAGAGTTCACCACTGATGGTTTTCCAGTAAGCTGTGTTTGTTAGTTATTAAAGATAGAGGTTATATTTCTTCCGGAGGCATGTATGGATCTCTCCAAGCAATGCAATTGGCTATTTGTTAAATTAAAAACCCCAATAACAGCCCTTTAAGCAATTCATTTTGGTATGTATAATTAGCAGTTAAAAACACAGCACCAATCATATCATCCAATTAGCTTACCAAACTGTTTTTTTTTTTTTGTTGTTTTTTTTTTGCTGTGAGCACTATGTACTTTAAAGCAATTGATTAATTCTGGGAGATTAATTAGACATCTCTAATCAAATCAATGTTGTATCACAAGACATTAAAAAGCATGATGTCTGAGAATGTGTATAAACGGATTAAACCTAAGGCCATAAGAGAGAAGAGTGCAAAATGGTGTGTCTTCTTTGAAATGTCTTTTAACATCCTCTGTGACTGGAAAAGTCATTAGTCATGTCTGTTTACTTTTCTACACCATGGCTTTCAAGGACATAACACTTGGCAAATGAAGGTGGCACATAAAAAGGGACAGTAATCTTTTTATTTTTTGGCCAGACTGAACCGTTGTGCCACCAGAGTGATCCTATGCTCCAAGCATATGATTGAGAAGTCCGTGTGGGTGTTTGATATTTTTCAATGCTTGGCTACTCGACCCTGCAGTCAGCAGGAGCTATCAGAATCAATTTAGTGCTGGTGTGCTTGGCATGCTCTATGATCAATAAAAGAGAGAAACTCATTAATAAGGGAATTGGGGGACTGGAATATGGGATATGAGTCTGGCCTTTAAAGATAATGAACTCAGCCATTGCAGGAGCTGTCTCTGAAACAGAATGAAAATATTGGTTCACTGGTACAAAAATAGGCACTCAGAGAAAAAAAAAAACTTCAGCAATCACCTGTTTGCCGTCTTGTTTTTTCGAAAATGGTTATCTTTACCGAACAATCACAGCCTATTCATTATTTGTATCAGACTCTTTCACGGCATCAATGTTGCAATCAACAGTGCATTAGCCTTTGATTGCATAGTTTCTGTTCAACATTACATCTGACAAAGCAAAGAAAGTAATGCAAGACAGAAGAGTTCAGAATATGGCCTTTAGTCCAATAAGAACCTCTGCAGTACAGTGCTTTCAGTTACCAAACATGCCTAAATACAAGAGGGTGTAAAGACAAAATCAATTTGAAATAGCAAATTGGTCAAACATATGGATACATAGATTGACATAGTAAAAAAAAAGAAAAATATTTTAAAAACTTATATTGTAGGTAAAATTTTATACACAACAATGAATGCATGCTCACTGGTTCTCTCATGGATGTCACATTCCTGGTTTGTGTTTGTCTGGGTGGGTGTGCATGTGATAAAGAGAGACAAAGAGAGAGAGAAAGAAGGAGACACCCCCCTTATTTGCAGGGATTGCAGCCCCTATACTGTTACTAATGTTAGATTTAGACACAATAGCTATGCTGGAACTTACTCAATTGGCAGAAAATTTGTGACAATAAATGTATCACAGATAACGAATGTAACAATTTTTCAACAAATAAAAACAGCGAAAAATTTTCGAAAAAAATAATTCAAAATTAGGGTAAATCAGTAGAAAATAAATTACTAAAAGTTTTTGGAAACCAGACCATCAAACCAATATGTGCTTGTTGAGCACCCCATTACAGATTTAGTCCCCACTTTGTTGTAATAATAAGTTTCACTCTTCTGAGAAGGCTTTTAAGATTGGCTTTCAGAGTTTGGAGCATGGCTGTGGGGATTTGCTCATTCAACCTCAAGAGCATTAGTGAGGTCAGGCACTCATGTTGGGTGAGAAGGTCTGGGTTGCAGTCGATGTTCCAATTCACCACAAAGGTTTTCAGTAGGGTTGAGGTCAGAACTCCAGCAAAAGTAATTTTATTGCTACAGCATACACTGACATTCTAGACACTTGAGTTTTGAAGATGAAATTTTGAAATGTGTTAGAAATAATCAGGAGAGATAAATACAGGGGCAGATCCATTTAAAAGTTAAGAAGAAATATGAACTCTAAAAGCAAATATGATACTAAAAGCAAAGAAATTTCAGCCTGATTTTTTCCAGCCATGTGTGGTTCTCCCCAAACGTCTAACACAAAGTAGGAAGCACACAACTGTAAAGAATGTCTTTGGATGCTGTAGCATTACATTTTCCCTTCACTTGAACTAGGAGACCCAAATGTGTTCCAGCATGACAATGCTCTTGTGCACAAAGCCAGCTTCATTAAGATATGGTTTACATGGGTTTGAGCAGAAGATCTTGAATGGCCTGTTATAGAGGTCTGACCTCAACCCTATTGGAAAGAATTGGAAAACTGACTGCACTCATTTATAAATGCATAAATAATAAATGATAAATATGATTATTTATAATTAAATATTAAATAATACATTGTATGCACATATAGGGCTGTATTGCATCAGTGATAAATAGCATTGATTAGATAAATGCAATGAAATGTATTAAATATTATTTCTGTTTCTGTATTGTTTTATTTCATATGAAATGTCATCATCTGAAAGAGGTATACATATCTGTGTCACTGATACAGAATGAAATCAATGCCATTCCCACACTTCCCCTGAATAGTGTAATACAAATGGGAAAAGGTAATATCATGTGAGATATGGCACTCTATTTTAAGTCATGTGAGAAAATGTGCCTATTAAATACACTCCTCCTTGCACTGCTGAAAATGTAATCTGCATGGTTAGATATTCATTACTTCCTGCACTGTTCTTCACAAGCCTTTCACATTTTCATAAAGCAGAATAGAAACACAAATCAAATAATTATACATGTAGTTACTTATTTGCTTTTTTTCTAAACTGGCCTCAAAATGATTTTCGTTCAGGGCATGTTCCTGCCCATGCAGCTGGCTATTGAGATGGAGCACGTAGGGTTGGCTTTGTAAATAAAACAGCCTCATTAGGGAACACCTGCAATTACATCCAGAAGCTGCAAATGTGTAGCCGAATTGCAAAGCAAATCAGCGAAATTAACAAAATGCAAAGCTAAAAACCGCAGACTACGTGTTAGTTAGTTGTGCACATCCATTATTGCTCAATTCCTGCGAGCACTACTGCTTACATTAATGCGTTAAATGCTTGAGCTACAGCATCTGCACCCTACCAGTTGTATGACTCTGAACCAGTGCTAATATATTCAGAAAACATTTATTTCAAATGGCATTAAAATACTTCAGTATGATAAATAATATGACATTTTAGCATTGATTGGATGATATAGTATACTTATAGAAAATTATCCTATAAGGGTTTTTTTTGTGTGCATAATTAAGGATTTTGGATTGCTAGAAAAAAACATCCTATATACCCATTAAATATAATAGATTCAATCTTTGATCTATTTGTAAATTATTTTCCAATTCATGAACGTATAATTGTATAAAATTATGCAAACATTTCTTACAAGGTGAAAAAGACAATACATATCCTGAACTCGGATACTGTCTGTGCAGAATTTTGCAATTTCCCCTTATATCTGTATAGGTATTCCCCTGGGTTCTCCGGTCTCCTTTTTTTGCATCCCAAAAACATTCTAGTAGGTGAGCTGACTGTCTGAAATTGGCCCTGGGTGCCAATGTTCATGTGCTTGTGCATGCAGAAAGAGCTACATGAAAAGTTGCAAAAAATCAATGACTGAAATGATGAGCAAGATGAGTGAACCATCATCTTACCCAATGCTAACCCAATCTATTACGATTTACCTTAGTCCTACCCTAACTAATCTTCCTAAACCTGAACAGCATGGAGAAATGGGTGTCTCATTTTGCATGACACATTTGAAAATGAGAATATGTGCAGATTTATGAGCAGTGGTGATGGATGCTTTCAAGCAGCTGGTGCTGTGCAAGCACATGCTATTGCTGCTGCTTTGTGAAGGGAAAGAAAACAAGATGCAGTGCACAGTGCCAAGCATCATGGCATTCTTTACACATAGGATTAGGAAGTGAATATGCAACACCCTTCCAAATGACGCACCAGAGCTTTAATTTCTGAACGTATATTTTCTGTATTGCAATTTGTACAGTGCTTTTTGAGAAGAAAAAAGTTGTTACAATGATGAACAAAAGAAAGTAAGCCTTCTTTAGATTTGCCAGAAGGTCACAGAGAAACAGGCTTTAATAGTTGTTCTCTGCCTTGCAGCCCCATTAAACTGCCTGATGCATTCTGCGATGTTGAACAAAAGAGATAGTTAGCCTTTACGAAGTTCAATTAGACCGAAAGTTTAATGCAGCAAGGAACAGGGGAGATCCTGACATCAAGTTATACTCATCCAGTTCATTTTTAGAGATACAGGGACACTTAAATCAAACCTCCAAGGAATCCTTGAGCCACCTGCAGCCCCTTTACATGCTGTGACTGGCCTAGTTCCTTTCTCAGAGGAATATGTGAGCTCCTGCAATAGGAAAAGAAAAGTGCTCATGCTAAAGTACAGCATCAAATATTCATCCAGCTGTAACCAACAAATGCACACAAACACTGACATGCTCCCTTACTGTTGTGGGATCACCTGCCGATGCACACAAGTACACACATACACAAAAACAGGAAGCAGCACCGTGAGGTGTCAGGTGAGGCACATGGCAATGGGGCACCACTTTGTTCTGCTATGATAATGAAATGGAGAAGTGGTGCTCACTGAGCCCAACCTGTCACACCGTTTCATGCCTACCACCACACTTCTGCTCAACATCAAAAAACACAAGAAGCTGTCAAGCTTGGGCTGCAACACTCTCATGTAGCTCAGACTTCACACTGTTAGTCTCTACTCTTGGGACCGAGAACAATTCATTTGTCCAGGGTAATCAGACAGGACATTATTACAAATACACGTTTTTACACATATTCATATCTATTTTATCTGAACATAATCTTACCTTTTCATAGTTTTTTACATATTGCATCTGCTTTTAAGATTATTTTTTGTTCATATTTATTATGTACATAATTATCACTTAGATGGCACACTTGTCACCTCATAGCTCCAGGGTCCTTATTTAAATCTTGAGTTTGAATTATTGTCTCTGTGGATTTTTGCTTGTTCTCTCTGTACCCATGGGTTTCTGAGCTTCCTCCACCTCCAAAAAATATGGTAATTTGAAGATTCTAGAAGACTGGTGTTGCAAATTTAAGTGGGTGTGTGCATAATGCCCTGTGAAGAATTGACACTACATTCTTGTTAAATTCATACCTTATACCACTACTATGACCCTGATTCACTCTCTATCTATCTATCTATCTATCTATCTATCTATCTATCTATCTATCTATCTATCTATCTATCTATCTATCTATCTATCTATCTATCTATCTATCTAAAGTTAGATTGCATTACCGTAATTTCCAGACTATAAAGCGCACCCATATATAAGCCACTGAATTTGACAAAGATTTTTATTTTAAACATAAATACACTGAAATACACTGAAACTAATGAACTTTACACAGGCTTTAATGAAAGACAGTGTCTGTTACACGGTGTAACGGGTGAAATATGTTGCGCTTCCTTTAGGAGCATAGCGGTATTTTGGGAATAGCCTGCCGCCGCATTTTTCCACTATTACTGCATGTGTGGAGGCCGAGGAATATGTCCTTATTATTTTCTGATGCTCATTTCTAAGTTTCTTTGACTAACCCGTAACGCTGTTGCCAAGAAAAATAAAAAAGCACGAGTTTTGGAAACCTGTGTGTGCTTATATGATTTCTGTTGCAACTGGAGTTAGTGAGTATTTCTCACAAGTATTTCTCTCGGGAGTTTATCTTTTGGCATCGTCGTGCGTTTGGATGGAAGTTTTTTCTCCCGATGCCGTGCAGGTCAGAACACAGGTGAGGTGCGTTTTTTCGTTTCCGTTTGGAAATTTCATTGGTCTAATGTTATGGGGTTCAGTTTTTTGGCTTGAAGTTTGTGAAACCGGGAAAAACCCAGGAAAAATTCATAAATAAGCCGCTTCATTGTTTAAGCCGCGGGGTTCAAAACGTGGGGAAAAAGTAGCGGCTTATAGTCCGAAAAATTCGTTAACTCTGTATTAGCACTGTATGTGTACTCTGCAAACAGTGTGACCATCCAAAAAAAGATCACTTTTTATACTGATAGAACTTTAAACATTTTGTGTTTGTTATTGACATTTTGACCACATTTTGAACACATTGACCAACTAATCAGTCTAAACAGGGGTAAATAAAAAGTACTTATTTATTCTTCCTTTTTCAAATTCAGACTATGTCTCATCTTTTAAGAGTCCATGGTGCAAGTCAAATTGGTAACATAAAGCATCAGTTCAAACATAAAATGACTACTTAGATTTATTTTCTTGCATAAACTCATGAACTTGTGAATTGTTAAATACAGAAGAGTAACTGGAAAATATATCAGATCTCAATCTGTCCGAGCATCTGTGGGACGTGCTGGGCAATCAAGTTTGATCCACAGAGGCCTCAACTTACAGGACTTAAAGGTTCTGCTGCTAATGTCTTATGCCAGATACCACAGCATACCCTCAAAGGTCTTGTGGAATCCATGCGTCAATAGGTCAGAGCTGTTTTGGTGGCCTAAACGACCTACACAATACTAGGTAGGTGGTTTTAATATTATGGCTGATTTAAATATATGGCTGATTATAACTGATTGGTTTGTGTGTGTGTGTTTGTGTGTGTGTGTGTGTTTGTGGTTGTGTGTGTGTGTGTGTGTGTGAGAGAGAGAGAGAGAGAGAGAGAGAGAGAGAGAGAGTGATAGATATAGACAGAGAGAGACAGAGAGAGATTCAAGCAGATGGTTGGTGTAAGGGTTGATAGAACCTCTTTGATTCCATACAGGAGGGAAGGAGGAGCGTTTGATCAGAGTCTCAGACTGAGCAGCGTCTCTGTCTGCTGCTGACAGTCTGTACTTTTCCCTTCTGACAACCACGACAAGATGGATTATTTATGCTCACATCAGCTCTCATGCTGTCATGAGACTGAGTGTGTCAAAAAAAAAGAAATGATCCCCTGTGTATTGCTTTTTACCCTAAAGATTTGTCAGAGTCCAACATCAGGACAACAGTGTTCAAGATATGCCATCCTTTAAGGCACATTAAAGCCTCTGAAGGACCAGCACATTTCATAATTGACCAAGGCCTTTTTCGCCTGTGCTGCAATGCATGTGCGCCGCAAGCCTGGGTTTCAAATGTGAGGTTGCTGTGGAAACAGTGAGCCTGAAGCGTAGCCCAATATTGAATCCGAGGCCTTTGTGCACGCATCTATTCATTTGAGTTCTTCTGTAAGTTAACAGAGTGGGGAAACTTTTTCATCCTGAGAGCCACAGTTACTGTGTGTGCAGTTACTGTTATGGAGACTTATTTGCTTCTTCTTCAGATCTGACACATATTCGAACAAATGTGTTGATTATAGCTGCACAATGTGCTGAAAATGCTAGGGATAGAGATTGTGGGGGAAAAAACGTCAGCAGCAGCCGCATTGCACAGGAATGAGACTCAAGTCAAGGTGTTGTTAAATTATCAGGTAGAATATGCCGAGGGGAGAGAAGAATAACAGAGAAAATTATGCAGATTAATTTAAGACCATCAGATCTGCTAATTTGTTGTAAATGAAATCCTTCCTCACAGTATGTTCATCCAATTAGAGTGCTGTAAATTCAGGATGGAGCACTTCCTGATACATTTATCGCAGCTGACAGTGGAGTGTTATTCATGCAATGAATAATTGTTTGCTTTCCTGCTTTTTCCTGCTCCCCCACCCCCCTTCATATTTGCTCCATTCTCAAATGAGCTATGTCTAGGCATTGTTCTGAGTGGAGCCATTTTTCATATACAGATGAAGAAAATAGATCACATTTCAGACAGACACACACTGAATCAATAACTCTGGTCTTGTTATTAAACAGGTCTACGTTTTTCAGTCAATGGCATGTAGAAATGACTTGAAATGGATAAGGAATGTTCAGTGTCGCCACTTTCCTTTCAAACTACAATACATCTAGCAGAACATCTGCAGGATGTTGCTGGCATGATGAGATGATATTTAAATGCAGCTGTAAAAAGACTTGAGACACTGGGTGCCAAGATGATGTGCTTTATCTTAACAAGGCAGCTGGTTGAGGTGTCTGAAGACGCTATGTTGACATTTCTTTTAATCTTGCCAACACTGTCACATGTCTAATGTTAACAGCCTTTTTAGTTTTTTCTCAGTCTATTTACTTTCTATCATGAGATGAGAAGTGTAAGACCGGGAAGGAAATACTGTAGAGGATGAGCTGTTTAACAATTCTGGCATTCTTCATTAGAGGGAACACATGAGAAAGAGGAAGAATAAAAATTTTGACTTGTCTGACTGTAGATGTTAAGCATTGTGAAGCACTGTAAGTCAAGCTCAGTAAGCAGTGGCATTGAAATGGGTAATGGTCAAATTGATGAGGTATATTCTGGGCACAATTTTTGGATGGAGGCAAAATAAACATCTAGAATGTTATCTCTCCGCACAGGCTGAGTCTCGTCTCTCCTCAGGTAAAGTGTAGCTTGAGTGTAGTCTTTGAAATCTGCTGAATACGAGGATATGAAAAAAAGTAAATACCTCTATGTTACTAAACACAACTAGGCAAAAAATACTCAAAAACTCAGTGTAGAATTGGACGAACTGTGCATGAATTGCAGTAAGGAATGTAATTTGCTAAACATGTCTTGAATGTCACATTTAAACCTTAAAGAAAACTTTTTAAGGCAGGTAATCCCAAACATTTTGCACAAACCTCCCCAAATAAACATTTATTTTTATGACTCCAAACATTAGGATTTTTCCTCAATATTTACCATAATTACACTTCATCACACATCAAAAGAAATATATATTTAGGCAAATTCAATTTAATTATTTATTTATTATCAATTTATTTATTTGTAGTTGAAAGAGTTTTGTAAATCAACCACAATCCCTATATTGGCAACCCGTTCTTTAGAGCTAATGCTAACAGGGCTTTATGACATGTACATGAAACATTAAAATGGACACAAACCTATGCAATCATTTACAACATCTTTTTTCAGCTTCATCCACATTGTTGGTTCATCATGTGTAACACTGACATACTCACAGTACACTTAGCTACAAAGTCATGTTTTTGCACATTGGTATATTTAATTTACATTTACATTTGTGGCATTTAGCCCTTGTCCAGAGCGATGTATAAAAGTGCTTTGAGTCTCTAGCAATAAATAAATCTAGATTACAAACTTAAGAAGTGTTATTTTACGTCAGTTTAAGTGTTTCAGGAAGAGGTGGGTCTTCACCTGTCAATTCACCTGTAAATTTGGAGTTGTCTCCAACTTTTGTCCTTTATACATAAAAGAAAAAGTAAAAAACAGCTGGGGATAAAAATAACATAATTCCAAGCTTGATCTTTTATATACTGTTTCACATCCACATCAGTTGAGGCTATTATTTTTTGCCTTATTACAATGATTTATAACACCCAAATGCCACATGACTTTAGTGCATTACATTAAATGCAAATAACACAATCTATATCTAAAATAATTTATTATTTTTATCTAAAACTAATATTTTAGATAGTAATCTAAAATATTTGTTTTATGAAGCATAAAAAAACCAAAAGCTTTACACTTCCATATTAAGCTCCAGTTCCAGTCATGGACAAATAGCAGCACTTAAGTGTAGCATGACACTGTATGCTTTAAGGGGGTTAATTTTGCTGACTTGGCATCGCTCTGGGCATTGCTAATGGTAGACTTGAATAATGATGAAAAGCATGAATACAACACCTGTGAGTATCACAGAAGCCATCATTTGTTTGCGCCAGTTCCACCCAGAAGTGCTTAGAAAGTAGTAAGGAGTATCAAAGCATGAAGATAATTTGCTCAAACAGATCCCAACTATTAGGGCTGTAAATATTGTGACTTTTTAATCACTGAAAGTCAGAGTAAATCGTTCAGGAGAGTGAGAAGGAGGGTGAGGATGTAAATTAATTTATTTTGTCCAAAAAAGTGCAGGCATCGGCAGTGTTAGGAAGTGGCGCGTGTAATTCATCATGGAAGCATTAATTATGCTGCATATTCTCCGAGGATCCTGACAGTAATGAAGCAGCTTGTGGTGAAGGGCCTCCGCCTCCATGCCAAACCCTCTTACGCTGGAAAAAACCCCAGCACAGTCAGCTGACACCGACTCTACACTTAAGTAACGCTCTACCGAAAGTTCTTAGACAATAACAATAACCTATTCACAAATATCCCAGAGGTCCCTGCTAGTTGATGTAAGACACTATTAAAGGGAAAAAGCCATATAATAAAAGAGTCATGCGATTCATGTGAGTCATTGTTCAGTCTAATCAACCATTTAGCAGTGTTGGAAAGAGTACAAAACACATGTAAAAGTCAATGTAAAAGAATGGTTACTGTAAAAGTAAAAAAGTAAAAGCAGTAAGAACAAATTAAATCATCTGTCAAAAAACTGCTCGAATAATAACTTTACAAAATACTTTTTATCTGTCTAAAATTAACAACTAATCCAAAATGTTCTATATCTGAAAAAAATCCATTTGTGAACTTTTATTTTAACTAACCATGTAAGCTAAACTGTCACGAACACCACATCAGTTGTACAATTAGAATAGTGTTAGTATAGAATGGCATACATTTAGATGTTTTAAAATACAAATAATAATATAATATAACAAAGCTAGCTAACAAGTCAGATGCTGTTGGAAGTTGAGCAGCTTGCTAGGTGGCTATCTCTTTGATTCATATGTGTCTATCTATCTATCTATCTAACTACCTATCTATCTATCTATCTATCTATCTATCTATCTATCTATCTATCTATCTATCTATATATATATATATATATATATATATATATATATATATATATATATATATATATATATATATATAGTATAATCTTTGAGTTGTTAGTATTTAGTATGTGCCATTTCTTTTTTTTGCTTGATTGACTGTATGCACTCAAGCCATCATGGACTCAACAAATATGTACAAAAGCTTATGATTAATTTTGGCTTAAATCCATCAACATGCTGCCTGAACACAAGCTTTAATACAGGAGATTAGACATAAGAAAAGTCAGTATCACAAATTTATTTATTTAAATAGAGATCTAGAAATAATACAGCATCTCAAATATAAATATGTACAAGATATTGAAGATTTACTTTAAATTTCAAAATGAAAAAGCCTGTTGTTTAGTTGAAAAAATAAATATCACAATGGTCTCAGACTTATGTACTGTATGAGCTTACCTACTCTAATAAAAGCACACCTAGTGTATTGTCTTACATTAACTTAGTATTTAAATAATAGCATTAATGAGTCACAGTTTGTCATCTCTGCTCTTCTCCTTTGCAGTATAGAACTGCAAGTTAGTAGGGAACAACATTTCCTGTGAAAATAACAAATGTATTTGTTCTGAGTCGGTCAATTCTAATTGAATACGCCAGAAGCAAAGCTTTAAAGGAGGTAGAAAGTGGTTAGCTGCTATCATTAAAAGAGAAACATTCTGTTCCTTCAAGCATTGACTTTAAGATTGAACATATAGACCAGTATTTGTAACTTAAATGCATGAGGACTACAAAGGTTTTTTAGCTAGTCAGATATCATACAGAAACCTTAGAAATGACCAGATTCTAAATACAAGTTTGATAACACTATTGTTAATAATAAAGTCTGCCAAAATTAACAGACTAGAAGTACCCAGATTTATTTACAAAGGGCTTGCATGGCTGCAGATTCTCACTTGTACTAAGCAAAGCACACCTGATTCCACTTGTTTAATCAGTCGATTTGGTTTTTAAGTGGCTAATAAATTGCATCATGTGTGGGCCTTTCAGTTTTTTACTTGGGAATTGACACAGAATTCAAGTCATGTGGTAGAATAGAGGGTGTGGGTAGCTGTCTCCAATTGTTCCTAATTGAAATCCTTCACGCTTTGTCATTTCGCTTAATATGTAAAAATATTAATTGTTTTTTATCTGATAAATAGAATTTGCATATAACCATGCTCATAATAAATATTAAACATCTTCCTCATCTTTTGTGGAGTTAATGTGAGATGGGAAATTTATTTGTTCATATCAATTTATTAGAAACGATTGAAATAAAGCAGATAACTTTATTTACTTGAATGCACAGCAGTTACTTGCCTTCCTTTACATTTCCTAGAGGATTATATAAACAGTTTTATTCTCATATGTCGTAAATGGTGTGTATGACAGAAATAACGTCTTTTTTTTACAGATTTGGCTTTACAATTTATTTCACAATAAATATCTAATTTCTACACCAAATTCTCTGGCATTGGACATGTTCTGCAATTAAAAATAGTCAAATCCCTCTTGTGTTCCCCTGTAAAAGTGCCTAGACTGCAATAAAGAGAGGATCCTGTGCATTATTGTGACTTTCTATGCCTTATGGCTCATGAGTCCTTTGGCACCTCTCTCCTTTTTGGAATCCTGTCTTACCACTAATTTCACTGATTGCTGTGTAAAGCACTGCTAATGAGATATGAACCAAAGCCAATTCATATTTAGGGTCCATTTTTCAGTGAGGCAAAATTCTCCATCTGGCAAAATCAGAGTTACTATCCTCTATCCAAAGCTGACTACAATCAAAATTAATCCACTATCACTCCTACAGCAGCAGGAGAAATGAACCGACCTGCCAGTTGCCTTTAATGTGGACCCTTTCTTCCCCATATGAGTGCAGTTAAAGGAAATATGAACACCAAGGCGTGGAGTACAAGTGTGTGGGCCTTTAGCTGTAATAGCACATTCTTCATCCTGGAGAATTGGATGTCAGCAATTCACCCGTAACTGAACAGAATTCCCTCAGGCTGCGAAGTTAGAAGAAACAGCTAGTCAGAAAGAACAAGTGTGACTGCTCTCTTGAGCAACAATTTTCTTTACACATTACACTTTCGGGGTGAGTCAGCAATTGTGAGCAAAGTGCCCTTTAAAATAAAAGTTGTGAAGACAATAAGAGGGTCTCCAGTGGAAACATATATGGTAACATTCATTTGATGTTGAAAATTAAGCTTTAAACAATTACGTCAGAAGAAGTTTGCTATATCAAAGTGCATGATTTGAAGTGTTTTTTAAAAAAAAAAACGTTACACTGCTTTCAATATTATGTTGATAAAAATGGCCAAATGTTTTTTTTTTAGGATAATACTGGCTAATTAAAAAAAATACTGTATATTTTTATTATAACCCTAATGAACTAGCTATTATGCTCAATAATGGCAAATCAAATGGTATTTTCTTTGCTCAGATTTAAATGTATTTAATTCTGGACAAAATGCAAAATAGCATCATGCTATACAAGGATTCACAAAGTAAAATAAACCACTTTCCTTCTCAATACAGCCTGGTTCATTCTCCTCCTTCTTTCCTTCTTCTCACCCTGGCAATTTCAAGACACCAAGCTATTTGAGCCTCATCTGTCCTAAGCCACTAATGCCCCTGTAAATCTTCCCCTGGAATTCAATTGCTGGAAGCATGAAAAATGTGTCCCAAATGAATTCAAAGAAGGCCCTCATAGCCCTAAAGCATTGTGAATAAGTTGCTTGGAAGGTGCATAGCTCGGTTAATGCCGTTTTAAAAAGACCAGTCGAAAAAATAAATAAAAAAATGAGCATATGGCACCAAAGGAATAAGCATCCATCCTGTATGCTGGAGGTTTTAAAGGAATTTCAAATACTGTAATATAGCATGAAATTTGACTGGAACAATATGGATTTTCCCATGTTAAAAAAATCACTGAGTGAAATTAATAGTATGTAAATTTATGATGGAGCCCATGTGGACTGGCATTTCATTAATTTTACTGCTTTGACATAATTGCAAGCTCTAAACTTATGATTGGTCACAAAAGCTAACCCCTCGGCAGACTGACATTTATTGACTGTTACTTTAGTAGGGTAGAAATGTGATAAAGTGCACACCAATGGGGAGGGGGTATTAAAGCAGGGCATTAAATGATTAATTAAAAAGTGTGAAGGACAACGTTTAGTTAGAATTCAGCTAATACAGACAGCTCAGATACATCAAAGTCCTCAAGCCCCACCTTTAGTCAATCTACTTGGTGATTGAAGAGAAAGAGCAGCAAATCAGATTTCAGAAAAAAGAAGGGAGTAAACAAATTTGAGATGATTAATAAAAAATTAAATAGTGAAACATTTGTGGCCATTTCTGCTACATTTATATATAGATTCATAACAAACTATTTAAGGTTCAGTTTAAATTATAAATCTGTTTGAGATTGGCTTTCTTAATATAGAACAGTACACAGAAGTGTGGGTTTTGTGGTAACGATCTAGTGCTAGTTTTGGAACTTAGTTTTGGAAGGTCAAAGAGTACATATAAATTTGGAAGCAAAAAACAAGAAAATTAAATCGGTTTCTGCAAACAAAAGCTATGAAAAAGAAAGTTTCAATTTGAATGCAGACAGTGTAGGGCTCTATACAATATCCCAAACCATTCAGACATATCGCAAAGATATGTTGTGAAACATCAAGCCTCTGTTTCACATTTGGATTTAACATTTCAATTTATATTGGAAGATTTAACTTTTGTTTGATATGAATCACTACATACCTGTATCAAATGGCCTCAGATGTCAGACAAAAGTCTATTAAGCTTTTTCCTTTCCTTGCATTATAAACAATATCAAACGAGATTGATCATTGAATGTTGGTGATACTATAAGAGGGAAATGTATTCAGGGCTGAACTCTTTAATGAGGTATGGCATGGATTTGCTTTATAATTTGTTAGGAAGCTAGTGAGACTCATTTCTCCAGGTGGTTTGCTACATAACGCAAGATACCCAGTTAAAGACTAAAGAAAGCTTTCTCTGTTTTTTTGCATTTCAAACTTAGTTGCATCAGATAAGCTTCATCCAGATGTCTTTTTTTTCTACATTATTTAGATTTTAATTCGCATGCCTAAAATTTTTTGACAGGTTAGCGAAAAATGAGCAGAGAACACAAATCAGGTAATAAAAATAAACACAATGGAGACAGATGAAAGCCTAACAGATTAGAACAGAGAAATGTGATAATAATAAAGTCATTTTATTCCCATAATGTCTCTGTAATATTGAGGAAAGAAAGCAAACAATTATATCCAGACAGTTGTAAATACCTGGGGGCATCCCAAACTACATACTGTCATTTTAAATAGCATGTAAGTGCATCATTGTTAACATTACATAACTATTTAGACATACTGTTTATTGCAAATTATGCAGTTTGGGATGTCGTTTTGAATTCGTGCTGAATGTGTATTTAATTTGTACTCGCTGTGTTGAGGTCTGCGTGGTGCACAGTGCTGCAGAACAATGCGTGATAGGAAACATCCTTCCACAAGTTACTTACAAAAGCATTTTTACCAGAGAGAGTTTTCTGTGTTTTAGGCACAGTAAGAAACATGGAAAATTCAAGAAAGCTGGAGAATGTTCAGAAATCATTTGGCATTAAATTTTTTCTTTTACTTACTCTCTAGCAAAACTGTAAAGTACTAAAATGACTTAAAATCTACACTGTGTGATTTCATGTATATACTATAGCAAAAAAAAAAAAGTATAAATATAGCATTACTGTAACTGTTTTGGATTTCTTTTACTACTCTTATGGCACATTAATAGAACACACACCTAAAGGTTTCTTTCTCCCCCAGTTTGCCATACAAATATGTAAAGTCTATTAGTTTTCGTCAGGATGTGAACATAGAATTTAATGTTTTAACTTTGATGATACAGAATAATGATTAGTTATCAGATAGATATAGTATATGCGATATCACCCAAATAAGGATGGGTTCCCTTTTGAGTCTGGTTCCTCTTAAGGTTTCTTCATCATTCATCTAGGGAGTTTTTCATTGCCACATTCACCCCAGGCTGCTCATCAGTAATAAATACACATAATTCACTTTTATTCTTAATTTATGTAAAGCTGCTTTGAGACAATGTCCATTGTGAACAGCACTATAGAAATAAACTTGAACATAGTAAAGTAGGTCATAGTATAGGTCTGTATCATTACCTTCTTTTCAAAAACTAGAATTTATCATAATGTGTCCTTTGCCTGCTGTCAAGGAGTTTATGGTCTTCACTATTCCCAATACAAGAAAATTTTAATTATATATCTTATTCAGTAAATAGCCCGTTCTGGAAATAGAGCTGGAGTGGGCAATCGCCATTGAAGCTCTTTATCCTGTTCAGGGTTGCAGTGGGAATACACCCTGGAGTTCTTCCAGTCATTGCATCACAGGGCACACACACTTTCACACACTCATTCAGACTCAGAGCAATTTAGTATACCCAGTGCTCATGCTAAGAGGAAACCAGAGAAACCAGAAGAAACACACCTATGCATGCAAAGAACTATATATTAAATACTTTATACATATACATACATAGACCGTACACACACACATACACACACACACATGTATATATATATATATATATATATATATATATATATATATATATATATATATATATATATATATATATATATATGAATGTGAGTTGAATGAAATAAAACCTTTATAATAAATAAGAGAAATTTGTAGTTAAAAAACAAATCATGATCACAATATAGTGTGTGATTATATAACTCATGATCGGTTGTTTTTGTGATTTATAATCAACTTTTCACTTATATTTACATTTTTGTTCTATAATTCTTCATTTCTGCAAAGCAATGTCCATTGTGAAAAGTGCTAAAGAACTAAACTTGAATTGAATTAAATATTTTAGGACAAGGCCAGGGGTCTGTACAGTAATTAATTACTGGACCACTGTCCTCATTAGCCCCTTCTGCTGCTAGCTTGAACCCCACTCACTTTTGTGACACTTATTTATAATGCATGGTGCAAAATAACAATAAAAACAAAGGTTTTCATATGACTTCCTATTTGCAATTTAATTTAATGATTTTGAGTTTTCAGAAAGTGTGTGTCTGTTTAATAAAAGGCTCATATATTACAAGTTCACCATTAAATTCAGTTGATAAACAAACTCAATATTTTATCAAATTCCAATCAAGATTGCTCATCAACTAGGCTAAATTATTCCATTCAAACAGCCATTCATACTGGGGCTGACTCAGTTTGGTCAGAGTGGCAGCACTGACAGAGTAATTGAGGACTAATCTTCATTCTCATCCACTCCTATGCTGTATCTACTGCTCTCTATAGCCACAATAATAGTCATTATCAGATGCATGAGGAGCTCTCGCACCACCAAAGAGGAGGACAGCTGGTCGGCAGCAGCTAAAGGTCAGATCGATGGGGGTAGTTGTGAGCATGGCTTACATACAGGCTGGCATGAGCAATATATTTACACCCAAACAAGAAAAAGATCTAGACAATATTCGATCTATAATAGATAATAGATTAAATTGTTATTATAATATTCAGTATATATAAGAATTATAATTGTATATATATTCCTTTTTTATTTTGCGAAGCTGAATGTAAATGATATAATCACACACTCCAACTGCTATGTACGCCTTCGCCTTTATACTGTAAGCAGACATTTTGATATAATGAAAAGCACTATTTTAGATAGTATTTTTATTTTAGATAATGTAAATAATTGAAAATAATTTCTTTTAATCCTGTCTTTGTACAGACAGAGCCTCAAGATAGTATTTTTTGTGCATTATAGCTAAGATGAATGGGCTTATAAAAAAAAAAAAAAATCAGGTTTCAATTAAGTAGCAAACTACCAGTAGTCTTTTTCCAGCAGCTCTCATATACCTTCCAATTTACTCATTAAAATATAGCTTACTACATTTAAAATGCTTAAAGCAAAATGGAAATTATAATTTATTATTAATAAAGATATTTAAAAAAATTAATATCTTATGCGAAGTATAAAAACAGAAAAATTAATTAATCTGGTCTATGTAGCATGCGATCATTAGTTTTTTGGAAAGCAGAAAAAGAAAGAAAATTGCTTTTTATTGTTTGAATGCACAAAAGAGAAATTAAATATCCTTTTTTATTATTATTCATTTAATCACGACATCCAATAATAATCAAAATCTCACAATACAAAATCTGAAGTGCATAATATTTCTATCTAAAAATTACTAAATTACAATTCTTACCTTTTACTGGCAAAAATTGAGCTATTTGCACAAATTATATAAAACAAACTAGAGCAACATATTCACAGATGGCACACAATGTAGTTGTGCATGGTGTGGGACAGAGTTGTTATGCAATGAGTTTCTGAAGATTCTGTGCACAGCATAACATTGTAAGAAGAGAACATGTTCAGACTTCTATTCACTGTCACTCTCTTGTTGCTTCTGAAAAGCACATAGAGATACATATTAACTTCTCAGATTGAAGTCAAGAGAACCATTTAATGCCAAATAGGATGGCAAGAAACTATAAAAAAGGGCTTATCTTAAATATTTCCCATTTTGAGCAAAAAATATTTTAAACAGTTATTTCATAATTCATTTTTCAATTTCGAAACAAAAAAAACAACAAAGGAACGCAATGCACACAGGCCTAATTCATACCTTGTTTTTTAATCCTTATGTATAAAGATTGTCTTCAGTCATAAAATAAGCTTTATTCATATTAGTTTAGCGTAACATGGAGAGGTTGAATCCAGTGATTATTACCATATTAACGCTGCGATTTTAGTTTATATCTTTCATGCCAGTAATTTTTTTAAGCAGTGGGTGTGCACTTGTCTGTAAAGATTATGCCATACTTTACCTTTTATAAAATGACAATCAGAAATAACCTTAGGTTAAATGTGTCCCCATTTGATTTGACATGTTAAGGACTCAGTTGTATTCTGTGTAAAAACACTTAATGAAGAGCTCTTTACTCCTTGTCTCCTAACAAAACCAAAACAACACCATGTTTTGTCTGAGTTAAAACAAAAAACAATAAAACATAGACAATGTTTAAAAAGACATAACAATTCTAGGAGGTGTGTTTTTGAATTCTAGCACAGGTAAAAGGGGATGCAAACTAATAATGATAAAATGCAAGCTTTGTAACAAGAGGCTGCAATAAAGCAAATGATTCGAATTTAAATGAGATCCATACAATGAATTTTAGTGTGACAACTGAGACACTCCCATGAAATGATTGTATAGGAGTTATTGCTAATGTGCAACATTATGATGGTACAAAATTACTTAACAGAAAGTGTCAGAAAAATACTATAACCACATATGATGGTTTCATGATGTTACAGGGGAACGGCTCACAGAGAGTGAAAATTATAAAGATTTTAAGTGCACTTTTAGAAGAGCAGGAAAAATCCATGTGGCCATGTGTATTCCTGCCTTTTTTTTTTTTTACTATGATTTGCTTCAAATCCACCCTGACCAGTATACAGCTACTGGACACAAATGACTAAAATACTGTAAATACTGTAAAAACCTGCAAATGGAATCAAAATAACGAATAGTGTATGGACAAGTGTATTCATGTTTGTCAAGTATAATATACAGTAATGTTAGTAAAGTAAAATCTGAAACTATTTAGGGGAAAAGGAAATTAAACTTACAGAAACCTAATAGTACTTTGGTCAAGCATCTTTTGTCTTTATAGCATATGGGTCAGCATCTGTCATGGTAGCATATTTTGACTCCCCACTTTTTCTTGCAAAAAACATTCTAGATTTAACTAATGGTCAGAGATGGCAAAAGTAGACACATCCTTCACTAAAGTAGAAGTACAGATACTCATGTCTTAAAAGACTCTAGTAGAAGTTGAAGTACTGTCTACACTTTTTCAATAAAGGTAAAGAAAATAAGTTTTTTTGTTACCTAATGAATGTATCCAGGCTGAACAACCACCATAAAGAACACGAGCAGAGAAAAGATGATGATGATTAAGTGACCAGGAATGTCTCGGTCATGTTTACATCACTGACTCCCTCGGTCTCATCCACGTTAACCCCATACTTCTTGTTGCCTCCTGAATTGCTTGTTTTTAGCTTTCTTTTTTGATTGTTTGTATGATTTGTGTTGTGCTAAAAGGTGAGACTTCTTTTCATCTTTAGCTTACTAGCAGAAAGCTTTTTTGCACAAAACATGATATTTGTAGATATACATAATTTCTTCAATTTTTATAAAAGAAGAAAAAGAAAAATAGTTTTGGATTAAGAAAAACAGCTCTTAAGCAGTATGCTACCACCACCATGCTGCAATGTGGGTGATTTTTTTTTTGGTCTCTTTGGTCTCATTAGACTGTGACACATTTTCTCACATTATTATTTAAACTTGGATGTTGTGCCTCTGTCTAGACACTCTACTCCATAGCCCAGATATGTTAAAAATATGAGAGATTGTTGTCACATGCAGAGAGTAATTAGTACTTGTCAGATATTCCTGCAGCTTTATTAATGTTGCTGTAGGTTTCTTGCCAACCTCCCCGGTATGTTTTTGTCTTGTCTTTTTATAAAATCCCATTCTTGGCAGTGGTAAATTTTATATGATTATTGAGGATTATGTTTAAAGTGTTCCATTGTGACTTTCATGATAAATATATATCATGATATAGCTCATTGAAGGCCATGGCTTCAGCAGAAGGATGTAAAGAAATGACTACAGAAACAGCTTTATCTTTCGGCTAATCAGAATAATTCAGTTGAAGGGAGCTGTATAATATTTATTTTTAAACATTAGATTGAATGTGATTGGCTCATGCAGAACACAGCCATATTATACCTTTTTTTTTTTTTTTGTGCTTAATATGATTTTTCTGACGTGATTTATAATATACATTTTTTTTACTTCTTTTCATTGTTATTCAATTCATTGTTTGTCACATGCAAGGCATGACTATATCACTTATGTTCTGCACACTAAGCTATATAAGTTATGATGGTAACTGTAAGAACCAACGCTATCATACCTATGCATCTCTGAGTAAACCACTCTTTTGACCTCTGGCAGTATGCATCACATGTTCATGAATTATTTTTAGCGAGCTTGCAGCTGAATAGAGCTTTGAGTTTGCTATACTGTTCTGGAGTTATCTTTGCCAACTGAAGCCCAAGCCTCCATACAACACACTGAGTAAACAGTGCAAGGAGGGAATCTTTCTGTACATCAGCTGGTTCCTTCAATCAACTTCGCCTGAAGAGATTTGAAAACAGTATCCTGAGAAAAGCCCCTGAGCTCAGTGAAGCCACACAGAGACTTGGTGTACAAACACTGGGTGTATTTCTCCTTCTCCTCCTCTGCATGTTTCTCAAATAATGTATTTATTGGGGCTTCGATGTGTCACAAATATGCATTAAACAAGCGTTTGAATTTCATGGTGACATTTTAAATAGCTTCAATTTATGCTTTCAATTTATTTATGCAAAATACTGATGCATAAATATACTAAAATAAAATTTGATTGATGAATGCATTTTAAAAACACACATAAATAAGACGTAATTTCCACTTTCTATAAAGGCAATATCCATAATAAATTCTGAACACATTCATGAGTTTATAAGCCATTGTACACAGTGCTTATTATAGTTATTATGCATTGCCAATACAGAAGGAATAAAATATGATGCTGTTATAGGAAAATTATCCACACTATGGTGGTGTGAAACCACACAAAGTCAGTTATTTTCCTGTAATAGCACATTCCAGAAAGGCTTTATTCCTTTTATACCACAACAATTTGCCAGAGATTATATTTTGAATGTATTCATTAATGGCAATTCAGGCTTTTTATGGTTATTGGTAATTGGTTGATTATTTAATGTTGTGGAATGTCTATGAGTCAAGTCGTTGTTGCTTAATTGCAGTTATAAACCACCGTTTCTTCGCCTCTTTTTCCCCTTGAATTTAATACAAAAATCACCGTTTTTATTACACAGAAACCAAGAAAGTGCAGAGAACCACCAAACTCCTAAAAACATACAGTAACAATGCACTGACACCTAAAACTCCTGAAATAATAATAATAATAAAAAAACATTCCCTTAACAGGAAGCTACACCATAATACTTTAATACACATTTTTTCTCTGGTAAGTAATATGGTAATTTGTTACTTTCAATTTTGTAGTTTTAGATTGGCTTGAATTGTGACTTACCAAAAAAAAAAAAAGATAATGTAATAGAAAGGACCTGTGCTCTGAATTACAGTCAACTGTATGAGTAATGTTATGCCAAAATAACCTACACTTTCTGACCAATCAGCTAGGAGTGTAAGTAAAATGCATGATGTGCCACATTTACAGCACATCAGTTTGCCAATGAAAGAGAAACGTATAAAACTTAGTCCACTTAGTGTACCTATAGATTGCATATACCACAATATAGTTAAATAAACAGTAACGGCTTAATGCATTTTTTATGATCTCATAAAAATGGTTGTCAGTGACTGAACATTATTCACAAAGCAAATTTCTTTTCTTCTCTCTAAAGACTTTCTTTAGCATGGTAATATTATGAACACAAAACAGGATAAAAATAAAACATTCTCTATTAAATGTATTTCATAACAAACAGATACAGGTTATGGATTTATTATGTCATTTTCAAGATGTGTTTATAGACCTTTATAGATATGGCCTCATTTAAAAAGTATTACAGAAAAATTTAGATTTATCAGCACAATCCCAAATGGCTTGTAGATAAAGAGCAGTTGTGTGTGTGTGTGTGTGTGTGTGTGTGTGTGTGTGTGTGTGTGTGTGTGTTTAACCTTTCTTCTTTTTCACCTAATGGCATGTCGAATGAGCAGGTGCTTTGTATAATTCATCTTGATTCCACATTTAATGTAGAGTGGAAGCACACGAAGGCTTTTTTTATTTATATTTTTTGAAAGCGCTAGAGCTCCCTAAACAGGATTAACTCGACTTCACGGCACGAAGCTACACTCCTGTGGAGCACTTACACAGCAGGAAAAGACTGCAGCTTTTTTTCCTATCATTTTTCTCATTTTCTTCATTTCGAATATGTTAAACATTTAATAAAGCAATCATTGAGACGTAGGTGTGGAACAACTAATTACGGTGGCTGATGCTTTTTATATTTCTCTGTGTCCTCTACTGAACTGATGACTAAAATTTGTTTCTGTAAATCTCTTCCTTCTAAGAAGTCTACACTGGAGAGAACAAATGCTATATTTAAAATGACTTTTCTCATGGGGTTTGCTGAACACTAACAGAACCTCCAGTTTCATGTTTGTATCTCCCTTGAGTGAGCTTTAGGTCAGCATTATTTACTCTTCTGAAACAAAGCAGGATTTATACATAAAAAGGAGCTATGACAATATAGGCAAACACATACACAATAATTAAACTGCCTGCTTACATTTATTCTTCATAATTAGCATGGGGATTTCACACAGACTGCTAATTTCAAATGAGATTGTAAACCATCACAGAGAGGTATTTATGATTGGAATCAGAAGCACGTATTCCCCTTGCTCTTTATTAAGAAGGAAAATAAAGAGTGCTGACAATTTGAAGTGCATTTAATGTTATAGACGGTTGTGCCGTCATAATGAGTGTTATCAGCTATTGTCATTAAACACCAGCCTTTCGTGTTTTCGGTTTAATTATGACATTCATTAAGATTTATGCATCTTCTGTAAACTGTGCTGGTTCAAAACAAACATACAGATTTGTTTGTCTACATTTTATCTGCAGAACAAGAAGCAACAGGGGGATGATACTAAACAGACACTCGTTGCGCTCCATTTATCACTATAGTTATGTGTTTTGGTTCTAATAAAGCCTGGGAGCTCTGAGGTTAGTTTCTTCGTTCCTGCAGTGACCCAGCGCGCAACTACAGAGTCATCACTCTAATGACACAACCCAAAGTGCATGCAGTGTTCGCTATTAGGAATAAACCTCATTACGCTCCCTATTTACCTAGCCTACCCTAGCCACTTAATAATCTAATTTAAAACACATATCATTAAGCTCAATTTTCTTTTGCTGTTGTGTCGTTTTTTCTCATCTCATTCCTTTAAATGTCACGATTGGAGTGGATTACTAAGGAAGAAAGAAACTAAGGTGTCTAAAACTAAGGTCTTTATATTTGGAGGCAGTAATTCCAACTTAGACTAAAACCAATTTTAGCACATTAAGGACCAGAAATAGGAAATATATTTAATTAGTTAGGCTGCTCAAGTTACTGGGTGAGCCTGATGACATCACCTCTGCCTGAGAAAAAGGCGGTCAGTACAGGGCAGACCAGCAGCAGGAAAAAGTGTGTGTTCCGAGTCATCCAAGGCATAGGAGCATTTTATATTAAATGCAACAAAGAAAACTGTCATTGGAAGTTATTTAAAGCTGAGCTTGTGTGGCATGGAAGTGCCACAGTGATGCACGAGCACATGAAAAGAAAACACGCTGGTGTCACGGATGAAGGCGACACATCAGCACGGTGAGCAAAAACTGTATAATCCTCGGCACGTGAAAATGGTACATGGTAATGAAGTGCTATTGTGTAAACTGTCTGGCTAACTTTGGGATAGTCGCACTGGATCTGTTCTGCCGTGACTCGTGAGCTTTAGGTTCAATTAAACATTAAATCCAAAAGTAGCAAATAACAGCAGCATTAAACAATCACATTTTTAGTCATTGTTGTGGTTTTCAGTGAATGCTAATGCATTTGTACACCAATGCATTTTTATCCTTTTTATATTAGGTCTGTTATCTTGCTGCATTTCTCCATTCCATTTTTTTTATAGCATTTGTCTACTACAACAGTTAACTTCTGTTATCAAACGTGCTTTGCTCTGTTCAAATGCTTGTTTTTTATGTTTGTATATTGTAATTTATGCATATATTATACAAAATTTAATTAATTATATATTCTAGATACTTATATCTTCACAACTGAACAAAATGTCTGTATATTTTTTTAAACAAAAATTGTCAAAAATATTTTTTATTATATTTTCTATAGATTTTTTATGCATGGTTGTCAATTTGCAATCTGCAATATACTATACAAATTTTGATTTACACAAATTGCTTCACCTTGCATACTCAACAAGCATCTACTATAAGCTTCAAAAAGGTTAATCTGATATGTGGTTATAGCATTTTTTAATGATAATAGTATACATAAATACCCTGAATTAGAGTTTTAAATAGTTATAATGAGCAAAACATTTGATTAACGTTTCATCTTTAATAAACGTGATTTTTATTTTTAACACGATTAATCTTCATACCAGATCGGTTAAGGCCCGGGTTACCAATGACCGCAACAGGTATTGTTAGCCAACAGGGTACCAGTGAAAATTGGGCTGCTGTTGGCCAAATAAGGAGAAGGAGAGAAGGAAGACGTCTACAAATACAGCAGGGAATAGAGAAGTGTAGGTGAGTTTGGGTTAGAGTTGGTACTTTAAATGTTGGTACTATGACTGGTAAAGAAAGAGAGGTAGCTAATATGAGAGAAAGGTAGATATGTTGTGTGTTCAGGAGACTAAATAGAAAGTGATTATGTCCAGGAACACTGGAGGTGGGTTTAAACTGTTCTATCATGGTGTGGATGGAAAGAGAAATGGTGTTGGGGTGATCCTGAAGGAAGAGTACAGTAAGAGTGTAGTGGAGGTCAAGAGAGTTTCTGATAGGGTGATGAACGTGAAGCTGGAAGTTGAAGGGCTGATAATAAATATTATCAGTGCCTATGCTTCACAAGTGGGTTGTGAGATGAAGAAGAAGGAAACATTCTGGAGTGAGTTAGATGAAGTGGTAGAAGGTGTACCTAGGAAAGAAAGATTAGTAATTGGGGCAGACTTTAATGGCCATTTTGGTGAAGGGAACAGAGGTGATGAGGAGGTGATGGGTAGGTATGGTCTTAAGGAGAGGAATGTGGAAGAGCAGATGGTGGTAGATTTTGCTAAAAGGATGAAATGGCAGTGGTGAATACGTATTTTAGGAAAAAGGAGGATCATAGGGTTACATATAAGAGTGGGGGAAGGTGCACACAGGTGGACTATGTTCTATGTAGGAGATGCAACCTAAAGGAGATTGGAGACTGTAAGGTACTGGCAGGGGACAGTGTAGCTAGACAGCATCGGATGGTGGTCTGTAGGATGGTTTTGAAGGTGAAGAAAAATAGGAGGAGAGTGAGGCCTAAAAGAAAAATAAGATGGTGGAAACTAAAGTAGAAAGACTGTAGTGTGAGATTCAGGGAAGAGGTCAGACAGGTGGTGAAGAGGTGCTAGATGATTGGGCAACTACTGCAGAAGTGATAAGGGAGACATCAAGGAAGGTACTTGATGTGACTTCTGGAAATAGAAAGGAAGACAAAGAGATGTGGTGGTGAAATGAGGTAGAGCAGGAGAGCATAAGGAGAAAGAGGTTGGTGAAACAGAATTGGGATCGACTGAGTGATGAGAAAAGTAGGCAGGAGTACAAGACAATGCAGCAGCAGGTGACGAGGGATGTAGCAAAAGCTAGTTTGGACACTAAAGAAGGAGAAACACAACAAAACGCTGTGCTTTTGTAAAATAAAAAAAACAGATAGGGGGGCGTTCTCTGCCATCTCTGTCATCTCTCTTCACAGACACATAAATAAAACAACCTGAACATCAGGGAATACAATAATCCCCCGTTTATCTTGGTGGTTACGTTCTGAAACCGCACGCGTTAAACGAAAAACCGTGATAAACGGATGCCACCCCAAAAATGCAATTTTATGTATACAGTACTCTACTATTTTACTGTTTTACTTTATTTTATAATTAATAATTATATTTTTATTAATAAATTTCATTATTTTAACATAAAACTCCATTAAAACAATTCCCTATAAGTTTTTTGGTCTATCGTGCTATCTGCGAGAGACCGGAAAAATAAGCAAAACATTAGTTACTGTATGTGGTAAATGCAATGCCTTTTAGACATTATAAATATATGAAAAGAAAGCGCGAAATATCTACTTTTAAATAAACCAAAACAAGTGTTCTCTTATCATGTAATCCATATGAAAGTTAGAAGAGATACAGTTTCTCGGTTTTACCTTATTAACTGTCCGTGTGGAAACATAGCAAAGGTTCTATTTGGTGTCCTGGTGATTTACGTAATTTAAAATAAAAGAACTACTTTAAAACATTTACAAGAATATTTTGGCTTCATGCTCTAAGTTCAGTATAAGTATAATTCTCTGCTGGCCTAAACACTATCGGAAGCACTGACTTACTGTACATTTACAACATAAATTCTAATATTTGTTCCGTGAAATTGTATTAATTTATTCCCAACATTTGGGAATCTTCATTTTGTGGCATTGCTCTTGGCTGCAATGCTTCCAGTATGTGTATGTGGAGGTTAGATTTTTTGTCTAATCAGATTTCAGCCTCTATGTGCTGCCATGTCAATCTAATCTGCCCAGGGCCTTCAAAGTCAATATTGCTGGCCCTTTTACCATAGTCTCCTTAAGAAATAGCTTCCAGACTAGTGCATAAAAGTGGTACCACTGGAATAGAGCCTCTGAGGAGCGGTGCAAATTATGAGTCTGTATCTCTGGTGAGTAGGTTGTATTTTATTTACATATTTTTTATGTTTTTGTCATGTTATTAGACAAATCAATGATTCTAAACTGCTCCAGATGATGTATGTGCACAGTTGCGGTGGTAGTGTAGAGGTTTGGAGCTTGCTTTAGTAAAACGGTGTACATGCTCCATATGTGAAATGCCTCTCTCTCTGTAATGCCATGTGTTGTTATATCGTGTTTTTGTATAGTATTAATGGTTTCTGTAATCACGACGTAACAGTGATGGTATTAAGAGGTGGATTAAGTGGGGTGAGTCTGCACTGAAGGCCCAGGTACCAAATGTATGCAATTCGTAAGTTGATTAATGGCAATCACACGATTCATGGTGATTATATATTTTAATCAATTGAATATTAATATGACATGAGGTCCAATTAGAATGTGAAACTAACACAGGTACTAGTAATTGCTACTTTTTACTTAAGTACATGTCAGAACTCAAACTTCTTTACTTTAACTTGGGTAAAAAAGGATAGTCAGTAGTCAGTACAACTTTTTCCAGAGTCTTTTAAAACATGATATGACAATGGCAAAACATTGCTCACTACTTAGCTAAACACTTAGCTAATTACTCTAATAATGTACTGCTACAATTGGAATCAACAATCGGAGCAAATCGAAAACTGGGGGTAAAACATCTCCAAATCCCAAAGCAAAGCTAGATAAATAATGTACTATAGGTGACAGAACAAAAAATATACAATATTCAATTAGATCTTTGACCTGAACTCAATAATATTGCAAAAAGTTCTTGCAAAACAGTTCATAAGAAATGATTTTTTAAACCACTTTAAAACCAATATTTGCTTTACTGAATCTGTCTGTTAATTTGTTAATTTAACACAATGTGTTTTGTAAGTGGTAGGCTCTTGGACAGTAACTGCAATGTTTAACCCCCTAGAGTGCCTCTACTGCCATCTATAACCACTGGTCTAAAATAATAATAAAATCCATAATGCCTGGGGCACAATGGATAACCTCTTTTTTTCTCTTTAATATCATCATATTTCATATTTCCAATATACAGCAAAACCACAACTGGGCAACTTACCTGAACTCAATACCCTGGTGTCAGTCTCCTAATCTCTAAAACTTCACCTTACCTAAGCATCACTTTATCTATGCAAATCTTTCCTTTTCTGCACTCTCCCAAAGTACCTTGATTATAAATAAACACAGCTGACTCTGAATGTCACATCGTGGTGTTTGTTATGCTGTTTCCTGGCATGCCTGTTTCAAATATTTTTTATAGCTGCAAAGAGTGTAAATGGGATTGAGGTAATTAAAGAGACTCTTCTTTGCTCGTCAGTCAAGGCAAAGCTTAAAAGTGCTTTACCTTGGTAAAAGCCAGACATCTTTTGGAAATGTCAGCATGACAGATTTAAGTGAAGGTCAAATAATGAGAGTGCTGCTAAAGCCTGATCTTGCTTCTGAATTATAGTCAGGAAGCAAAAGCACTTTCCTGAGAACTACCCAATGCCGAAGAAAAAAATGCTTACTGGTCAGCATTCTGTGGCACTACAATGAGACTGAGACAGAGACTAATGTCTAGACTGGTTTAACTAATGTCATCTTTCTGCTGGAGAAAAAAAAATCTAATATGATGGAGGTCTCAGGAAGTCACCTGCATTCTTGGCCTTCAAAATGTCCTTTTTATCGTCATAATATAATGAGATTTAATACTAAACTCTTCCCAAGACATCCTGAGGTGGTGCCAGCTAAAGTTGTGTCCCACCTCATCAAGATTATGAACTTTCAAAGTAGTAGATGCTGACCCTGCAAAAACATCCCAAACCATTTAGAGACGTACCAGTTGGATCCCACTTCATGTAGAGTTTGGACATTGGACCTCTTTGAATGTTTAAAGGCTCTGGCACGGAGAAGCAATGTCAAATGTTGAGCTATTTAATGAGTTGCTCAGTAGTCCCTGGGTCCATAACATCATCTGGCTGTATAAAACTGTAGAAAGGACATTACTCATAATTTTACACTCCGGTGTTCATGGTAGTTCTCACTCTCCGTGGTTATTTTATTAAGATTTATAATCACACTCTTGCTATCACCCAAATGGATGAGTTCCCTTTTTAAATCTGGTATCTCTCAAGGTTTCTTCCTCATAGAATCTATGGGAGATTTTCCTTGCCACAGTCGCCATGGCTGCTCATCAGGGATAAATACACCTACTTCACTTTAATTCTTAAGTTCTGAAAAGCTGCTTTGAGAAAATGTCCATTGTGAAAAGTGCTATAGAAATAAACTTGAACTTGAACTAAACTACAATTTAATATGAATGAAATATTGTCTGAAGTGCATTTAAGTGCAAAAAAATTGCTTCACTATGTGTGCAACTAGAATGCAGAGTGTATGTATGTAGCAGTAAAAAAAAAAGCTTTCACATGGTAAAATGTCAAACAGTCTTTTATAGGTTTTAAACCTTCAAACTTCCCTGAACCAAAATATGTATAGCCTTGCTGACTGTGGTGCAAATGAATAACAAGTTTGCATATCTGCTTATAAACTGAGTTGATTAGCTTACTTCCAACTTATGACTGTCCACCAGTCATACGTATAGTACATTATAATAGTACATTATGCCATACCCACTATAGTCTGTTAAAAAATAGTGTGCGGTGCAAAATGGAAAAATAAACTATGGGAACACACTACTTTACAACTAGTAGTTAAGGGATTTATTTGAAAAGTTGTTAACATTTAATTAGCAGACATGCCTATGGAGGATACAATGGTGTACTGGTTCCAGGAAATTCACAGGTAATGGAAAACACATTATACATTTAAGTGTTTTTAAATTCATGAAATGACAGGATAATTAGAAAATTGCTCAAACATCAACTGTCAGTTCCAAAATATGATAATGAGATGGAAATGGGACATTGACATTTTTCCACAATAATGTCATTTATTGACTATCAATATTTACAAGACAAAATGCTTTGCAAGTTTTAAAAATATATATTGGCTACTTATGACTTACATATGCAGATGCAGATTGCGCAGTAATTTATACAGTACATTACAGCATATAACAATAAACCATAGATATAAGTATATAATATATTTCCAGCCATATATGATTCTTCCCCAAATGGTTACCACAAAATTGGAGGCATACAATTGTACAGTATGTTTTTGGATGCAGTAGCTTTACATTTTCCCTTCACTTGAACAAGGAGTCCCAAACCTGTTTCAGCATGACAATGCCCTGGTGCATAAAGCCTAAGATATGATATACTAATACTAATACTAAGATATGGTTTACATGAGTTGGAGTGGAAGATCTTGAATGGCCTGCTATAGAGCTCTGACTCTATTGAACACCTTTGGGATGATTTGGAATGCTGACTGCACCAGGCCTCCTCACCCTACATCAGAACCTGACTCAACTTACGCCTTTGTGACTGGATGAGCTCAAATCTTCACAACCAAACAATAAAATCTAGTGGAACATCTTTACAGAAGCATAAAGGACATTATTACAGCAAATGGGGACTGAATGTAGAATAGGATGTTCAAAAAGCATATACCAGTCTGTTTCCTATGTTTGTGAAATATAATTAGGAATATTGTGTATTAACAGTGAAAAATATTAATAATCCAAAAAAGCAATATATATTAAAGGCCTATACAAAAAAGCTGTAACGTGTGATAGTGAACTTGTTTTTACTGTAATCTTCCTCTAAGATCAAGTGTTATGCCCCTGAATAAATGTAGCATCAAATCAAATCATTGTTTCTTGGCCAGAATCTAATTTGTGTAGAAGACATGAAGAGTTGCATTGACTGACTGATATGTTGTGGCAAGAGGTCATAGAAGGTAACTAAATTTTTTGGAGTGTCACTGGTATGTTTGTTTTAGGATTAGTTCTGCTTCATCTGACCATACAGCACTCCTGTACATGCAGAATTTAAAATAAATACACCAATAAAAACTCAAGGAAACAGACTCATATTTAGATTTAATATACACCAATCTTCAAGTAGACTGCTTTCCAATACAATGCTTTATAGAATAAAGACAGCTGATAATAACATAAAACATAAGCAGCTACATTCTTGTCGATCCTTGTTGCTTAACAATACCGGAGTTAAATTCCCCAGTAGGGATTTAATTATTATAATAGTAATTTAAGTACAATAATCCTAGCCTGGACTGAGAGACTGAACACGAATATCATTTAGATTGAAACCCATCATTTGATAACATCCTAACACTGCTGTTAAACCTGAATAAGGCCTATAAGTGCAAGTTACTCTTAGGGGAATGATAAATGGCGTATGGCAGTGATAATAAGAAAACGCATAAGTTGAACCACATTAGAAAACTTGGAAATGAAACTATTCAAATGAGTTTTTGCATAGCTATACTATAATACACTAATATATAAAACACTTAAGTAGGCCAATCATCCTGAGCTCTAATGTGCAAGAGACCAACTGGCACAAATCCATATCAGAGTTTTAAACAATGAGCAGCCCTAAGGCCAGCACAGACCCGGCTCTGTCACTATGACTTTCTCTTCTGCCTTTGATGAATTCCTTTTGCTCCAGATCGAAAGAGCCCTCTGAGAGCACTTCCGCTAACTTATGGTTAAGTAAAAATAAAAATCAGCAGGAATACTTTGGAATGATTTTCCATCGCACTAAGGGAGCCGAAATCACCTTTCAAATATTAAAGAAGGTGAGAGTTGTTTCAGGCAAATTGACTGAAGAGTGGTACATGAGTGTGTGTCCAGTTGTAAGGGTGCAGCATTAATTATTCTTGAATAAGAAGCAGAATAGAGGAGTCTAATGTAACAGAGCAATGGGTAGTTGCTGTGATAGAAGCAGTAGCAAACCCATTACAGCTAGCCAACAGTTGCTTTTAATAAGGCAAAGTAAAGTATTCAATTGTCTTTTATGCTATGACTTATCTTTGATCTAATTGGAGAGCAAATACAAATGTAATAGTTTTGTTAAAAGCTTTTTTGAAAAAAGTCATTATGAGCTATTTTGGGTTTATCTTTCATCTGATTTATTATTCAGTTCACATAACCTATAGCCCAATAGTTATACTTGCATAATAACTGTCTTATATCAAATCTTTGAATTGAGCCATTTTAACATAATCTGATATTATTTGTCCTTATTGGTAATGTTACTTTAATATTTCATCAGTTTTCTTAATATTTTTTCCCCTCTTATTATCATTATATGATTGTTTTAATATATAACAATAGAAACATATGCAGTGGATAAAAAAATTGTACACAACCTTTTTAAAGGTGCAGGTTAGGAAAAAATTTGTAGGAAAAAATTAACCCAATATTTGTGTTTTAGCTAAAAAAAAGAAACACTTAAGAAACTGGGTTGCAAGAGTGTGCACACTTTAATAATAGTGCATCTCAATGTGATTAAAATGAACAAATCATATTAAGACTTGTTTAAATGTAATTATTAGAACTAATAAGTGTGAGCAGCCACTCACACTCTCCACCTCTGAAATGTGTGCTACCCTGAGCAGGTTGAATGCACGGAAAGCAACCGGGCCCAATGCCATCCCTGGCCGCTTACTCAGAGCATCCGCGGGGCAGCTGGCTGAGGTCTTCACGGACATCTTCAATCTGTCCTTGGCCCAAGCAACGGTCCCCACCTGGTCGCACTCACCCCTGTCATTGCAAATTGTTTCGAAAGGATTGGTCCTTACCCACCTTAAAGCCTGTCTGCCACTCACTCTGGACCCATACCAATTTGCCTATCACCCGAATAGGTCAACTGAAGATGCCATTTCCACAGTGCTTTAATCTGCCCTGACCCATCTGGACAACCCTAACACTTATGCCAGGATGCTTTTCACCCATGACTGCATACCTGCCTATGCCTCAAACAGCATCGTTAAATTGGCAGATGACACCATGGTGGTAGGCTTGATCAGTGGTAACAATGAGATGGCTTACAGGGAGGAGATCCAGCACCTAATAGCATGGTCTGAGGACAATAACCTAGAACTCAACACAAAGAAGACAAAGGAGAAGACTTTAAGACGAGCCAGCAATCACACTCATGCTCCCATTCACATCAACGGAGCTGCTGTTGAGCGTATACCAGGCTTTAAGTTCCTTTGAGTCCACATCTCTGGGGATCTCACCTGGTCTCTGAACTCTTCGATCCTGATCAGAACGGCACAACAGCACCTGTATGTACCAACTGTGCTACAGGATACTGGAGAACTTTTACCACTGTACCATTAAGAGCATTCTCACTAACTGCATCTCAGTGTGGTTAACGTTTCAGGCTGTCATTGTAAAGGTAAATCTTAGGTTTAATATAGTTAAATTATTATTTTATCTTAAAGTAAATGATAAACCTTATGAATGACAACTAGCATATAGAAGTGGCCAATTAAAATGTAATAAAGCTCCCTGGGATATAATTTTATTGGTGCTCATTGAATGAGATTAATTGAATGAGATAAAAAGAGTTAATTCTAAATTAGGTAACATGCCAATTCTAATGAAACCTATCATATTGTCACATTTGTATTTTTTAACTCCTAGCTATATAGCTTAGGGAATTTTGGTGTCTTTCTCGTTAATTAAAATCCACTTCATCCAAAACAAATCCTGTATTAAGTAAGTCAGTTAACTTTGTGTAACACAAGACCCTGAGGCATGTTTGTAACAGTTTTCTTTAGAGCATTTTGCTTTAATAGCCATTGCTGATGGAGGAAAAAGGGCGTTACTCATTTTTCGCTGTGGAGAGCCACTGTAGCTCAGAATGAAGCAGCCGGAGAAATATGGCAGATCTGTCATCTCTGCAGTCTCCCTAAACCTCAGAGCGCATCAACCTGGCAGCCATTAACAACTGCTCGTTTAAGCAGCTGGGGAAAGTGAGAACACGGATGAAAGAGCGAAAAAGAGATGGATATGGAGGCCATTCCCAGCCTGGGGCCTCCTCATTCCTCCTCAGCCTTCCAGGCCATTAGTCCTCCTCCTCCCTGCATTTGGCTAGCACCCGAGTGCTTTATTTATTTCTAGTTTCAACTGGGACTGTATGTGCAGTAAGGAATATAAATATCCTCAGGCGTGAACCTCTGCCAATAAACCAGGCACATGAGATGGAGCAGTGGCACTCAGTCACAGCAGCCTGTGTGGAAACAGAGGCCCAATTGGTTGTTTGTAAAGGTGGCAATGGCATTGATGCACCACAGTAGAACAATATCAGCTTTGTAGCAATATATCTTTATGCATTGCCTTGTTTTTGAATAGCAGAAACAAGCTGTATAAGCAGGATTACATGTAAGCTATTGCACTACCAATAATGCTAGTCATGTCAAAACTAAAGGTTGCGCATTCATCTGTATTAAGTCTGTGCTATTGGAACAGTTATTCTTGCATTACTTCTAGTTTTGGATTAATTGAATTAGATGGTTGCCTGCTGGTGCTGCTATAATCTCAATAATTGTACAATAATTACATTATTGTAGCATCTGCTGTAGGGTACTGACCAAACTCATATCTGCAAAATGTGAACATGTCAGATGTTCAGACTTTTCCAAGAATGAAAGGAAGGCTAAGTGCTCCCAGCAGCGGCTTGAGTGCTTTCCTCACCACTCAGCAATCTTCTAGCTGGGCACAGTGAGTTACTGTAGAATTATCTAACAGCACAGTCAGTAAATAATCAACCACTGACACAGTTTCTGTTGTGTTGGCGCTGCACCTTAACATATTGAGTGCGGATTGAAGCTTAGATCATCATCTGTGAATAATACAAAGTCTGCAAAAAGAGATTCCAATCGCAATTTCCCTAAAATCAATCCAGAATCCCCATCCATTCATTTATATGTCTTCAATGATAGGTCACTTACAGTCAGGTCAAGTTAAGGCAAAAAGCTTTTATTGTCATTTCAACCTTATATAGCTGATGCGGCACAGTGAAATGAGACGTTTCTCCAGAACCCTGGTGCTACTTAAGACAACATAGAGCTACATCACACAACATAAAGGTACATAGAGAACACAGAGCTAAGGACTAAAGTAAGTTGTCCTTGCCACATAAAGTGCATTATTTGCAACCTCGTGCAAACAGCGCAGACAAAAGACACAGTGTAGGACAAATACACAAAAACACAAAATAGCGCTGCCAGTAACCCTACTGTGTAATGTGTTATACAGTACAATGTGCAAAAAGAGAACTGTAAACAAGAGTGCACTTGTAAATATACAGATGTTGTGCAAAACAGCAACTGCAGCATGTAAACAGTTATAATAGATCTATAATATAAAATGGGTGGTGGTGAAGATGTGAATTGAAATGAGTACTAGTGTGTGTTTGAGGTTAGATTTGTAGCTGTTCAGTGACACACAGTTAAATTAGTGTGTGTGCAAGTTTTGTAAAGGTCATTTTGTGTGTTAGCCTGATAACTTGATGGAAGGGCAACTGTCTGGATGCGAGGCCCGAATGCATTGGAACCTTCCTGATGGTAGAGGGGTGAAGAGTGTGTGTGAGGGGTGTGTGGGGTCGTCCACAATGTTGTGGGATTCGCAGATGCAGTGTATGGTGTAAATGTCCATGATAGGGGAGAAAGACTCCCATGATCTTTTCGGCTGTCCTCACTATACTCTGTAGGGTCTTGCAATCCAAGATGGTAAAGTTCCCAAACCAGGCAGTGATGCAGCTGCTCTGGATGCTTTTGAAGGTCACCCTGTAAAATGTGGTCAGGATGGGAGGAGGGAGATGGGCTTTCTTTAGCCTTCTCAGGAAGTAGAGACACTGCTGGGCTTCCTTGCTGATGGATCTGATGTTAATTGACCAGGTGATGTTCTCTGCCAGATGAACACAAAAGGAATTTGGTGCTCATAAAGATTTCCATGGAGGATCCCTCGATGATTAGTGGAGAATGGCCTCTCTGTGGTCTCCTAAAGTCAACAACCATCTCTTTGGTTTTGTCAACGTTCAGAGATAGGTTGTTGGCTCCACACCAGGCTGTTAGCTGTTGCACCTCCTCTCTGTTTGCTGAATTATGGTTCTTGTTGATAAGACCCACCACGATTGTGCCATTGGGAAACCTGATAATGTGGTTCGAGCTGTGCATTGTTACACATTTTTAAGCAGAGTGAACAGCAGGGGACTGAGCAGCACTCTGCATAGAGTTTTGTTTGCTTCAGGAATGGTTAGACAGAGCACCTGGTTGTTGGGAGGAGGGGTGGTCTGCCTTGCCGCCACATTGTTCTGCACCTCAAACCTTGCACACAAATCTCACAGCATTACACATTAGAAAGTTTAACAAGCCGAGAACAGCATACTGTAGCATGTGGCCTCCAGTGTGAACTCGTGCTGATCCCTGCTACACACTCTCACACTCAGTGTGACCCTGTTAAGAGCCAATACTCACTATAAATATAAGGACGAAAGCTAAACAGATTCAGTTGTCTACTGAACCAAAGTTATTAAAACACTATATTATTTCTTTTAATACACATATCCTTTTAGTGGAGAAAGAATGTGCTGACAATTAATGCAAATGAATGATGGCGGTATATAGTTGTTTTTTAATCACTATAAAATATAATAATTTTTTAAATCCAGAGATGAGCTCTCTCTCTCTCTCTCTCTCTCTCTCTCTCTCTCTCTCTCTCTCTATATATATATATATATATATATATATATATATATATATATACTGTATATATATATATATATATATATATATATATATATATATATATATATATTTTTTTTTAATTCTTTATAGGATGATGCAGCAATACATCAAATGTTCAACATAAAGTAATCTGCACTTAAAGATGTGATTTTTTTATAACATTTAGTAGCTAGATATGCAGTTTGTGTGTACATATTGCTCTAGCCAGACACTACCAGAGAAACCATGGCAACCAGCGGTCCCAGAGGAAATTTTGTTCGCTCAAAGATTTTATTTTGATACTTCAGGAGTAGCGGTGATTCTTATTTGTTTCCTTTGGGTATGATTTATGTATCATCAAATCTTTTCCCTAAGATTCCTTGGAAGATGAAAAGCAGACATAAACCACCCCCCTCCCTTTTTTCCTCAAGCTTGACATGACGCTTACATGTATGATTAGTCAGACATAATAAAGAAGATATAGTGGATTGTAAGAAAAAGATCATTCCAATATGTTCCCAAGTGGTGCAACAGAACAGCTTTTACTTTATTACCCAGAGATCAAAAGTTAAAAACCCATTGATGTCACAGTCATCCATGACCAGAAGTCCAAGGGGGTAAAATTGGCCATGCTCTCTGGGTGATGGAGTGATGATATACGCCTGCCCCCTGCCAAACACAGAGACTCTATCCAGAGTCAATAGCATCTTTTAGCTCATGTGTGCAGAAGAGGGCAAAGAACATGTCAAAAACATATGGTTAGCTTGTTTCATCTGTCACATTTTACATTTATGCACTCTTTCAGGCTGTGCTGGGAATAAAATCAGATTTAGAAAGTAAGTTAATAAATTTAGCTTGCAGTGTTAGCTTGTGTTTGTTTATAAACAGTCATTAAACCTATAAAAGAACTGCACTGGCCTAAAAATCTGGCTGGACATGACTCTGTAAAATAGTTTGTTAAGCAAACTTTGCATTCTGAGTCTTCAGTCATTTTTAAAACCCAGTTCTTTGAAAAGTAACCCATATTTTTAACCCCCCATAAAAGTTTTGTTTATTTAAAAATCCTTATCCTTGCCATTAGGTCATCAGGTTGATCATAAAGAATCGTTATACAACTTGAATTGAAACCGTAGCAGAAGCAGAAAGTAGTTTAACCAATGGAAGGGTTCAGTTCTTATTTATATCGGCTTCATTAATAGAAAATGCGAGTGCATCACTAATAATTGACCTGACACACGGAGGTGAAGAGGAATTGGCTGAGTGCTGTGGATATTGGAGCATGAGAGAAGGAGCAGAGGCAGATCAGGAAACACTCACTCACCCAGTAAAATGGAATCTCTGAGGGGAAGTGTTATTAAGAGGCTCAACTTATTGACTTTATAAAAATGGGGTGAACTTAAATGTATTGAGGCACACATAATAAAATGTATTCAACGGACTGTACCAGATAGGCTGTGAATAATGCAGATTTCTTTTGTCACTAAATATTTAAAACATTTCATCCAAATAAGGTCAACACTAATAAACTGCAATAAATGTCAGAGACATGTTTCTTGATCTATTATCTATTTCTTTTAGTAAAATCTGGATCTCTTGATCAACATTTAATTAAAGCAAACCATGAGCATTGAAAAATCTTAAGTAAATATTACTTGTATTGCGTGTTTTTTTTTATACAAAGAACTGAACAACAAAAATAAATCTACAACAAGCCAAAAGAACCAATTCCTTAATTAATGTTTACAGTAGATAATTTGCAACATTATTAGTAGAACAGTACTTCAGTTTATTAGCATTTAGAAATAAGCAGTAATTAATTGGGTTTTTTTTTTGTCTGTATAAATAATGCACATTGTGAAAGGGCACATCAACCTGAGACACATTAAATAGGTTTGTATTGAATTGCAATCATTTAAAAAAATAATGGATAACGGTCATCTTAATTACAATATTCAGTGAATGAGAAATCTAATGTACTGTATACTGCATAGATATCTGTTTGTGGACAGCTGACATTTTGGTTTGTATGTGCTTTTTGAACATCCCATTCCACATTTAGTCAGTATTTGCTGTTATATAAACCTTCATTCTTCTAGAAAGTTTTTTCACTAGATTTTGAATGAATGGTTGTGATGATTTGTGCTTATTCAGCCACGAGAGCATTAGTGAAGTCCGGATATAAAAATGAAGAAGCCTGGGGTGCAGTCAGAGTTCCAATTTATCCCAAAGGTGTTAAACAGCAGGCCACATCAACCCATGAAAAGCATATCTTAATGGAGTTGGCTTTGCTGGACATGGCCATGCTGGAATAGGTTTGCGGCCCCTCATCCAGAGACTCCCAGTACAACTGTGCACATGCAATGCAAAACACAAGCACAACTGTGTAGATGGTATTATTAGCATAAAAGTTAAAGTTTGTACTTATGATAGGTTAAGAGAGTTTAACAAACTAAATCACTGCTGCATCGCTTGCTTCAGGTAAACAATGAAGAAAATGCTATACAGTGATTGACAAAGTTTACAAACCATGTACTTAAAGTAGAGATACACTAGATATAATATTACTCCAGTCAAATAATCTGTTCAAAATTGAGTGCACATTGTACCCTGATTGGTGGCTTGCTGTGTGCTTCACCGGTTAGGTTTTTATCCACTAATAAATTCAAAGGAAAGACTGATTTCGCAAAATGTTGAGTAAAAGTTTATTCACTTTTTAATAGTTAAGTAAAAAGAAAGATATTTGAGTTTTTAAATGTAGTTAAGTTAAAGTAAATTTCTCCCCAATGGAAATACTTTTATAAAGTACGGACATTAACAAATTACATTTTCTTTGTTACCACTGGTGCTTAATCACACTGACACCATTATCAGAAAAGTAATAATTAATTTTCAACTATAAATGTCAGCTCATTTTCAATGAATCCTAAATTACACTGAAGACTAGATTGTAATAAAAAAATAAAAAGAAACAACATGCAAGTCATTCAGCATGAATGTTTCCTTTTACGTAAATATATACGTAAATATGTAAATATATATTAATACACATTTATATTAAGTGATTAATATTAAGTGATACTAGTGAATGTTTGAGATTTGCTTGATGGATCATCTTACTTGTGATTAGCAAATGTTTAGGGAAACTAAGTGCACACCTCATTTTAGAACATCTATTGATATTGAAAAGCTGTTTATATCAAAGTGCAAGAATGTCATTATTCCATTTTTTAAACTGATTTGGCACAATTCAATTCAAAACAATGTGCTATCCTTATGGATGCAGCAGATACATTTGCGTGTGAAGCAAAGACAGGATTATTTGGTTAAATTCCTTCTGACAGTTAAAGTGTAGTTAGAACGTATTTTCTTCTCAGATCCCCTTCCTCCGCCTGGTGATCAAAATGCATTACAAATAAATCCTCCATCTGGCTCTCGCTGCTCTGAACTCTGTTTAAGAATAATATATCTTTAAAATTGTATGCTGTCACATCAAATAATGAGACAAATGCCAGGGATGATTATGAATGAATGAACCAACGGCTGCACTGAAGACTCCAACGAGAGATTCGCTACTTGTCAAAAGTTTAAGAATTGCTTGTCATTTATAGATTTTTTTTTACAAAATGATGTGATTTTTCCAAACTGAAACACATCTCAACCCGGTACAAAAGATTCCTGCAGAAGAAGAAATTCATGCTGTGTACTGTTTGGGCCTTGACCTTAATCTCCTTCATTTTGAATTTTGAGCAGTTTGAAGGTTCGAGAGATGTGTCTAACCCGATCTACAAAACCACAAGCTATCTGTTCTTTTGGAGATAGATTAAACCTGATACATTTTTAAAAAAATATTTACATTAGTTTCAATAAATGTAAAGTAAAAAATAAAAATACAAATTGTACCACAGATATATACAGTACACACACTCACAAAATCTCTTATGTTTATACAATTTCTCATTTAGATAAGTAAGCCAATGGGCCCTGTTTCTTTGAGTACCTACAGCCTTAGTCCATACCAAGGGACATAAATCATTACAGCAGTGGAGCAGAGTGCATATACTGCCCATTTCCTTTTTACACTCTGCACTTCTAATCCCACTACTCTAACCCTCAAACAATCATTAATCATGTCTTCGCAGACAATCCTGAGTTGTTTTGTCCAATACAGACATTTAACAACACATTCATCAATTAATGAGTCACCACATTATTGCTGCGAAGATATTTTCTGCCGAGGAGTAATACAATATTAATATACAAATGGCATGAGGAATGTATAATTGCCTATTTCTACTTGCTCACAGGAGTCTATAATCATGGGGGAAAAATACTTATTAATTTGCCAAATTGCATAATAATGGAGTTACAATCCCACACCATTTATCAAGATCGTAGGTCAACCTGATGAACAATTAAAGTTAAAATATCAAGAAATATTCAACATGAACAGAGGCAAACAATTAGAAAGCAAACAGAAAAGTCAAAAACATTAATTAATGGTCCAGAGCAATATCACTATTCTTTGCACAATTAAAATCTTTGGGTGAAGTGGAAAAAAGGGCAATGTGTTCTTGTCATATTCGTGTTCCCATAATTAATATTCAGTCTATTAACAGCAGGTGACAATAAAATAGGCACCTGGATAAGTGACCTTGCGTATCAGGCTTCCTTCACCATCAATCACATCCACAAATACAAGTGCAAAAGCAGTCAAGCAAACAAAACCAAACAGTGCTAATGCATTAGAGTTGACGAGTTATTTTTGTTCACATTTTCAATTATAAATTGTGCGCCTTTTAATAACTTTGTTATAAAAGAGGCACAAATTAATTGCATCACCCGCCACCACTCTCTATTCCCCAAAATCGTTCTGGGAATTAAATATAATGAAGATTCAATGGAGCAACATATTAGATGTAGATGTTTGTTGCTATATAGCACAGCTCTGAGGCATCTGAATGCTAACAGGCTCAGCAGTCATAAACATACTGCAACGTCTAGTTCACTGAGGGACCCGAACGAGACAGTAAGCAGTGAACGGATTAATTGCAAAATAGCCAGCCCACTCTGTTTTTTAGCTTCATTGGTTAGAGAGATAGAGGGTGGACGATAGGGAGGAGAGCACAAGAGGTAAAAGAGAGCTCTTAAAAAGCATAGCATTGAGGAGATACACCTTTGTACCACCAACTGCTAGAATGGCATACATATTTCATTGGATGAGAGAAAGGCTTTTTCGCTTATCTTGGGAAGCTATTCCGCATTGCCTCCTTCCAACAGCCTGTGACCGATCATATTAGTGTGTGCTCATTTCATGCACACACACCTCTGCAGTTGGAGGATTTGCTGCCTTTTAGAGGATGTGGCAAGGAAAATATAGGAGGATGTTTCCACCTCAGTTGTTGCATTCGTCCAAACATTGTCTTTTTTTTTCCCGCTTTTTCTTTTTCTTCATTTTCATCCAGCATACAGCACTAAGGGGCTTCTACACAGCAGTCACAGACACCTGTCTATCAAACTCTAAACTCTATAAACCCCTAAAACACTACAATTAGGGTGTTTTCACATTGATTTGTTTTTCTCCTCACTGCAGTGTATTTAGACAGTAACACAACAATTACACTACGGTTTGAAGCAAAACAACTGCTCTGAGAGAGAGTGAATGAGTTGGTCTTGGTCCAGTTCCAAGCTACTGCATAAACTAAGCCAAATAATAGAGCTGTTGTGATGTATAAACGTGATGCTTTCTAAATATTTAGAACAATATATAAAAAAGAAAATGCAGTGATTAAAAAACTGTATTAAACCAGATGTGATTATATTTATTAACTGATATTTATTCAACCAGATTTGTAGGTGCTTTGATGATATGCATTTGGCAAAGCTTTGTTTACATTTTTCCCAATCTCACTAATTTGGTCTTGGCCATATCCCACCCGCTAGCCAGCTCTCTGTCATATGACAGCTACCAACTGGGGAGGTTGAAGCTTAACACATGCTTCCTCCACGACATGTGAAGCCAGCCAGCCACTACTTTTCAAACTGTCAGGAGGCAGCATAACACCCTTTAGAGGAAAGCATTATCTGCAATCTTCCGCATACTGTACATGAGCTCACAGACACCTGTGACTGGCTAGTGTCACTAGGGGAGAGAGTGAATACCATTCTTTGCACTCAAGAGATACCATGGGCCACTGAGGACTGTGAATTGTTGAGAACTCATGATATCTGCACAACAGGACAAATTCTTTCCTGTTGGACCACTTGGAAGTATTTTATAAACAATTTTTTTAAAAATGTCTGGTTTGTTTAAATAAACTTTTTTTTCGGCTTCTCCCATTTGGGGTCGCCACAGCGGACCATCCGCATGTTTGATTTGGCACATGTTTTTATGCTGGATGCCCTTCCTAACACAACCCTCCCCATTGTTTAAATATCTAGTGTAAAACCAAACAGCAAATAAAAAATCTTTGCTCTGCTTCAGAATTAGCAAAATGATTTATAATTGTGAAAGCTCCTGTAGCATATGGGCAATTAGCATAACCAATCATTTCCATTGTAAAATGAAAATAAAATGTTTTCTGGCTCTGAAAAAGAATGGCAAGTCTGTTTATATAGGAAGTTGAAAATGCAGTCAATTATGATTTTATGCAAAATGTAAATGCTTTTATAAATTTCTCATGAGGGTCTCTGTAAATGAAGCTGTAATTCTGTCTAACTGATTATGCAGAGTGAATAATTGTGTTGTTGTCAAGAGCAGTAAGGTCAAGAAACCATCAGTTTGATAAGCCTCATTTTTTAAACATAAGAGAAGGTGTAAATAACAGCGAACATACAATACTACCTTTTACTACTTCTACTGCTAATAATAATAATTATTATTATTATTAATATAATAATAATAAACACAGATAATTATATAAAATATGTTGCCAATGTATAATTTGTGTCTTATCTTAAGACCTTGATTTCATGAGTCAAATTTCTAGAGAGGTTTGAATTCATGCTGTATGTAATCACATATTTTGAATGTTTTCCTGTCATTAATAATTTCCTTAAGCTGCAGAATGTGTTTGATTTTGTTTTCTCAGTAGAGGGAAGCATGCCAATATTCTTCTTTGTGATCATCATTAACACTTCAAATACTGTTTTGCTTTATTGCAGTTGGAAAAAAAACAGGTAAAAAAATGAAGGTGTAAATAGTGGCTGCATTTCAAGAATCAGGGTGACCTTAAAGCATGTTACCTATAAAGTGTAATCATATTACATGCACTCTAACAGCGAGAACTGGCATCATCTTTTGCCATTTTCCACCCACTAAAAATCCTCAATCCATTGAACTAAATCATTTTCTTTCTCTCTCTCTCTCTCTCTCTCTCTCTCTCTCTCTCTCTCTCACACACACACACACACACACACACACACACACACACACACAACAAGCACACACAGTCTTGTTTACCTGATCTAACCCTTTCCTGTTATAGTGTTTTACTCAGTTAATACCTTTAATTTACCACTGCACATATGTATATGGTGATAAGCTTACACATTCAAATACATTCTGTTATTATATCAGGACACATACATACAGTATATAACAGTGTAAAAAATAGCTCACTGACCTGCATGGTGTCAAGGAATCTATTCGAAGAGCTTAATGCATTAAAATATACTTTCTGATTTTTATTGGGCAAATTGTAAAAATAACAGCTAAAGGGATGAACGAACCCAGAACAGCTGAAAATACAGACCAGCAAATCTACAGATGTATGACAATGAAAGAAATTGGAAATTTAAGAAACTTAAAAGAAACTTAAATGATGAAACAGGAAATAGGAGGGAGTGATTACTGACATTTGACATGCAGTGGCTGCTGGGAAGTGTAGTTTGTTGTCCTTTTCATGCCTCCTATATACAAAAATACTGTAAATCATAAACATTGTGAAACAGGAAGTCCTACAAAAGGGACACCAAACAGACATGAAAAATACTTGTAAATCTTTCTTTTGTATCAGGATTGCATCTTTCTAAGATTTTAAGCACATACATGCAAACCATTCACTAAATGCAAATAAGCTTGTAAAATGCATATCAGCTCATGGCATCAGACAAATAGCTTCCTGTGTTCATTCTAATTTCCATACATTTTATTCAAAATATTGCTGTCACGTTCAAATTTGTAATTTTGCAAGGTTCTTTCGAATTCAATACAGTAATGACTTTAATAGTCATACTTGGGCAAATGCTGCTACATTTTACAATTCCACATTACTGCCAGTTTTTTATTGTGTAATTCAGCTATGCATAGTGATTATTCAAATTCTCCCAATTACTAACAAATAAGTCTTTTAAACTTTGGTAATATAATTTTGTGAAGTCAAACATGATTTCTATGAACACACTGATGCTCTTTGCTTATGTTTTGAAAAGGACAGGCATATATGCAAATTTTTTTTCTTAGCAATACAGCTAGTTAATTTGGATGGGTAAAGACATATAAACCCAAAAAACGATTTGCTTCTAGTCATCATTAATTTCTCTTCACATCTCTGAATTCATTGCTACAAACTTAGGAGTTCAACACAAATTCACAAGCAGTGAGTCTATAGAGACTGAGACAAATTTCCTAAAATGGAAAGTCTTTTGATTATTAAGTAAAGCTCACACTAGTGATGTTCGTCCCACCATCATCATTTCTGACCTTTCGCTTCTCATGAGAGAAAAAAAATGTCCCAGATAAAATGTTTCATGTAGCTCTCACATTTAAATCAGTTCTAAATACATTTTTAAGTGAATAAACCCTATCCATGTACAATCCTGACATCTAATGAGTTATAAATGGGGTCTTATGGCACTTTCATGCCTATTAGTACCAGCAGTGGCTCATGACCATGGTGGAGCAGGATGGCATTAATAATATTAACTCCATTATGTTGATAGTTGGAAACATAGTTGTCCTTTATAGCTGCTTCTTTTGGATGGTTGTAGATATCCATTGTTTGTTTGTTTTTTAATTATTATTTTATTTTATTTTATTTTTATTTTTTGAATGAGATTCCTGCAGTGCTACAGCTCTGTCTAGTGGTGCAGTGTGTGTTTCCTAAATATAAGTCTAGCAGCCCACATCTAAAAATGCAGTTCAGTGGAATTTAAACCACACCAGAAATGTATGGAACTAGAGAAAGACGACCCCACACAGACACAGTTTTTTTTTCAGACTTCAAGAAGCTTCATTGTAGTGAAAAACACAACAGGTTCAATACAAGGTGTACACAATGAATATGAGAATGTCAAACTATACTGTCAAAAGTACTGAGACACCTGACTTTGCCAGCCATATGCAGTTCTTCCTCAAACTGTTACCACAATGCCAGAGGCACACAATTGTATAGGAATCTTTGGATGTGGTAGCATTACATTTCACTTCACTTAGAAGACCAAACCTGTTCCAGCATGACAATTCCTCTGTGCACATAATGTTTCATGAAGATATGGTTTACATAGGTTGGAGTAAAAAATTTTGAGTGGCCTGCTAAAGAGCTCTGACCTCAACCCTATTGAACACCTTTGAAATAAATTTGAATGCTGACTGCACAAATCTACACAAGTACACTGCAAAATCTAGTGGAACATTTTCCAAGAGGAGTGGAGGTTATTATAACAGCTAATGGGGGATAATGTGCAATGGGATGTTCAAAACGAACATAGAAAGCTTATGTTCATTTTCCCACAAACCTTCATATAGTATCTATTTACACTATCCATATAGTGTAATTTAGATAGCTATTAGTATTAGTATAAATATGTCCACTCCAAGACAAATGAAATCGCTCTCGAAAAATTACTTCATAACACACGTATAAACATACATATGCATTTTTCGAGTACATGGAAAAAATTGCTTATTAGCCCCTGACAATAATAGTGCCAGGTAAAACAATCTAATGCCAGTAAATGATCAAAATTTTAAAATAAAATATGAAAATAAGACTTTTTCTCAAACAAGCTGAGGCAAGACCTGCTGCACCTCTCTGCATTGGTGTGTGTGGATGTGTGTGCATGTGAGATTCAGTCCCCATCCTTGTGGCACATCCCTACTTTAAAGAGGCCATGGAATAGATGGGGGTCTGACACTCATCACTTACGGATGATAAGTGTGAATTTCGGCACCTTCACCTACCTGAAAGCGCCGAGTGGAAGGTCAGCCCTCACACGCAGTAATGCCATTTCGAGGAGAAGCGCAGCATAGATGCCCCAATTTCTGAGGAATCCACTTTACAAAATAGGGAAAGAGGAGAAGTGAAAAAAATCACCTATTGATACTGTGTAAATGCATTATTCACTTCTCTCTGCTGCTCTGTGACAAAAATGGATGATTTTTATTAAGAGGCTCAACTTCCTATATGGTGCTTTATACATCTCCTCTCTCAGTGAAGGCTAGTTCCAGAGAGAGCAAGGATAACAAGTGCAGAATTATTGAGGAGAGACAAACTGGAATTTGGGGCTCTTTAGGATTTCTGTCAAGTAAGACAAACTTTTTCAAGTCCAGAATGACTTTGTTTTGTTGCCACTGTTTAAAGATCTTCAGGCAGTCTGTTACATCCCAGTCTAGAGTTGGGGCGCATAGCGTGATTAAAGACACGGGGTGGTGGATGTTAGGTGGATGTGAGTTTATTTGGTATATGAGTGATGAAGAATGGAACACAAACACCGGGGTATCATAAAAACGGGAGGTAAATTGTAAGATGTATAGTACAGCCCCAGGGTAGACATCAGGGTGGACCAAGGCCAAAATAATAAACAAAAAAACACTTTTTTTACAATCACTAAATCACTTACAAACAAACCCAACAGAAAAACAAAACACTTCCCCAACTCCCTCACGAAAAACAGGGAAGAAGCCCACACCCAACAGAAATGGCAGCCACACCCCTACTACCGGTGAACAAACCAACACACATATACATATATTTACAACTGTATAAATCAGAGAGTATTTACAATAAGCTAAGCAAACTAGGTAATTTGTTAAGAAAAGACAACATGGAGATGTTTGTCACTTTACTTTAATGCACAGAAGCTGAAAATAATTTGAGTTCAAATGCAGTATAAAAATAAAACTCTGGCAAATATGAAAACAATGGACAAAACCCACAAGTAGAAATGCCAACCCTGTCAACATGGTCTGTAAATACTGGCTCTGACAGTCCTTCAACCTCCGCTACATCACTTGAGTTTATAATTGGTCTCAACTAGAGAAGCCCTGTGTGCACCTTTCTGGCAAGCTTTCTAAAAAAATGAATAAAAAAAAAAAAAAACAGAGAAAGAAAGAGGAAAAGAAATAAGTAATCATGTCCTGCTTTACTCCTGTCAATCTCCTGTGCTTAGGTGTCCTACTCAACTTTTTCATCCTTCATCCTCACTTAAAAGGTTTTGAGTGAATCTGGTTGAGGAAAGCAGGGGGAGATACAATTAAAAGTAATTAACTTGAAATTTTAGAACGGTAAAAACAAAGCAGATTAGTTTGGTATTTTAAACAGGTCGAGTATAAAACACTTGGGGCCATGCTGTTATGAGACTTTATAAAACAGCCATATGGGAAAGAAAGTGACATGCCTAGAAAGTTAAGGAATCAAACAAACAAAAAAATCAGAATATAGGAATGTGTCCTTCTGCATTTTTGCAAACACGATTTTACCACCATTAACATTTAACTGGTGTACAGCACAGGAAAGAGCTCTTAAAATCCACTTTATTCCAACCGAGACTGAATACACTACTTGAAGAAATGTTTGTGGACACCTGACCATAAGATTGGTATACCATAACCTCCAAGAAGATGTTCCACGGGATTTTGTAGTGTGCTTTTGTAGATTTGTGCTCATTCAGCCACATGGCCAGGTACTGATGTAGGGTGAGGAGGCCTGAGGTGCAGTCAGAAGAAATTTTATATATATTCACCTCATGGTGGTGTCACATTGTCAGATATTGTTACATATTCTAGATATTAAAAAGGGAATCTAATGTTGCCCGATTTTAAGATAAACTGTGATAGACACCACTTAAATGAAAAAAAAAAACTCACTCATAAAAAATGTATACTGTCAGCTGAGATTAAAAATAGTGCTATTAACACTCTTCAAAAAGTGTAAAAAAAATTAATAGAAATGTACAACATCTGCTATGGAGTAAGCAGCTATTAGCAAAAGTACAGTCTGTGGCCTTTATTTCGCTGAGTCTGTGAAGTAAATCTGTAGTATTTCTGAATAATGCTTCAGGTTTTACACTTCAGTGTTGTTCATTAGCATCCAATATGTCATTGGTTACATTTCTAGCACTGAATGTGAGAAAAGAAGACAAGACATTCTCTACATTTCAGTCCAGAATTTACATGATTTGCTCACACTCTGCTCCATTCCCTCTTTCAGAGCCAAGCCCAATGAGGCAGACCTACATAGTCTGCACTCAGAGCCTTCTGGGATTACATCTGGACTAATCAATAATGGCTTTCACTGGGGGAACAAACTACAAGGTGGTGTAAATCTGAGGAGGAAAATGCTTTACAGTTTGCCAAGCATAAATAATCAACGAATAGATTTGGCTCCTGCAGACCTGCCCAGCTAATGGAGGAACTTATTTGCATTACATTATTTATCAGATACCATCCAAAAAAAAAAAAAAAAAAAAATCAACAGCCTGCATCGCAGCAGGATACATAAAGCACTGCGTAAAAAAAAAAAAAAAATACCACTAGTCCCCAGCAGCATCACCAAACGTAGCCTTGGACACCACAAAGCAAATCCAAACAGCAAGAGCGAATCAAACCCACCAGCTGAGGCATAGCATTTAGCCCCCAACTGTGCCTCTTCCACAAAAATCAGCCCCATTCTACCCACTGACTGCACTAGGCACCTTCCACCCCCTGCTGTGTGCCAGAGATGCACACCCACTGCCATCCTTCAAGTCAACCCACACCTATCCCAGCTGCAGCACAGATGGGCATTTCACAGACTGCCAATGCTAGCATGCACTAAACAAACATTTCATTTCCTTTCAAAGTGCTTGAAAGTAACAATTACCAATACAGAGGCATTAAAAAGTTAGCTTTAGCATGTGTAGAGAAAGCCACTCCTTATATTTAAGGACATTTTGGATACAACCCAGACAACAGACACATATTGGATCTTAACAGTGTAGATCTAAGTGGACAGAGCTTGACATATATACATATAAAGACATTCAAAAACACTTCCCAAATATAACACATTTAAATGAGCTCTGGGAATAGAAAGACAAAGAGCAATTTTGCATGTCTTTATAGAGGTGACATCAACTCACAGGGAACTAAACTGCTCACCAAATCTCCTGTGAGTTTCTTCTCATTCTGTCATTTTCAAAGAAAAAACACACCCACAATGCTCCAGTTTAATGAAAAACAAGTGTACACAACTCAAATAACCTTTACTTCATCTTCTGTCTTTTATTCTTGTTTGGCTTTATAGTATTTGGACTTTGCAAAAGTGAATAAAGAGCCATAGGGTAAAGTCATAGTAGGTATATACAGTATATCCCACTGGAGTCATTACATGAGGTCAGGTACATTGATTTTATGGTGGCGAACATAATGACACTGCAATAACTAAAGTCCTATACAAAAGACTACATTTGGAAAGACTCCTTTCCACCTAATATCCTGCAAAATATATCGTCTCCTATTATTGCCCACAAGAGAGTTTGTCCAGAACTCTAATACATTATTACTGAGTTCTCCCAAAAAATGCATTTTTTCAACCAAAAATCCATAAAATCACAAAGCTGTCTGCTGTCAGACGTTACAGGAGCCGGAAACCGCAAGTTGCGGAAAAAGTGCTATGCTGATATATATTTCAGTATTTCATTATTTGAGGAGGACTTTACAAACTCATCATTTTAGATATTATTTCAACATTTTGTCAGTTTATTGGCTTATATGTTATTATTTCTTATTTATCCAAGATGCATATTCTTACTTGTTATTTCATTGGATATGTCATAATTAAATAAAAACGTTTCATACAAGTTATAATTTATACATTTCTTGAAGCTATTTTAACTCATCATTTTGTTATGCACAATCTAGAATTAGTATCTTATGAGGTACCTTAATATTTTGAAATATTAACTTGTTGTTTTTTCTTTACATTTAACACCCCACATTCTATCACTAAAACTATAGAGCATATGTAGAATATTCTTTATTTTGCATGCTACTCTATGGGTAAAAACCAAGCTGGAATTTGGAATTAGTTACTTTATTGGCATTCAGTTCAGACATGTAACCTATACGTCTTAAGGTTGGTAATCTACTGCCTCAAGAAGTAACTCTTAAATCGGTGAAATGGCCTATAATTAGCTTTTTTAAATAACCAAACAGGCCTGTCTAGAAATTTGTTTATCAAATTAGATATTTGATATTTATTATTATTATTATTATTATTATTATTATTATTATTATTATTAATATTATTATATTAATACTACTACTTAATATTACTGGTTTGGTAAGTATAGCCTTGATACATGCTAGCTAGTTAACATAACTAGCTAAGTGGTACAGTACATCTTGCTAATCATTATGTAGTTAAAAGCAAACATTACTTTGTTGTTGACTGATTGTTTTGGCTTGTTATTTAAGTGATAATGAATAGAAGGTATTTCAGCAAGAATACACACCTTTTTACTGTATGGTTGTATGGTAAACCTAGCTAGTCACCATGCAGTAGCTGATTAGGTCGCCACAAATCTTAATATACACAAGTTTTGTCCCCTAATTCATTTTAAGGTTTTATTATGAACTATTGCAATTTTAGCTGTGGTACACTGAGACTGGCAAGAGAAAACCTTCGAACGTTTAAATGTAATTCAAGTCTTTTTTACTCTACTTAATACCCAGAGCACACAATCTGACCAGAGGCATCTATGAGCATCCTTTATTGAGCATAAAATCACACAGTTATTCACCTACTTTAAAGTCGGCCCTCATCTCTCCTGATCTAGCTTCAGAATATGCTGTTTCTGGACCTATATTAAACTTATATACAGTCACAGTAGTCCGATAGACATGATGATGGTGATGATAAAAATGCGAGTGCTTATTACCTCTTTCTACCTACGGTGCACTGGCACAGCAAGATGGTAACAAAAGCTATCATCCGTCAAAAGTAAGGGGTCAGTTGAAGTTAAAATTTATTTAACTGTTTATGAAGACATAAAATGAATGCCTGAAACATAATGCAAAAGCTATTTATTCATCATGATCAACATAAGTAAGTTGATCATGATCATATGTTAGTAACACAACATTAAGCTTTTTTAAATGGCAACATGAATAACAATTAGAGATTGACAACATGGTTCATTTGGACTTCTACATAGTTGCCCGATAAATAACGCAAAAGAGCAACATTTCTGCAATCATGTACTCGTGCAGGTCTGCCAGTATCGGAATTTCAGGCAGCTCATCCAAGCATGGCATACCTTTAAACCTTGTGAAAATATATTTATCAGTCTAACATTATGTTTGTGCCAGGCAGTTTATTCGAAATCAGGTGCCATCTGAATCGATGCCATCACATACATAAATCCTTTCTAATTTAGTCCTGTTTATATGTAATACTTGTTTAGGTTTTTTTCCTAGTCTAGTTATTGATTTTGTATGTCCACAATTTCTGAGTTCGGTACATAGACAGTTTAAAGTGCACAGAGGAATGTGGTTATTGTGACAGGTTTGGAATATGATGTTCTGCTTGTGTCATGGCTCGATGGGAGAATGGCATGCATTTCTTTTTCCAGTTCAATGTGCGTGTCATTCACACAAATGAAAACATCTCCAGCAGCAGGGATAATATTATCTCCACTCACAGCCTCTGAGAGCTCTGTTTAAGGAGCACACAGACGTCTGTTCATCTGATTGTTTTGTAAAACTCAATGCTCTTAATGAAGCAGGCAAAAAACGCTGTTCCTCTGACATTTTTGTTTCTATTTATCTGTAAAAGGAAGCAAAATGATATAACCAGATGAGCTGCTGTAACTTTTAACAATTGTGATAATGACAAGTAAATGGCCATATTTAATTATTCATGTGGAAGAGCTGCTCACCCATCTCTCTCTCTCTCTCTCTCTCTCTCTCTCTCTCTCTTTTTCTCTCTCTCTCTCTCTCTCACACACACACAAACACATACACACGTTATGCAGCATTAAATAAAAAAAAGAAATGAAACTCATGTAAGTGCTGCTGTTTTGCACAGTAAAGCTGAAACATGAAACATGTTAAGCACTGCTAGAAAAAATATAATGTACATTTATGTTACCTTTAAGATATGAATAGTAACATCCAAGATCCTTTAAGGGAAGTCGCAAATCCAGACATTGTTATGAAATGAACAGCAAATTAAGCATTTTTGACTTTATAAGCAGGTTGCATTGAACCATGCTAATACATTATGTAACCTAGCAAAAGATGTTTAGGTGTGTATCACTCTTGAAAGTTAACTGCTAAAAACACTGTCATACATCACTGTTCCTTACTTCTTTTTATTCTGTCATCACTCAACTACCTCTAGCAAACTTTAGATTTGTTATTTTCTTTTTTGGTTTTCTTCCACCACCAGCATACACAATTAATCAATGTAAATTTATATTGATTTAATGTCAGTGATTTACTATTTGAGAATACTCAAAAAGTAGAGCTGCATATCAAAGAAGCAACATTGGTGTAACAGAGTCGAGCTGGATCCAGAGCCCATTCTGGAAACAGTGAGATGGGAATAACACACTAGATGTGACTCCAGTCTATAACATAGGCACATGCTGTATGCCCAATGGAAATTTAGCATTCTATGTTTTTGGGCAGGTCAGAGGAAAGCAGAGAAGAGGAAACATGCATATTGGCAGGACATTCAAAACTCAACATGAGTGATTGCAATGCCACCTGCAGCTGAATTTCATGATTTTTTAATGAAAAGTTTTGTTAGTTTTCTATGAATAAAACAGAATTTTTAAAGATACCATGCCACCATTTACTAAAATAAAAATAAATAACCTTTAACTTCTTTAAAATCTAATCTTTTTATCTCAATGATACTACATACTCAAGAATTTTTAAACTCAAGGTGACCATGTTTGTATTGAATATGCTCATGATGTTACAAGAAAAGATCACTTCAAAAATCATTATATTTTTGTCCACATCAGGAACAGGTTTTTATGGCATATTTACGTTATAAACATTGAGTAATAAAGACAGTGGGCTAGAAAACATTGTGCTGTGAAGATGGGGGTGGAAAAGGCTTGTCGCTGCTTTTATCAGTGCTGCCTTTTAACTTTGTACTATTTGATTACCACTTTTTGATAGATTCTGTTTCACAAACCTAGGTATTTTTCAAGAATAAAGAGGAAGAATAAGTGAAAGGCTTGAGAGTGGGTAGGGCAATGTAGACAGACAGAGGATAGAAGAAGAGATGCTGCAGTTGCATCAGCAATGAATTCTGACATCCTGATGCGGCTCACAGTTTCAATCACAGGCACAAAATGTCCTGCAATCAAGAGCTGAGTTGTGACTGTTTCACGTGCACCTGACAGGAACACCTCCTGGGTATGTATATGTGTTTGTGTATGCTGAACTTCCTCTGAAGACAGAGATGACAGTGCCAGGCTGCCAGTGACAGAAAATCTTTACTAAAAGCATATAATAGCATAACATTCCTCTCCTAAATGCCAGCTCATTGCCATGTGCAAATGTAATGTCAGTAAGTGTGAAAAGTGCATTCCATTCCAACACACTCCACTAGAAAACTAATAAATATGAAAAAGATGCCAGGGCAATGAGATGCCTAACTGATGGTGCATGGATGAACAGATGTCTGGTGTGTTGTAGAAATCTGGGGATAATTAGGAAGTAAAAACAACCACACAAAATATTTAAATCTTGGATTGAAGAAACGTGCAATATGAAACAAGCATTACTGATATTATTGTGATTGGAAAAGCGGAGCCACAAACAAAGAGCAAGAAAAAAAAGAAAGCAGGACCTTTTTTGTATGAAGAGTTTAACATAGGAACTCATACATCATTATATTTGAGCTAATAGATTCATCACTATTTTATTAAAATAAATAAATAAATGACTGCTGAGTGTGCGGAAACATTTTCCGCATTTTGGCCCATACATGAAATTTGCCATCTATATTCTGATGAGTGCCTAACAAGTCCACAAGGATCCTGGCTACTGCCTTGCATTAATCTTTTAATGGACTTTCCACCTTCTAAATTGGCCGAGTTCCCTCTGGATGGGCCGCTACAATTGCGGGGGTCATTTGTTCATGTCCTACAGAAAGATAGGATCAGCCACAAAGGAAAGAGGAAACCTATTCCTGTAAGTATGTGGTCTATACTGTTCTTCACACTAAGATATATATCATTATCTGACACATTAGGCTTGATTTGACGGGAAATATCATAAAAGTTTGTCACCCCTATTAAAACTCCCCCACCCTGCTTGCAGTGTGGGTCATTCTCCTAGGGCCCACCACATGTAACAGGACCCAGAAGGAAATGCACAGAATCCTCTTTTTCTTTATCTTTCAGCTTCTCCCATTTAGGGTTGCCACAGCGGATCATCTGTCTCCATACCCATACTTTTACTCAATGCCACTGTCTCTAAACCGTACAACATCGCAGGTCTCACCACAGTCCTATAAACTTTCCCTTTCACTCTTGCAGATACCCTTCTATCACAAATCACTCCTGCCACTCTGCTCCACCCACTCCATCCTGCCTGCACTCTTTTCTTCACTTCTCTAACACACTCTCCATTACTTTGCACTGTTGACCCCAGATACCTGAACTTCTCCACCTTTACCACCTCTTCTTCCTGCAACCGCACCACTCCACTGCCCTCCCTCTCATTCACACGCATGTACTCTGTCTTACTCCTACTGACTTTCATTCCCCTTCGCTCCAGCACATACCTCCACCTCTCCAGGCTCTTCTCAACCTGCTTTCTACTCTCACCACAAATCAAAATATCATTCGCAAACATCATAGTCCACGGAGACTCCTGTCTGACCTCGTCTGTCAACCTGTCCATCACCACTGCAAACAGGAAAGGGCTCAGAGCTGATCCTTGATGCGATCCAACCTCCACCTTGAACCAGTCTGTCCATTCTACTGCACACTTGACTGCTGTCACACTGTCCATATACATGTCCTGCACACCCTTACATACTGTACTTCTCTGACACACCTGACTTTCTCCTACAATACCACAACTTCTCTCTCAGCACCCTGTCACACGCTTTCTCTAAATCCACAAAGGCAAAATGCAACTCCTCCTGATTTTTTCTATACTTCTTCATCAACATTCTCAAAGCAAATACAGTAATCCCACATTTATCACTGTAGTTATGTGCCAAAAATGCTTTTTTTAAAGCTGTAAATCATCCTCCCACACACTTTAAACACACACAGAAAACATTGGAAAGAATACAGCAAAATCAATTTTGTGTAAATTTGTAGGAATACAGTACATTGTATCACATTTATAGTGAGTACATGTACTATACAGTATAAAAATTTTACTTCACTTTATAATTAATAATTATATTTTTATTAATACATTTCATTATTTCAACATAAAACTCCATTAAAAAACAATTCCCTATAAGTTTTTTGGTCTATCGTGCTTTATATGAGTGACCGAAAATCAGCCAAACAAATTTGTTTTGTATGCAATCCTGTGATAAACCGGAGGCATGAGATTCGAACCGCGGTAAAACAGGGGGTTACTGTATTGCTTCTGTAGTGCTCTTCCATTGCATTAAATCATACTGTTGCTCACAGATGGTCACCTCATCTCTTTACTTGGCTTCCCTTAACCTCCTGGTGTGACTGATAAACTTTATTCCCTTGTAGTTACTGCAGGTCTGCACATCTCCCTTATTCTTAAAGATCGGTACCAGCACACTCCTTTTACATTCCTCAGGCATCCTCTCACCTTCCAGAATCCTGTTAAACAATCTGGTTAAAAACTCCACTGTCATCTCTCCTAAACATCTCCACTAAATGCCATTCTCAAATTAATTCAGTGACCTACATTAATAGGAAATTCATTTGACTTTGTGTCTGTGTCTCTCTATTTAAGAGCTGGAACTATTGACTACTGTTCCAAATAATGCAGAAATTAAATGAAATTACACTGATATTTGGCTCAATTCTCAAAATTGAGTTGCAGTCAAGAACATTTTTATTTTGATGACTTTACATATATTTTTACAAATTAACAAATCTGAACAAGTTTAACGGAATAAACAGTACCATAATCATTTTAATAATTATTTTATTTAAACAAAGGAAAGTATAAACCAGTGATGCGATCTTGGCCACTTTGTTAAATTTAGTGGCTTAATTATATATATATATATATATATATATATATATATATATATATATATATATATATATATATATATATATATATACAGTACAGACCAAAAGTTTGGACACACCTTCTCATTCAAAGAGTTTTCTTTATTTTCATGACTATGAAAATTGTAGATTCACACTGAAGGCATCAAAACTATGAATTAACACAAGTGGAATTATATATGGAATTATATACATAACAAAAAAGTGTGAAACAACTGAAAAATTTCATATTCTAGGTTCTTCAAAGTAGCCACCTTTTGCTTTGATTACTGCTTTGCACACTCTTGGCATTCTCTTGATGAGCTTCAAGAGGTAGTCACCTGAAATGGTCTTCCAACAGTCTTGAAGGAGTTCCCCGAGAGATGCTTGACACTTGTTGGCCCTTTTGCCTTCACTCTGCGGTCCAGCTCACCCCTAAACCATCTCGATTGGGTTCAGGTCCGGTGACTGTGGAGGCCAGGTCATCTGGCGCAGCACCCCATCACTCTCCTTCTTGGTCAAATAGCCCTTGATGCCTTCAGTGTGAATCTACAATTTTCATAGTCATGAAAATAAAGAAAACTCTTTGAATGAGAAGGTGTGTCCAAACTTTTGGTCTGTACTGTACATACATTTGTTTATTTGTATTAAAGACTTTTTCAGGTTTCTATTACTACTACTACTGTGGCCTTGTTTTTTTTTTTTTTGCATCTCCATGTAATATGTTTTGATAGTCAAAGGATCATAACAATGCAATCAATATGCAAACTAGTCAACTACATCATTTGGCAACACAGAGTGTTTTTTTTTTCCCTCAACAAACATTACATTGTTTTAAATGGTACATTGTTCCAGAAGTTAGAAACGGCCTTTGATTTTAAATGCTCTAGATTTCCCAGTAAAACGTTTAGGAAGCTAAGAACCCTTAATTATTCTATATAATAGGATAATAATAACCTGTATAAGGGATAATAATAATTATCCTTTTTCTAAGTGAACACTTATTGATATAGTTTATTAAAAAAATTTCACAACACCTAATGACAGGATTAGAAATATTTATTTACCATGAACGCCAGCCTTCTTTCAGCACAAGAACATCTGGCTCTGTATTCATGTATAGGACACAGATGGAAGTAAAGGCATAGCTTGTTAAATGCTGGAATAGGCAGCAATGTCTGGTACAGATAAGCTTCCAACTGCCCATATAAACTGTGCAGGGCCTCATATAGTGCTGATCGCACCAAATGGTTTTGCTTCTGATTATTTACCATCTCCTATCAACCTCTCGTCCACATTGACATGACATCATTATACCTAAAAAAAAAACCTGTTGTGTTCTGTCCCCCTGTCCTCTAAAATGCAATAACAGCAAAGTCTTCAGTGTGTTTCAACATTCTTTGAAAGCACATTCATTGCAGGCTGAAGTGGGACACTTACAGGGAAATGGCTCTTATGCATGCATATATATTCTGAGAGGGGAAGAGAGACAGGAAGCAGGCTGAGTTCAAGGTCTGTGTATGGAGAGGAGCAGATGTGCCGGCTCTCCTCACACTTAGGGCTCAAGAGGAGGGTGAGCGGGACCCGGTGAGAGCCGATTTCTCACTCCATTTGTCCTCTCCTCCACCGCACTCTTTCATCTCCCGCACATACACCGATCAGTGTCCTGAGGCCTGCTGCAGGTGTGAGTGCACCCATCTGCAGCGTTACAGATGAGCAGTCACTCAGGCAAGGTGTGCTGCACTGCAGAGTTTAAACTGTGGGTCAGGTAAGGTAACAGCAAAAGTAAACCATTCCAATATCAAAGCAATATAAAAACGGTATTTCCACACATGCTGGAAAAAATATAAAGATGAAATAGACATGGCCCTAGAAAAGTTGGCCATTTGTGCCACTGAGAATTAGATTTTTTTCAGAGCCCAAATAGTGTGGCCAATGACCTCTCACACTCCATGCATACTGTATTATTGTCTTATTTATGTTTAAGACTGCCTTTTATACTTTGTTCACTGATAAAGGTATGGATGATTTCTCAGTAATAATTGCTTATGTTTATGTAATCTTCTTTTATAACTTGATACTTCTAAGCATCATTTACATTTTCTGCATGCATAAGCAGCATGAACAAGCCGTTGTTTTACTCAAAAATACATTACAGTAAAGAATCTGAGGGATTAATATTCTGTCATTGTTTTATGGGCTCAAATTTTATCAAATTATACCACGTTTAAAACCTCACATCAATGATGTTTGTGGGTTAATATAATTGTGATAAATCACCTCTAAACAGTGCAAAAACCTATTTTTTATATTTATATTATTTATATTTGATCCTTGATCCATGTGTGTGCTTCACAAATATTTTATTTATATTCATGCCATATATCAAAATCTTTTTCATCAAAAGTTTTAATTAACAGGTCAAATCGAGCCAGATACATGTGGACAAATGACCATCACACCCATATTTTAAAAAACATAATTTTTAAACTAAATAAGACTGAATACTTGAAACCTTATTCACTCACTGATCACTAAGAGAAAGTCTGTATAGTAATGTTTTTTTAATCTTCAAATATATATTACAAACAGTTACTGTGTGAGTGTGGATTTGTATTTCAGTCAGTTACTAGGAGTTGTACTGTTATCTCCTTGCTGTGTACGGTGTCAGGTGATGTCATGACTATCGATGAGCAACAATTGTTATACATTATGTATAAATCATGCATATAAATAATGGACGATAATTTCCTGACTATACAAAGGTAGGCTTTTTTTTCTAGATGTTAACCTTGATTCTAATAGTTAACTTTAGCCACAAATGTCACCTAAGAGCAGATAGCTGATTCATTTCCCCTTTTTGACCCTAACACTGGAACTTGAACACTAACCTCCCAAAAACATAACATTCCACATTCTCATCTTTCTCATTTGCTCACTGTCGCAACTGAGCAAGCAGTTCCCAGCACATCCGTACTTGCTTCATAATGCTGCGTGTTCACAGGCACGGAGACAGGAGTGAGAAAGTGTTAGGGCTGTAATCTCTCTCTCACATGCACCCTCATTCTCTCACTTTCTGCCACATTAAATTAACAAGTGATGAAACGCTCAAGTCTGAGATGAGGGTGAATGTACCCATCTGCTTTTCTCCACAGTTTCATCCAAGCAGTTAATTAGAATAAACTAGTTCATTTTTATCTGTCTTTTTTTCCCTTTTAAATGCAGTGCAATTACATTACTGTACATGTCCTTTGCAGACGCCTTCATTAAAAGTTCAAACAGCACCTCATCGTTTAATGTTGTAAAGTAATGATGTTTGCACTTCCCTGTCAAGCTTATCAGGCCTGAAAGATGTTCCAGTGTTGTACTGGGGCTACACTGTGATGAGCTACGCTGGAACCAAGTAGATTGCATATGGTTTCCTTTGTGACCTGACGGCGCTCATACACAGACAAAGAGGACATATGCTTCTGTGAGTAAAAGTAATATTGAGAGGGCAGGAGGTGCAGGAATATAAGGACAGGGCATTTAAGTGTAGGTTTATTTCCAGGAGCTTAAAACCATTGTTCAGAATGAGCAGTGTATTTTTACTTTATACATATAACTGTATAATAATCCCAGCACTGTCAACTCTGCCTTCCCATGCTTAATAACTGCATTTCTATAGACAAAAAAAGTGCAGCTTGAAAACATGAGATATCATTCTGGGTAAAAAAATAAACCAGCCAAACAGCATGGCTTAGAGAAGAAATTAATTAACCCAAAAATGACACAGAGAAAGCTTTTAGACTCCTGCAATGATACGTAAATTTAATCTTTTCATTTTATTTCCCAGTAAACCATGACACTCATATCAAATGTAGGTGCTAAGTAAACAAAATTCACACAAATGTCTTCAAGATATAGTGCAACATTCTTCTAATTGCACATTTAAAACAAAGAATAATAATAAATCATAAAAAATAGCAGTTGAAGATGATCACAAATGTTCAAGGCCCCCTTTTTTGGCACTGCAAACAAAAAAAATATTACATGGAACAAAAATGATCTCTTATTAATGCTTCTTTGTGTTTGTAAGCCAATCAAAGATGTTCCCTTGGTAGCAAATAATTTATTCCCAAATCCAATCAGTCCAAGTGTTTGTCCTTTGTAGAAAAAAAAAACATCACACTTACAAGCTAAGCTCCAAATGTACTTTACTCCAACCACAATTTATTGTATTACACTTCTATTGATTTTGGACTTGAAAATTTAATTCACTTTCATTCCTCAGCTTAAATACTTGTATTTTTTTTACAATGCTTGAAAATAATCACATGGCATTCGTGTTCTTTTCTGTTGCTTGCAGTTTGCAATAACCCGCATAGCACAATGGAAAAGCTTTGCTTATGTTCTCTTTAATTTTTTTTTACTAGACCTGGGCTTGATAAAACATCTGGACTACCATAAATTCAAGTTTCTAAAGAAGGTTATTTGAGCTACAAGTAATGGCAGTCGGAATGGAAGAATAATAAAAAGGTTTGCTAGTTGCTAATCGGTCAAATAATGCAAAATGCAGTGATACGAGATAAAACTCTACAATACACATATACTCACACATACACACACACACACTAAACAAGCTGCTATACAAACTCATGTTGCTGTCCTTTCTTGACACGCAAAGCGACAGTGTGAGGTCATTAAAGTGCAGTTTTATTTTACTACAACAGCCACAGGCAGAAAATTGGCCAGCAACATTCCATCATTCACCTGCAGTAATTCATTTCAGCATTTTATCTTCGCATGTTTATTAGGAGTGTGTAGACAAGCAGATTGTGAGAGGGTTTCAAACATGTAAAGAGGCTTAACCTGTGTTAAACAGTAACAATCTTACAGGCCAGCATGTAGCAGTGGTCAATTTGGTATAGGGCACATCCCCTTCCATATTCTTCTTACACAATCTTCTAAATGATTAACATTTACACATTCAAATGCAAAAATAGTTTACATTTTAATTTCCTTTTAGAGACAGAAATTCATAGTGGGATATCCACAACTAAACTAAACAAGGTCACCACTGGCTATGCTGAAATCTTAAGCATGTTGGTTTTTATTGTTGGTTTCTGAATTCAGGCAGTTCCAAAGGATATGGTCTTTGCTGTTAAAACTAAATATTCATTAAAAAATATGGGATAAAAATGAACTAAAATGCAGCAGGAGATAAAGAATATATTTTTAAAAAAATGCAGTGGAGAAGTTCTTAAAAAAAGGGAAAACTTTTCATCAGTGAATGGCAAATGGCTGTTTAAATGCTATTTATAAAATGTATATGATGTTTGTGGTGCACTGATAAAACTTTAATTCAGTTTTAAACGGACTAAAATAGTAATGCTGTGAGCATGAAAGCAGATCGGTTGTATTGTATGAAGCTCCATCTTTCTGTCATTGTGCTACACGGCCACTACTTTCTCCACATCCTCTGTGTACACAGCGGCCCCTTGTCAGGGTCAGATCGAAATGGCACCACCAGCTTTGTATTCTATCAACAAATAACCTTGCAAATAAAAATCAATAGCCCACCAACAGGAAATCACTAGCGCTCCAATTAAAGTATGTACTAAAGCAGGAACACTGTTCAAAAGGTTGTTTGGACTGCATTAATACCAAAGCCAGCCGGTTTATAAAACTCTGTACACAAGTGCATTTTTTGGAGCTGCAGCAGGTTTACCTCAAAGCATTATTCATGGTTTCTTTTTTTCTACAATAAAAAAAGAAAAATGGAAAAAACTGGATTTGAAATACTGTAGGTACCTGATTCCAAATGATGCGTGTACAGACCGAAGTGTACCGACGTTCTGACTGGGAATAATTGATTATATAATAGTTCTACAGTAAAAAAAGACCCTTTCACAGTTGATTATTTGGGCCATGAGGAGCAATTCATTATGATGCTTGTTCTTTTTTTTTTCCTTGAGAAGTAATTTAAAAGAAGGATTTTATGAAATACATATTTCTACGCATCACTCCAGTCAGTCTGTTACCTTAGCAACTGCATGACAAATGTCCACCAAGGCCCCAGCAGTATCTCAGGTACAGAGTCACAAAGCTCACAGGCTGAGAGCAGATCTGCTTCTTCTCCACGTACAAAGGATTTCAAACATTTTCATCACAGGCACAAAGGCTTCCTAGGGCAATAGGGAATATGCGTTTGAAGGTGTGATTTGATGTTAACTTGGCACTGCACTGAGAAGAGTGTGAAGGTCTGTATGCATGTGTGTGTGTGTGTGTGTGTGTGTGTGTGTGTGTGTGTGTGTTTGTTTGCTGCTTGTACAGCAGCTTTGGTGTGAGGTGGGTGTAATTGCTGTAAATGTTGAGCATCTGGTGCAAAAGAGGCGTCCACTCCAGGCTCTCTCCATCATTATCTCTCTTTCTCTCTCTCGTTTTCTTACTCTCTCTTGCTCCCTATCCCACACACATTCACTCTCTCTCTTTCTCAGCAGTTAGTTGCCAGTTCATTAGTTACTAGATTGGTAAACTTAATTAACTGGCAACTTAGTGTATATGTATATCTGCATACATTGAGATGCCAATTAAGTGCTGTGTAGTAACTAATGAACTGGCAACTCAGTGTGCTTCATTATCAAGATGTTCATTCGCTAAGATTTTCATAGCCTTTTGTGCCAAATATAGAGACGTAGACCTTTATAGCCATTAGCAGGGTAAAATATTATTCATATAGACTTATTAGCAATAGACCTAGTCAGAAAAGAGCAAGCAAGAGTGGCAAGAAATGGCCAAAAAACTGTCCTGTCATGGCCACAGGGGTTTGCACTGTTATTAATGTGTGTAAGACTCACAGTTCTGTCTGGCTGCAGACCGAGCACTAGTGCTAAAAGTAGATACACTACAGATATGGATCATGTGGGGTAGCTATCAGAGATCAGGAGAGAGAAGCTCTGTGACCTCTGCTCCTCAGAGACCTCTTGGCTCCATTGCTGGTGCTGAAGAAGCCAGCTCACTCTCAGTGTGCTATTAATCAACATTAAGACCAGGCAGGGGTGCTGCTGTGGTGCACCTTCCACCCCATTTAACATCAGGCTCAGCGACTGAGCAGAGAGAAAGCGAAGAGATGCGCACATGGGATGAGCATACTGGAAAATGAAAAAAAAAAAAAGAAAACGAGGGTGGATAAAGAGACATGGTTGCTGGGATAAAGGCAGGACAAAAGAAGGAAAGAGCACGTATGTGACTGAGAGCTTCTAATCAGCATTGCACATTTTGTATACTTAATAAATTGCTTGTGCAATGATTTACGGTGTGAGTGAGCAATAATGCATTCTGAATAACCAAGCTTTATTGGCACACTCGCATTATGGCACCTATTATGGGGACACAAATGCAAACTGCACTGACCAGCCCCCTGATAGAAAAAAGCATTCAGGATCAAAAACCCACCCTTGTCCAAATACAGCAAAGCTCCACTAAAATCGGCCATTTTTCATTCCTATTTCTTAATGTGTTACTAAATTTCTGTGTGTAAAGCAAAACAAAGAAGCTTCATTTCCATGTCAAACCATTGTGAGTGGTACAGCCCAAAAATGGGAACACAGGTGTTACCATGAGCAGTCTCTTCATCCTGGGGGGAAGAAAACATTTTAAGGTTTAACGCTCATTGTCAAGAAATATGGCTTGTGTAGGAAAATAACTTATTCCATTATCAAATGGCTTTATGGCATTAAAAAAACCTCAGCAATACTAATTGCATTGCAACGTTTATATCCCCACCTGTTCATCAGCAGTGCAGTCAGAGAAGGTTTTTAAAAACCAGCAGAGATGCTAAATTATTAAATGTCACAAGACCTCATTAAATCTGTGCAACACCACGACATGCTTGGCAGTGTGTGGACCCTTTACAGCCCGTCAGAAAGATTAATGGAAGAGGGCAGGAAAGGGTCAGGGCCCACTGACTGACTGCCTGTCCCTCATTAAGACTGGAGATCTTCTCACAAGAAAAAACCTCTCATGCATCTTATAATCTCATATAGGTAAGCTTTGATTTTACTTTCAAATTATTCTTATGCAAAAGAGGAGACATGGCACAATGACTCACACATTATTTGTCTGCAGTAATATGCATATTTGTTAAGGGATATTTTAATTTCTATAATTTAAAAAGTCCCATATTCCAGTTAATACTTTTTTTGCTAATTGCATTGCAACATTTATATCCCCACCTGCACATCACATTGTCTATATACACAATAGAGAAAGCATTCAATTTAAATCACTTTTTTTGTGACCTGCAGCATTGTATCTTTATTCCTTTGAAATAAGTGATGATCTGCTTAAGCAAAATTCAGTCATATTGTATAGCACAGGCAGTTTTTGACACCAGGTAAAATGTTCGCTAGAGGAAACACACACACACACACACACACACACACACACACACACACACACACACACACACACACACCAAAGATGCCATATCTATAAGGTCCAGAAAATAAAATACAAATAAAACTTATATATGAGATGATGCTTTGTGCAAAGGCCTGAAGCACTTTCCTGACCTACCTTGCATACAAAGCTCAACAGCACCATTCTAATATGGACTCCATCATCCTTCTCTCACTCTGTCTCTAGTCTCTCTTCCTCCTCTCATCCACTTTTATCTTGTCTCTGCAGAGTCCCTGTGTGCTTTGGTTCCTTTTGAGCCCAAGTCATGGAGGAGATTTAGAGCTGAGAGAATGTAGAGATGCACCCCTGTCCCTAGTGGGCTTTTCTTTTAGGCCAAGAGACATAGAAACAGGGTCTAAAAGCAGCAGAGAATATGGAAAACAATCCATCTTTCAAAGCTTGAAATACCTTATAAAGCCATCAAACATTCAAACAGTCAGCTGCAGTATCTGTGCAAAGATCCAAAGACTCTCAACTTCATTTTCAATTTGTGAATTTATCCACACTCTATCAAAACATGTAAGATTAATCCTTGTCATTTCTCATGTTATGCCTTGCCTCAGAGTAGGAAAGTGGCTCTGTTTTAAGCAGGTAGCATCATGCAGGGAAAACAGATGGGTTGATAGAAAACTGAAATGTGGATGGAAACAGATGGGTTGACGACTGAGTAGAACGGGGGAAAAAAGAGGAATAACTGAATAATGAGAGTTTAAGATCAGAACATAAGTTGACCTGCTGCCTGTCCCAGCAAATACATTGCTAGCACTTAATTTTAAGAATATATAAGAGTTCATTAGAAACTTTTTTCTCTTATTGTTTATTCTCCATGCCTTATTCTTTGATACCTTCTATATATTGCCCCAAAACTGGAAATCAAGTGTGTAATGTGAAATTGAAAAATAATTATATGATTTGTTGATAATAATCGTGATAATTAGCAGCAAATGAAAATAATTGTTATATAAATAATTGAACTTGTATAGAACTGTGCAAAATTCTTGGCTTAATGTAAAGAAACCATGTAAAGTAAGAATACCTTCAAAAAGAATGTATATTATGCATTCTAGAGAAAAATCTGAGGAAGAACAGCAAACTAAACAAAGTCAATATTTGCAGCGACAACCCCTTTCAATGCATCGGAAGTCTCAGGTACATTTTGTGGTTTTTCTGTGCTTGGAGAATCTGCTGCAGTTCCTCTGCAGTTCAATTTTGCAGCCATCAGTCACATCTACAATATATCATCATCTTTACCGACATACATACTTTTTCGTAACATTTAATTTTAGCTTGTATGTAAAAGTTTAATGTTGATATCAAATGAGTTCACTGTAAAACAGAGTCCATGCACTAAAATCTGACTCACTGCACAAGGAAGCAATTCACGGAATGACAAAATCATTCATTTGGCAGGCTGACATATTTACGCTACTGTATTATCACAGTACCAGCTTAAAATGCGTTCTGACACGCAAGTTTGTACCTGTCACTTGTTATTTCTACCTGCAATGATTTCATGCACACACGCACACACATATCCATGGCTAAAAATTATTTGTCATGCACACAACAAAATATAGCCCATGGCCATTACCGTGTCACATCTGAGGATTCACTTTATCCTGTGAGAAACATGCAACAAACTGACCCGTAAACACTGTTACAGCCGAATGGAAATCAAAAACACGAGATATGCACAAGATTTCTCAAACACAATCCTCAATCCTCTAACAAGCTATTAGCAACATGCTTTTATTTTATTATTTGCAGATTACAGGTAGCTGTCACAACACATTACAGCTCAAACAGATCATATATGCTATTTCATGAGTCATTAACCGCTTAAAGACTTGGTTTATTCGCTTATTTAGGTTAATGCACATTTTTTGTAACTACTGTACAGCGAAAATAAAAAGACTATGTATTTATGAGAAGTCTGTGACTCCTCCACGGAGTTTGTGTGGTTAAGCAAAGAGCATATTCACTTTATTACCTGAAAATGTATGCAGACCCGCAATACATACAATTACATGTTTTAAGCATGTGTCATGTTTAAAGGTCAAGCAAGTGGTCTTAAATCACTAAAACGATATCTGCAGATCACAGGAGGATATATTATATTATATTATATTATATTATATTATATTATATTATATTATATTATATTATATTATATTATATTTGAAAAAGTAGAAAACATCTATTTTTGTATATTGCACATTTGCATAAGGAAAATCAATTGAATTTGATGATGAAAATCTGTAAATAATTTGAAGAAAAGTTATTGTTGTTTTGCATAATTGTAAATCTGACTCGTCTAGTTGTATAAAAGTGTACAGGGATATACTTTACATTTAAACTAACATTATTTAATGAGAGAGACTTAAAAATAAAAAAAAATAAAATATGGAAATTCTGTCATAGATAGATAGATAGATAGATAGATAGATAGATAGATAGATAGATAGATAGATAGATAGATAGATAGATAGATAGATAGATAGATAGATAGATAGATAGATAGATCTGACTGAAAACATCCTCTGAAGATCTATCCATCTCCATCAGGATAAAATGTTTTTACCTGCAAAATAAACCTTTCTATTGATTAACAGTAAACCTTCACTGTCAAGTCTGAGCTGGACCCAAAATGAAACACTAATATACTTAAAAAAATATCTAAAATACACGTCTGTTCAGTGCCTGTTCCTGCTGAAACACCAACCAGTGGTTCAGTCTTTGTGACTGGAGCTCCATTCCCAGTAATAAACCTTCTGTCAAAGCCGCTCCGATTTGTTTCTCTTGCCATCTTGATTTAAAAGGGTGGCCAACTGTGCCTGCTCAGCATGTGTATTCACTGCAGAGCATGGTAGGATATTAATTGCAAAATTGCACCATTCTGTGTACTAACTGTTTTCATACAACTGTTTGAAAACATTTGCATGTATTTATCTGTATTTCTTGGTCACTTTTTCAATTAGAAGCACATTTCTTATTTTACTGCCTTCTTTCGAAAGGTACAATTTTCTTGAACCTTATCCGTTTTATCAAGGCATATTTTCAGATATGTGGATTTGATCTAACATAATTTTACACTTATTTGTATAGTGCATGCCTGCTTGAATGAACCCTTTCATTAAAGCAAATGGAGCGCTTACCAAATGCAAAGAAAGTCCCCAAACCCTTACCCTAAGATTCTACTTTTTCCCTGTTATAGCTGATAATATAATTTTTACTGAAAAATATTGTATTGGAATAATTATTGCTGTATGTTGGAGTCTACTGTATTTAGAATGAAAATTAACAAAAGTTAAATTATTAATTAAAAAAAACGTGTTGCATTATTTATCAACATACAAACATTTCTCAATACTATTTCCTGTTATAAGACAAAAATATTTGGAGTTCTACAATTCTACTAACAGATGCAGGACATATAAAATTATCATCAAGATAAATGTAATTAAATACATGTATTAAAATTAGTCTAAAACGATTGCACAGTATGACTTGGAATAAAAAAAAACACACATAAGAAATGAAATACGAAGGATTGAGAACTATACAATGAATAACCTCCAAATGTACCAATCAATCTTATATGTGTCCTTAGTGTGTAGAAACCTGTTCTCTTCTTTCCCTCATTAGCTGGAGACTGATAGAGACTGACAGGTTTTCAGCAGAACAGATCTGTTACCTATGCAGGGTTTGCTGCTTACTGTAGACTCTATCAAGCTACACATGCAAACCACAACTCTCCATCTAATTTGCATTGTAGGTCAGAGAAGGTCAAAGTTGCGTCTATTATTTATTAAACACATTACATGTTTATGTCTCAATTTGGGAGAATCGTTACACTGTAACACGGTCCAAGACCTTGTGATGGTCTGCGATAGTAGTAATATTAGCCTCCCAATCCTGCCTCCACTAATCTTAGCAAAGCTCCTCTCTTTATTAAAGGATTATGGTGTTTGACAGTTGACCCATGCATCTTAATTTGTCCGTGTAATGCAACGTTCATTCTCGTGTCTCATCAGACACACTGGATTTCTGTCCTGTCCTGAACTGACCATATCTCTAATATTCAACACAGCAGCCGGACGACAGCTTGTGCTTTCCAATTGGCTTTTCTCAGTCAGAATGTGACACTGCCAGATGAGTGCCTTCAGCCAGGTACAGAATAATAAGCTAATTTAGAGGAGTTTCAGAGAACTGTCTAGATTTCTGTCTCAGAGATTTTGTATTGCATCTAAGTAAAACACAGTGAATTAGGACTCGGCAAGAGACAAGAACATAAAATAAAGTTTTTTTTCACTGACTAGTTGCTATAGGTGTGCTTTCATTGTGTCCTCAATATGTCAAGGCAGTAATGTGGATGATAACACTGCATGGGAATCAACATCACTTACATTAGAGAACATGCCAGAGTAAAATAAATTCCCTTTCAGCACTTGTGTTCTGACACACTGCATTTCAGCATTTGATGTCTGCTTACTCATTTATGTGTTTACTTATTTCCCATTTTTTATGTATTTTTACCTCATCCTTTTTATTCATTTATGTTGGTCTTCTTATTTATTTGTATTTATTTTATTTATTCTTTTTTTTAAGAAGCTTGCCTATAGGGTTTGGGATGTTAATGGCATGAGGAATATACAGACAAAGACTAGTGAAAAGATTGAAATCATGGGTCAATGTGGAGTAACATGCTAGAGGCAGGGACGCTAGATGCTAAGGCTATCTCAGAGTCAAAGGTCAAGTGAGTTTAGTAAACTGGCTACAGTTACTATATCTATATAGGTGATTCTATGATTGGAGTGCCATTTATAGCAACACCTTATGTATTGCAAAGTTTCTTTGCTGACCATGGAACTATTGCTTTTTTAACAAATACACCAATAGCAACTATGCTAATAAAATGAGGACATTAAGGACTTAATTTGAAAGTCTTTTTCAATCATCATTCAAAATACGACTATCATTTAAACATCTTTTTTCATTACAAGAACTATGAATTATTGTACACATCAATACACATGACAATGCCATAACCTGTAAAGAATGACATATATTAAAGTTACCAAAAAATGTTTTGTAATAATAAAAAATAAATTTTTGTAGTTATTAATGTAAACAGTGAAAGGTAACATGCAGTTCTAGCAGGCTGGAGCAGGCAAAATGCTGTTCTCTAAATTCTGTAATAGATACTGCTCATGTTTTTAGTTTTGTTTATGTTATCAGGAACATGCACATTGTTGTGAGGGTTCCTTTAGCTTTATCGGCTTTACTTTATGTTTACAATGTATTTTATCTTTACATATTTGTCAATGTAATATCAGAGGTACACACACATAATACTCTAATCACTGAATTACTTATATAGCTAGCTAACCTGATAATAGCCGCCTTCAACCTGTCATACAGCTCAATTCATGCATGTGATATTTTTATTTTGTTATCATAAAAAATTCCTTTGACAATATAAAACATCGGTTACTTTGCTAAAATAAATCTTGAAATATTTCTAACTTCACACTTTGATATTATCTGATAAAATATAAGAAGTTGTTGTGTCCAGATCATTGGTGAATAAAATTGTATTTTATTTAATATAAAAGGTCAACATTTATTCAAAATTGTTCTGTAAGTCTTGCCTTCTAGATTTTTTGCAAATTTCGTCCTGTTCATGTGACAGCATTTAGCAACACTGTTATTTATCTCATTTATACAACTGAGTAGTTGAATGTTGCACAAGTAGCAGATATCACATTACATTGTAATTTTTAATTGCACACATATAATCACACTCTTGATGTCACCCAAATGAGGATGTTCCCTTCTGAGTCTGGTTCCTCTCAAGATTTCTTCCTCATAACATCTAAGGGATTTTTTCCTTGCCACAGTCTCCCAGGTTGCTCATCAGGGATAAATACACACATTGTTCACCTTAACTGTTGATTTCAGTAAAGCTGCTTTGAGACAATGTCTGTTGTGAAAAGCGCTTTAGAAATAAACGTGACTTGACTTGACTGTGACTCATTAGCTACTTTAGTTTCATTTGGTTTTCACTTATCCTGTGTTCAGGTTCTGTTATACTTTTTCAAACCAGTCCTGCTTCAAGAACTAACAATCTACTTCAGTTACTAAGCTTCAGCTTAATTCAAGCTTTTTATTATAAACTTTTCTGCTGGGATTTAAGGCATATGTTTTCTTTTGTTACTTTTTTTCACCTTCAATCATTGATTAAATGTTTGGTTCCCTGGTGGTCTAGTGGTTAGGCTGCGGCGCTCTCACCGCTGCAGCCCGGGTTCGATCCCCGGTCAGGGAACCAACCCCAGACACTCTCAGTGCCGGTCCCAAGCCCAGATAAATGGGGAGGGTTACGTAAAAACATGTGCCAAATCAAACATGCGGAGGATCTGCTGTGGCGACCTGAAACGGGAGAAGCCGAAAGAAAGTTTAATTAATGATTAAATGTTACACAATAAATATGTCATTTTGAAAGAAATGCAATGAGTTACTTCTGTTGCTTAGTCTTAGCAAGTGACATAACTAGAGCACAAAACACCCGATCACAAATATTTAAACTGTAAGCATTTTTTCCCTATTAAACTTCATTGTTTTGTAATTAAACTTTGTTACTGGTGGCACCTACAAAGGATTTCTAAGTATTCAAACCAGGAAAACTCTGGAGACTTGAACTAAGAGAAATGCAGCATTTGTATTAATGGATTAAGCTTTATGTTTAAAATAAAATGGTGCTGATTTATTTATTGAATTTGATGAGCTCCAGGGAGACAATTACCACATACAGTAATTCAGCCTTGTATCTTTTTGCATCTTCCCATGTTTTCTCCTGACAGACTCTCTTTCCTAATTACAGGTTTGTTCTCTACAGCACCGGGTCACCTGGAGCAGACAGGGTGCTGAGGATGAGACAAGTGCCAACCCTGTGCTCACACTAATTCTTTTTCAGCAGGGCAAAACCTCACCTCATGAATAAAACATCCAGCAACATGAGCAATAAAGGCAGCCAACAAAATATTAATTGTGCATATACTTTTATCCAGACTCGGAGCCTCACTGGTGTGCATCCCAGCAATTAAAGCACAAATGTACGCTTATGAAATGTAGGCACATCTGACCGCAAAGCACTCCATGATGGAAACGCCATGTGCAGGCAATATCAACCAGACTGTAAGACACTACTCATAATCAATATTTAGGATGGGATGAAATGATATAAGAGCCTTCAGGTGTACAGAGATTTTGTCTGAGCCACTTAGAGTCAGGAACCCAAAACAAACACTTCCACTAATGAGCCGAGGAAAATGAAAAATTTCAAGTTTCAAATGTAAAGTCTCTTGTGTGCATTAAATTGCAGTTAAATAACCATAACTGTAAAAGCTAAGATCTTGAATCTCCTCTGTTGAAAAAAATCCAGCATAGTCTTCCCTGGAGACCTCAAAGCTAGATTAAAGATCCTAATGCTACATCATACACACATTATGTTCTAGAAAATAATCAGTGGTAAATAAATGAACCTCACTAACCTGAGGATAAAAGTAGTTGCTGTAAAATTTACGTATTAACTAACAGTATAAAAAAGAAAAACAAATGTAACATTAGCTGGCTAGACAAATGTCGGACTTTCAGTAGTTTATGACAGCCATTATGTAGTCCATGTTAATGTACTCTATAGTTTCCAAACAAATTGTGCATCTAAGTTCAATTCAATTTTATTAGTATAATTTTTTTTTGTATAAAATCCAGAGATAAAAATATTTTTTTAATACAGCACTTTTAAACTATAGAATGTCAAATACTTTGCCTAGCTAATGTAGCGCTCTCAGCTGGCTTGGTAAGTAAACTAGAAAGCTACTAAACCACCAACAGCATTGGGCAATGTTAGCTAGGCATTGGACTTTGGATTGGAAGGTCAAAGGTTCAAAGCCCACCTTCACCGACCTGCCACTGCTGGGCCCTTGAGCAAGGCCCTTAACCCGCCACTGCTTAGTTGTAAGGCGTGCTGGATAAGGGGGTCTGCCAAAATGCCTTAAATGTAACAATTTACTTTAACTGTTGTTAAAATGTGATGTTCACTTCAGCATAAATTACTTGGATAAATAATCCAAGATAATCGGATAATTTATAAAAATTAAACAAATAATTAGATAATACATATTTAAAAATAGGATTAAAATATCAAATATTTTTATATAAAATATAATATTATACAAAAATAATTGAATAATTAATTAACATTAAAATGTGTTAGATGGTTCCGCAGATGTTGGATGTTACACTGTGAAATGCTGATTTTGTAAAGGTTTAACTCACAATTTGCAGATCATTATTATGCAGTTTCTTTTAAAGCATTTAAAACTGAAGATAAATTTGGCCAGAGTCGCTCATTTATCTCCCCAGTCTCAGACACTGCTGCTGCTGAATAGGCATTCGGCGCCACACGTGCAGATTTTGAGCAAGAAACTGTGGCACAATGAACCATGTATTTTATGTACTGTAACAAGGGTAAATGTAGTTTATTACTTTTCACACTTGGTAAAAGTACAATCAGTAAGACAACTGGAAAATTAGAAAATGCCTTGACCACATTAGTCAAGTAATAACCTGAGATTAATCCATCTGGGTTTTTTACCAAAGTACCAAACCTGGAACTACATTCAAGGTCTAGCTGACAGGCCCCAGGCATCTTGCATAATTATTGTCTCCTGGAAAAATGTGTCTCCTTGGATCCCCAGTCCACTTAATGACCTCAGATAAATCCTTGCTATCACCAATCACCCCTCCCCCATTCCTCATTTACAACACTCCTGTCCACACTTATTCATTGTGAAAAGAACTGGTTACTGTCAGTCGAAAACCAAAGACTGGCATGTTTTTATTTCACACGAGTGACATTGGCAATGGGCTTAAAAGTTTCAGGATTAAAAGGGTTGAATTTGTTCCCCACCCCTTGTTGGCTTTACCTTTAAAAACTATCTGCAAAAGTAAATGCAACTCATACTGGTATACTTAAGCTAATGTCAAAACACACTTCAGCTAACTCTTCATAAACTTTATAATCCGAACAATTTGCTGCACCACCGATTGATGCTATTTTAAGTCACTCTTCCAGTTTTGACCCCAATGAAATTGCCTTTTCAATAACAGTGAATAGAATAGCATGAGGTAGGTATATTGCCTGTTTGCCCATTCATATTTCAACAGCAAAGATATAAATAATTGATCTCCAACTTGGCAAAGAAATAGATAAAACAGCTCAGAGATATAACAGAGCATTAGTTATTCATAGACTAATTTTTTCCACACTGTGCTTAACCCTTGGCCCATATTAAGGCAGTTTGTATGATGCATGATCTTTTTTTTTTATTTCTGACAATATATTAACCACTGTATGATGCGTATGATCAAATCTGCACGTTTATTTTACTGTTAATTTGTATGCTAGAAGAGGCTGAATATATTAAAAATGGCTTGACTGAATAAATTGCTTTGATAGTTTGCTTGAACCTTCGTGCTCCAGGTGACTAATATATTGACAAATACTATTGACTTATAACACTGAGGTCACTACAACAGGGTCACAGTTCAGCACCCCCACACCCACCTCAATTTCTTCATAAAAACGACAAAACATGGAAAGACTTTGAAACCTCTCCGTCTTTGGCTATGTCTGACAGAGAAGACCAGTTCTGAGACTAATTCTGCCATTTCTGTGTCCACAGGCCTGATCCATTATTCCTTGCCTAGAGAGAAGCACAGGTTCATGTGGAGATGAACACACAGCTATGTCCAATAAAAACACACTCCTGCAGCCTAGAGACTGGCAACAAAAAAATTGCACAGTGCATGCTTTCCTCCCTTCCCTCAGCCAAGGCCATATTTGTTTGTTTTGTTGTGCACCAGAGGTGCGTGCGGAGGTAAGAAAGAATGAAAACAAGAGAAATAAACAAACCCTATACTGTACAAAGGATTATACAGCTATCACAAAGGTGTCCTTTTGCTTCTTACCAGTTTAACAAAAATCCTGAATACTTTATTTAGATTGAACAGATAATGTGTTTAGATATTCAGTCGATAAAATACTGCAGTCGTGGTTTTATTTTTGTTTTTTTTTAAATCATGGCAGAAAGGTTTACAGGGCAATCGAATGAGAAGAGCGCGTTGGGACCAAAAGAGACAATGGAAAAGCTGTGCATGTGGCAGGCTTTTAATTCGGTGTGTGTAAATGAGGTGTCACGTATAAAGCTTAGGGGAACAAAGAAAAACAATGTTCCATTATCCTATATATAATGCATTCAAAGCATTTGTTCAGTCTTCTCAGTAACTGCCTGCTGACAGTCGTGGTGGTTTAAATTAGGCGACTAGTTTGGTTGTGTTTTGGAAAATAGAACCAGCCAATAGTTTTGGCAGGCTAAAAAATAAATAAATACATACAACTTCTTATCAACAAGAATTATTTTTCAAAGCAATTCCACACATACTATATGTAGAAAAGTTTCAAATAGAGATATGAATTTTTGTGGTATAAACACTTACAGAGAGTGACATCCTTTATAACCCTGTTTTTCACACATCTGTACTAAGATTTTTCTAAAATACTTTTTTAATGTTTTTATTCACTTGGAAAAGGCACTTTTAATGCATCTGTTAAAATATTGTATTCTGCAAAAAGAAAGAACGCTTATAACACTGAGAACAATAAAATACAAGGTTCGATGCAGAAATAGCAATAAGCCAATGGAATATGTAAACATCTAAGCAAACAGCCCACCCAAGAGGGTGAATGAGACCTCGAAGTACATTAGCAGGTGCTTGATTGTCATCTGCCAGTGCACACACGAAGGTCAGACAGTGTAGGTGTGCGAAGCTGATGACTGGAAAAAGTATAAAAATAATGTGTACACATGAAAAAGCTATGAAATTGTATCACACACTCCTTACAGGACATGAGGAAAAGCCTGCATTTTCTACCAGGCACCAGTTACTTTGACTTAATTAATTTTTCAACATGAATATCAAGCATGTTTGAGAATTATGGTTCTCCAGCTGTTGACCAACATCGAATGTGAAATAGAAACATCACATGAGATTTCTTCAGGAATTTTAAAGTAGCTAAAAAAAAGTCTTATTTGAGAAAAATCCTTACTGGCCATTTGTCAGTCTGGATCCATGTCATATTTAAAGATTCAGCTTTCCATTATAACATGCAGAAAATAAATATCCGGCCACTGTACGGTATGTAGCGCTATTAAGCTGCGGTCTACTGATGTTTCAAGGTCAAAAGGATAAAGAATAAGGTACAGATGTTTGAGATGGTCATCATGCTATCGTGTCAAAGAAAAGAAAAAACGACAAATCCTCATGTAAAATGTGGGAAACCTTATTTTTGCTGGGTTTAAATGCAAACCTGAAATCGCCTCGAAATGAAAGTGAATATGAGATAGAATGGCTGATGGAATGGGACGCCTGAATGTGTGAACATGCCAAAGTGCGGTGTCTGCGTGTGTGTGTTTTCCCACCAATGCAGAAAAAAGACTTTAAAAGAAAAAGGGTGATAAATAGGAGCACAGCATTTATTGGCTGTTTGTCAGAGATGCTTGTTTTCACCTCAGTGAAATGAACGCAATTGTGTGTTATAGCAGAATGTGTGTGTGGGGAGAGAGAGAGAGAGAGAGAGAGAGAGAGAGAGAAATGCAGTGATATTAGTATTCTGCTGTAGCACTAGTTGCACTTTGTCAGGAACAGCTCTCTAATGGAGGATAAACGTCCTGTTTTCATGACCTGCTCTTCCTATTCCCCTGCAGGCACACACTGCCATCTTTGGGCAAGAGAGGTGGAGCTGCCTGTCTCTCTGTCTCTCTCTCTCTCTCTCTCTCTCTCTCTCTCTCTCACACACAAACACAAACACAGGCCCTCTGGTGCTCTTCCATACCGACAGCTGATATAGATGATTCTACATTATTCTGAACAGTCCTGAGGTAACATCCCTTTAAATAGCAGTGCACACATTCATGTTTACATTGCTGTCAAAACAATAGATCATCAACTGAAGAGCTTGTTGGATGCAGCATTACTTGTCACCTGTAATAAGATGAGAAATCTGATTCCGATTTCATTAAGCCCATCGCTGTCTCGATCACTGCAAAGACATGAACATTTCTGCTGCAAATATTTACTTCAATCACAGCTTTCACCACTACAAGTTATCATTTCTCTACTTATACCATAATTACATATAGCACTAATTTACTGTCCCATATTTGGCCATATATATGAGGATTAGCAGCAGGATACAGGGCAGAATTCTTTTTTACAATTGGGATTCCAAAAAAATTAAGTAGAAAATACAGGAGCAATGAAGTACAGTCAAACCTATTCACAGTCAAGTAGAACAGAAGCACAGGTTTGGAATATGGGGGTAATATAATGTAAATAGATATATTAAGAATCATAAAGAACCATTGTGAGACTGCCCTAGAACAGAGGATAAACAGAGAACTTCATTATCAGACAGAGGTCAAGCTCGTTTAAGAAGCTAATAACCCTTGAATATTTGGTTCTATTGTGAGAATGCAGGTCAATATCTAATGCCCTAACATGAAAGATAATTATTTGTGCAAAGCAGACATATTCCTCTCTAAACCACCACTAAAATGCAGCAATTTATTTGCTGCATGCCCCCCCCAAACATTTTGTAAAATAGAAGAGGTATTTATGTTGAAATGAGACTCACCAGATTAGATTGATTGGATTTTTACCATGCAGCCATGAATTTACACCTACAAATCATCTCAGAGACTGACAAAATTACACCTGAATTAAATCAGTGATGACATGTTTAAGGATTTTATCGATTTCCTGTAGTCCTGTAATGGCCATGACCACCCTGCGGCCCATGTACATATAATAACCTGACTTTTTTTTTGTTGTTGTTGTTTTTTTTTAAACCTGATTGAATTGCATATTAAAAGTAATAATTTACCATGTGATCTTACATCAGATTAAATTCAGCACTAAAATCTTTCCTTTCTTGGACCTGCTGGCCTATTTTCATTTTAGTTAAACAGTATCCTACATTACCCACAGTGGTGCCAGTGGGATTTAGCCCTTACTTCTGTACCTAAGGAGAGATTTAGTTCTTTATTCTGTGCCGCTGCCTCACCTTCTCATCTGTACACTCTGCTCAGACAGATCAGATCCCAAAGCTCCAACTTTCATGCTAATACCAGCGCCATTGCCATTGTGCTTGTCATCTCGTTGATCGCTAACAAGCCAAGTTAAGTGTCTGCACAACTGCATCTTATATCTCTTTTGCATACTGCAACATGTGAGTCCAATGTTTGCTGTCTAGACAAGTTTTCAGTGGGCTGGATTTCTCATTACTGTGAAACTGAAAAATGCTGTAAAATGAGTGAACATGATCGCAGTGACACTTTACTCTTAACATAGTAACCATTATTGTAGATGCCTTAGCAACATTCCCCTGTGACATCAGTGTGGCTGATAACTCTTCACATCTCACTGGTGTAATGACAATACAACATTAATCAACTAATTAGCACCAGTATCACTAAACACATCACACATAATTTGATATAAACATACTTAATGTGTTACAGAGGGGTTTCTTTTTTTCGTTACCATCAAGCCGGCTGGTGGAATCAATCCTCAGATACATAAAAAAAAAAGTTCCTCTGATTAATGAAATCATTAGCATGACATCTTTTTGATTTATAAAGCATTACTTTCAAGAGCACAGCAAAATCCAAGACAAATCTAATGCTGACAGCTTTGTTACATATCCCTGACCAATTTTATGTCTCTGAGTAATAAACCTGTGTTTGTTTAACAATTGCAAGAGAATTGAAAAGCATCATCAATAGCCATTGTTAAAAAGCACAATAGATATGTCCTTCTGCAGCATAATGTAGCTCTGCATGATCACGCGCATATATTCAAATAGTGGATGTGAATATGGTGGTTTTTTTCTTTATTAAAATGGTATTTGCCTCTGCATTAACACAAGCATTTCCTTAGGTTTTATAGTATGAGAGCTTCTGCTACTGTGGCTGAAAAGAAATATGGGTGTGGGGGGAGTCAAACCTTTGTAAACCAGTAGTCCTGTCTTATACAGACAGTGTAGAGTATAACACACACACATATGTGTGTCTTGTATATATATCAGGGCTGTCAAAATGAACAAGGCAAATTTTAGCTGTACAAATAGTATATTTTTAATAACGTGCCAAATTTTAGTGGCACTAATTTAATTAATGCAGCGCATATTACTGGGACATTTTTTATTATAAATATAAATAAATAAGCATAAGAAAGGTGAAATTCAAACCTTCAATTCAACACACATTTATTTATGACATCCTTTCTTGACTCAGATATAAAAAAAAAGAATCAACTCTATCGAATTGTTTTTTTTAAATCACTAAACTTTTGTTTTACTTATACACCAAGTCTCAAACCAAGCACCAAAATCTGCATGATGCTCACATCCAGAAATTAAAACTGTAGCTAAATATTTTAATCAGTTGACATAAATACATACAATAGATGACTTGTTATAAAGATTTGGTTTATATACTGTATGCTGCTTATATATATATATATATATATCGCTTTCCAAATCATTTTCATCTCAAACCTTAAATTTCTACTATAACTATAACCATCCACAGAGAAACTCCAGGGTCTTTCAGATTGTACCAGTAAAATATAATGGCTCCTATCATTGTCCACTCACACTGCTAACCTTCTCGATTTATCCGCACACTCTTACGCACACACACAGACACACACACACACATACACATACAGGTAAGAGTCTTGTTTCTCTGAGTTTCAGCCCAACATAGACTCTTCATCTCCCCAGGGGCAGCACAAAACAAATCGCCTCCATCTGTGTAGGTGACATAAGCCTAACAAACACCAGCCGAGTGTGAAGACGCAGGTCAGGACCCTGTTATTTAAAATGTGCTGTTCATTTGGAGAGCATCTGAAACTCTACTTAAGATGCCGCTTTCTCTGTAGGTGATGAAGTTTATTTTTCTCTCCCGGGAGTTTGATGTTGCCATTTTCATGGCCGCCAAGTCTGCGCTGAACTACTTTATCCAGTTTAAAAATACACAGCTCCTCCCATGCTTCCACAACTTCTGTCACACTTCAGAGGGTGGGTTGAGACGAGACTTGCAAACAGCAAGCAAAAAAAGGATGAGGACCTTCAAGGTAATTTGCCAATCCAATACTGTATGAGAATAAAGAGAATATGTGGTATCCACCAAATATAAAGTGTAGCTTGAGAGAGATTTTTTTTTTACTGAAAGTGTTGTTGCTTCTCTCAGGGTCGGTCTTTCATGCAGGGCATCAATTTCTCCAACAATGTCTCTTCTTCATCCTCTAGCCTTCACAAAACTAAACAGGACAGTCAGGGCTGACAAAGAAGTACTAGATGACTGCTTTTCTCTCGCTCTCTCTCTCTTTCTCACTCATATATATATATATATATATATATATATATATATATATATATATATATATTTACCACTTTGCCCTTTTTTGTATAAGAAAATAAAGAGAAACAGAGAAAGAGACAGAAGCTGAGTTTTCCAAGGAAAGCCAGACACTTTGGTGAAAAGATCGATGTGAGCTATAGACAGACATGAAGTCACATGCTCTGGCCTATTTTTGGATGTGCCTGCTCTGGCAACTACCAATCCTCTGCTGTCTGGGCTCTGTGAGTGATAACATTTTATAATAGTATACAAATCTACAAATGAGAATATATTAATACTTGCATGCTAATACATGCACAAATCCTCAGAGCATCAGAAAATAATGAAGCATGTACATAAACAGTCATGTAGGAATAACCAATAATCTTCTTAAACCTTCTATTATAAACACCATGACACTATATATATACTGTATTTATTTCAGGGAGTTACTAAGGATTCTGTAAACGCTGCAAATATTAGTGCACATTCATATCATTATTTATGTTCATTCTTTTTTTTTTTTTTTTTGTGTGTTTTATTTATCATTACATGAAGTAAAACAATGTACAATGCACTAAACAACAGCAATGCCTATGAGTATTGTTATTTTTCCCAAACTGTACAATAAAGTAGCATGAAACCAAAACTAAATCTAGTTTACTAAACCTTTGAACATACAATTTCGAATAGTAGATGTAGTCACTTGTAGATGTCGAGCACAAGAACCTCAACAGCAGGACTAGTTATGAAGGATGCACTATACTATACAGCACATTTGTGGAGAGTAAAGTCAGATAATAAAATCAGGTACTGATGTAGGATGAGGAGGCCTGGAGTGCAGTCTGTATTACAATTCATCCCAAAGTTGTACAATAGGGTTGAGGCCAGAGATCTATATCAGGCCACTCTTGCAATGCGTACTTTTTTGCAATGTATATACTGTATATTATAGTATGTGTATATTATTTTATCTATTTGGTCCCCTGGTGGTCTAGTGGTTAAGATGCAGCACTCTTACTGCTGCGACCCGGGTTCGATTCCCGGTCAGGGAACCATCCCCAGCCACTCTCAGTGCCGGTCCCAAGCCCGGATAAATTGGGGAGGGTTGCGTTAGGAAGGGCATCCAGCGTAAAAACATGTGCCAAATCAAAACGTGCGGAGGATCCGCTGTGGCGACTCCTAACGGGAGAAGCCGAAAGAAAGTTTTATATTATTTTATATATTTGAATTTATTATTATTTTTTTAAATTATTTTTTTTATTTCTTTCCTTTGCTGCTGTAACAAATAAATTTCCCCACTGTGGGATGAATAAAGGTATATCTTATCTTATCTTATCTTATCTTATCTTATCTTATCTTATGTAAAGCATATCTTTATGAATCTCTTCGTGCACAGGGGCATTGTCATGCTGGAACAGATTTGGGACTTGAAATTTTGAATGCTACCACATCCAAAGACATCCTATACAATAGTGTACCTCCAATTATTTGGTAACAGTTTAGGGAAGAAATGTGAGGTGTCCCAATAATTTTGTCTATATAATAATGTTTAAGGCAGATTCAATACACTGGGAAGCTTATGCTCATAATAAGGAGAACATTTTTCTCCTAATATCTTAGACTTGTTAATTGCACCTGCCTAATTATTCTGGTTTCTTGCCATGTTGCACATGACATGATTTGGGATCAAGATCTTGACCATGTGTTTCATTGTGATTCATTTCCTAAAATTTTTTTTCGCTCTCAACCTTGCTACTAATTAGTAAATTCACCTTCATAGTCATACTGCAAGACTGAATTGTGAGTCTGGAGAATATCTAAATGGAAAGGTGCAAATGAGATTAAAAAATGACTGTCAATCAGGCTACACACCTGTGTGTATCTGTAACAGTAATAGACTCGGTGAAAAATCCTGCCTGACTAATTTCTCTGTTTTTTTATACATTATGTCATGTGTCACTCATCATGTGATACAGTAAAGCATCACACTGCTTGTGACATTTCTGCACATAGATTGTTGTTAACATTAGAAGGTTTGATTCGAGAGGTTTAATGAGTGTTCAGCTTCTGCTCAGTGCAGCACAGGGAAGGAGAGCAGTGGTTGTAGCCTTAGTCTGCTTGAGAAACTTAGAGTTCCCGTGTGCTTTTTCCTTGCTGTTAATTAGATCATTCACCTGTATAATCACGATGAAGCAGTGTGTATGTGGATTTTTATTTAATAAGACTGTAAAGTGCAAATCAGACTATAAAAGTATATTCTGGGAAAATGACTATATTTATATGGTGCTGCTGTATCAATAGGATTAAAATACAGGGAAAGGATAATAATATAATAAAAACATTATTCCTGATTTTCTTATTTCTGTCATCTTCAATATATTCTGTCCTAAATGGGATGTGTTTTTTATTTGTATATAAGCCACTGCTGCAACACTGAGAAACTAATTTCTTTATCAGAGCAGTGAAAAAACTGCAGTTTTTAAAAGTGTTTTGCTCCTGTATTGTACAGTGCAAACTACTGCGCATGCTTTTAACTGAAGTGAAATATACTCTATAAAATGCTATTTTGACTTTAAATGAGAAATCATAATTAAACATTAAATGCAGCTTTATATTAGACATGGTAGGACATTAAACATACAACTTGAAAAGAAGTGTGATAGGCTTTTCTTACAGTTTTCATTCCAATCAAGCAGAAGCCACACCTGATTCCAACTGTATAATTACCAACTGTATAATGTTGCTTGTGATTGGTTGGAATAAAAACCTGCACCCAAAACCACCTTTTCTAAGATTGGACCCTTAGTTTAGAAGAAAAACTTACTGTTAGGACTTGTGTTAGAACATTATAAGCATTTACTCAACTGTCTCTTGTTCTATTTGGAGGTTAGAATTTCACAAAAAAAAGTCCACTATGAGGACTTCCACATATAGGAAGACATTAACTTTTAGTTTTACAAAGTGCTGACACTAAAGACTAAGTCTGGAAATAATACACGTCTCCTCACAGATAAATAAATGTCTCCTTGCAGAAAAGAATTAGAGCAAGTGCGTTAATTCAAAGCTTAGAATTGCCCTGCAATGGGCTCTATACTGTCAGAGCTGCTAAAACAGTAAAGTCAATATATTTTACCCAATCAGATTTAAGAATATCATTCCACTACAGAATAATTGTTTCATGAATATATGTTATACATAAATATACATAATTAGTGGTAGTCTTAGTGATAACAGGCTGTGAGAATCAATAAATGGCACTTTTATTAAAAAGTGCAAAAATTGTATTGAATATAATAATTATATCTTAAATATGCTGAATATTATTTTAGAGCAAAAATCTATGGTTTAAAAGCAAACTTGTGGCGTATAGAAAATGTCTGAAATTAATCACATTTATGACGTTGAATGCTGAATGATTAAAGACGGTAATGGAAGTTTGTTTGGATCAGAGGCACCTCTTTTCCCTTGTCAGAAGTAATTAAAACAAACATGTCTTTTATATTTGGGTCACAGTGTTTGTATGGTGCAGACGAAGCCTTATCTCTCCACATTAGCCTTTACTGAAGACCAATGCGCACTGCGCTGCCATTCTTTAGTCTGCTGTGTTCTAATGATAAAGATGTGCCACCAGATCTTTAGGGCAGGGATGAAAGTGATTTGTTATTTTTAGGCCTGTTCTTTAGGGTGCGATTTTTCACAAAAAGAAAGAAGAAACTGGCATGACTTCAAATCAGATTGCAGTTGAAAGGATTAGGGAACGAGATGAACCGTTAGTGAATATGTTCCATGTGATATTTCCGGTATCAAGAGCATTGAGACCACTATTTAGAACACAAATGCAAGCGAGCATCCATTCTCGTCTCTCACAATGGAAATAATTATGCTGGGCCGGCTTTAGATGCTTTCTGTCCACGCATATGTACATAGCTACTATTATAAAAGTCAATGCCAATCAGGACTGCCGAACGAAGCGCAATTACGCTGTTCCGATACGTGCGAATAGCTAAGTGGCCCCTTTGTTTCACAACGCTTGCTGGCTCGGTTGCTAAGCACAGCTGGGAAAAAGAAGCAGCTGGAAAATTACCATCAGGGTACAGTGCTCAAAGACTTTTCTTAGTAATGTTTAGGCGAGTTCAGATGTGCGGATGCATTCCTCTATATTCAGATGTATTTACGGAGCCCCTGCACCATTCAGACAAGACACATGATAATACACAGCAGGAAGCTGCGAAAAAAAGAAAAAAACTTGACAGCATGCATGTTTGCCTGGCAACTGATCTCGTACTGTCTCATTTCTGGTGTGGTAAGCATATCTATATTTTTGTCAACAGTGTTATGGTGTATTGGGCCTTTCTTTCACTGTAGCCCCTGTACGAATCAAGTGCGATGGCATTGGCTAGCACCTCCAGTCACGCTAGCAGAAAACATGCCTCACAGTCAGCAGCACCACTGGACCCCCATGATGCTTTTTTTCACACTGGGACACACATGCTTTATAAAACATGGCACATAGAACTGGCAGCTGATACTGGTAATGTGAAATGTCTTGTTTTTTAACTGTATACACTGCAACAATCTGTTATGTGTTAAAGATGGGGGAAATAAACCAGCATGACAGGGCCATTTAAAGCAACAAACAGGAATACTTAATGCCTTTTTAAAATCCTGGGGTATCTACTTACACATTTATACACCGTTATTTCCGGACTATTAAGCGCACCCATATATAAGCCGCACCCACTGAATTTTACAAATATTTTTATTTTCAACATAAATAAGCCGCAGTGTCTACACTAATGAACTTTACACAGGCTTTAATGAAAGACACGTTACACATGGTGTAACGGGTGAAATATGTTGCGCTTCCTTTAGGAGCATAGCGGTATTTTTGAATAGCATGCCACTGCATTTTTCTGCTATTACTGCGTGTGTTCAAGACGAGAATATGTCCTTATTATTTTCTGATGCTCATTTCTAAGTTTCTTTGACTAACCCGTAACGCTGTTGCCAAGAAAAATAAAAAAGCACGAGTTTTGGAAACCTGTCTGTGCTTATATGATTTCTGTTGCAACTGGAGTTAGCGAGCTCTCCCTTCACCCAGACTCAACACGTTACAACGGCTTGTATCTAAACAGTAGCCGACCAAGTAAGTCATTGTTCACTGTCTTCCTCCTTCCTTTCACAACTATTTCTCTCGAGAGTTTATCTTTTGGCATTGTCGCATGCTTGAAAAAACTTTTTCTCCCGATGCCATGCAGCTCAGAACACAGGTGAGGTGCGTTTTTTCGTTTCCGTTCCAAAATTTATTGGTCTAATGTTATGGGGCTCAGTTTTTTGGCTTAAAGTTTGTGAAACCGGTAAAAACCCAGGAAAAATTCATAAATTAGCTACTTCGTTGTTTAAGCCGCGGGGTTCATAACGTGGGAAAAAAGTAGCGGCTTATAGTCAGAAAAATGCGGTACATTTAGACAAAATAATGTAACCAAATTCAAATTCCTTGAGGTCCTTGAACTCCTCATTGTCTTATTTAATTGTAATAATTGTATGTGATTTGCATACAGAGAAATGAGCATGAATAGTCAGAAGGCAAGTGAGCCCTCACTTCACTGCTTAAACAAGATCTAAATCTCCTAGGGTTTTTTTTTTTTTTTTTTTTTTTTTTTTTTATAAATCCAAGTGATTTAGGAAAGTGAAGTAATGCATAAGGCAGAAATGAAATAATGACAGTGGAAGTTTTATTTTATTTCTGGGCCAAATCAGACTTATCAGACTTTTATTCTGAATATGGCAGATAATGGAACATTTAAAATTCAATATTAAAATTGATTTTTTTTTGTGTGCATTTATGACGCAATTTCTTTTTCTTCTTTGAAATTCAATCTCGTCTCCACCTGGAAAGGTATTTTCATCCCATAAATGTAAACCCCCATCTATTCAACTCGACATCATTACGAGTTATTCTCTTGCAACACCATGCAAGATTCCTTTTCAAAAATACGCGAGAAGTTTACCATTCAAAGCGTTCGCATCATTATCACAGTGTTTATTGGTGCACAAAGGTTTAAATGCAAAAGTGATTTTTAATAACACGCTTAATATGCACAGACTTGACGTGTTAGAGCTGAGAGAACATGGTGGATGTCAGATAATGCTGCTTTCTCACTATCCAGTACAACAGAATACACAGTTCACAAACCTACAAAACAATTTTTTTTTCACACTGCATTTCATCACACAGCAAAGGAGAAGGGAAGAGATGAAAGAAAGGCGAGCGTTAGAAGATACATTTCCAAACGTATTATTGTTATTTCTAAAGGGTTTAAATATCTTTGAAAAACCCTTTAGGGCTGGTCTTTATATTACAAAAACCTCAGCAGTTACACTCATTTCAGAGTTTTTGGATTCATCGTGTTTTGCTTAGAACACTCATTGGGAATCAAAGACAAACATCGATGGTCCAAACCTAAAATTAGCTTTTCTTACATTGGACAGCTCAATACACAGAAGGAGCCAAATACACATAATTATGTGGCTCAGTTATATGAAATGTGGAACTGTGTTCAGACTGTGACACTCAGAAAGTGATAAGAGCCAGCGGTTCCCACCTACATCACACAGTGTGTGCTTCAACATGCTACAATCTTCAACACAAACAACTTCAACAAGCCAGTAAGCTAGAAATATATCCACCATCCACTAGGAATCAGTTTAGTTGATTTAATTTATTTCGGTACATTGTTATACTTACGTAACAGGAGCATTATATATAAACAGGGTTTCCCAGAAGTCTCCATACACAGGGGAATATGCATGGCAGCACCAGGTTGGTTGTATCTTCGTCAGTGGATGTTCATGGACGCCCACTTCCCGGCTGGTCTGCAACACAACATTCTGGTCTTTTTGAATTTGTTAATAAGTTCGGTGTGAGTGCTGTGTGTAATGTTTTGACTCTGTCTCTTCTTAAAATCTATTGCAACCTTGTGGCAGCTTCCCAATCCAGCTATGAGAATGAACTCAGTATGTCCTTCTTTTGTCAAAGGCATTCTTACAGAATGTCTGAATAATTGTATATTATAGATATTAAAATAAAAAATAATTATTTTAAGATCATTCATTCTAAAAAAAAAATGTATCTCCCAATGTATGGAGATTTCTGACAGACCATTTAGAATATAAATATAAACTATATTTATATGTATATAAATATATATACATCTATAAGTATATAAGTCTAAAATGATCTCTGCAGCGCAGCCAAAAAACACTGCTTCTTCCAAAAAACAAATATTAGCATAAATGCACAGAGCCATAAACCTTGGCTATATAATCTAAATAACATAAATTTCCAGCATGTTCCTCATTTTCTAAAAAGGCCCGTGTTTTGATTTACAAATGGAAGTGGGAAATTCATCCTATATGTCAACAGGCGATCCGTTGCGAAGTCTAGGGATGGAAAATGCAAATCCTTGATTATTTGTCCAAAGTGAGGGCAAGGAACAGTACAAAGAAGCTGATCAGAGGAGCTCAGGTGGCCAGCAGGCATGTGGAGATTAGGTAAGATTGGTAGACATGTTAAAGAGGTCTGACTGAGACACACAAGGGCAACATGACACAAACACATGAATCATCTTCACCAAATCAGCAGACAGAATATGTTTAATCTGGTAACTGGATTTTTAAATATGAACTAAACATTTATATGAGATACAGGAGGTATACATATATAGATATAAATACTTTTAGCATCTCATTTTAGATGATAGTCATTATCAGTGCAAATACTCAAATGCAAGTGATATAAAATAATCATCAGAATTTAGGGTTTAAAAAGTGCTATGATTTGCTCTAAAATCTACCCATTATTAAATGTACAGATTAAAGGGTGTCACCTGCTTTCTTCTTTCTCAGGTCATTATTATGGTACACTAGCTAATCTTTTTTTGCAGCCCAGTCATCTTCTTTAATGGTCCTGCCAAGAAGCATCCTCATATCATCAGTATCTATTGTGAATATGGCATTTTTGGTGACGTTGTTTATTGCGGCACGACAGCTCCACTTAAGTGCATTACATTTCATTCCATACACGAGGAGAGTCTACATCAGCCAGGATGTGACAGAATACATTATTGGTCATGGTGGCTGACTCCATGGCATGATACCAGCAGTGGTGCAGGATGTAAAGGCACCACCTGCAATAGCCTTGAGCACTAAGCAGTGGAGTGCATGGAGCAAAAAGCAACAAAAGCATTCCATAAGAGCGCATTAAATGTAACACTAGGAAGGATAGGAGTAGCAATGCAACAAATCACACCTAAGAAGGTAATTACATCGTTTCTGTCTGGGTTAATAAACCTCTGGTTGGTTGACAGAAAAATGCACACTAGCAAGTAAAGAAAGGTTGGAACTGCCTTTTTTTTTACAAGACACTTAGCAAACACGATGTAGTTGAAGTGCCATGCCTGGTTCTGCTGATAGACAGTGTGGATGTTTGGTCTTGATCTTTCCGAGCAATCAATGAAGCCTACGTCTAATTAACATTTGTCAATGATGACTTTAATTGCAACCCCTTTGCTCCAGACCTTAACCTACACCCCACGCTGACTCCAGATGCTCGGATAGTGTAGATCAATGCAGCAGGGGTATCTTTATCCACAGGCTTTTTTTTCCCTGTCCATCTTAAGATTTTTTTCTTACCTACTTAGATCTGGATTTGTTCAGTTCGTAAACATTATGATGGCACTCTGTTCACTTAATGTTAACCTGTGCTTTTATTTATTTTTTAACAAAACAGTCAGTAGTCAATCTTAGAAAATGTTGAGAATTTATACAACCAAAGTGCTTTCCATTTACAGCAGCAATTTTAAAGTGTGTCGTCTACCCTGATAAATAAAAAAAGAACATCATGAATGGCGCTTAAGCTATAGAGCTCTGTGGCAGCAAAATACAGCAATAATATAGACAGGATTTCACAGGAAACAGTACGCTCTCTACTCACCCTGTCTTTTCCTAGTGCTTTAAGCAATCAATTTACTTATAAGAGCAAATCTTAAAGCAAAAAGCAGAATAAAACTTTTCCTTGCACAAAATAATTGCTGACAACCACAGAATGCTATCCAATTTAATAAATGGTAAGTAAAAGCAGCTAATGGTACCAAAAAAATAGAACAGGATCCTTCTCAGAGCGGCCCTCAGTAAATATTTCAGGCCCCACAGTTGGTGGCTATGAGTGAAAAAGAAGGCCAGCAGCTGCTGCGTGCCAAAAGGCTGCACTATCAGCTCCCAATGGCTCCCAGAGACAGATGGAGAGGGCGCATGACCCAGAGTTTAGAGCTGCGCAAAAGACACACTGCCTTTATCTCTGCAGTAACGAAGAAAACTAGAGCTGGGTTTGGGTCTGCTTTGCCTCCAAGCTTGCTGAGACCCAGATCATCAGCATGCACTCAGACTGACTCTATAGCTTAATCAACTTTTAACTGAGGTAAGGAAAAAACCCACTTCTGATAAGATTGCAGTAATCAGAGCCCAGAACAAACTGATAAAGCATCTGTGGTTAACCAAGCCTGCATGCACACTTTTCTTTGGGGTTAATTAACCCTAAAAGTTGATGAAAAGTTAAGCAGGCAGAAACAACACACTGATCCAAATTGGGCATATGATGCCAAAAATCCCAGCTTTAATCAATGTGTTGGTTTCAATAATGTACTGAGACATAGCTGAATTAAGGAAAGCAACTTTAATGCATGGACTGAAAATTGGCTATTAAAAAATGTGCTATTTCCATTACCGGCAAAAATATATCAATTAGAAGAGCCACAAAGATGGTGTCATAAAGTAACATTGTTCCAAGCAGTAAGAAGCATGCCAAGAAAGAGGAGTTAAGTGACCTTAGGTGAGTGTGGTATTGATTTAGTGGATGGAATGAGACAGTGAGGTGGTGCAGGAGTGGTGGGAGAGCAAAGTGGATTGATTTAGCTTGATGAGTGCTTAATTAAGGAGATGGGCCTGTGGTTCCTCATTGCCTGCCTGTGCAATTAGAACTCGGGCCCATTTCATCCACACTTCCCATGCTCTGGCGGAGAGTGTAAGAGTGAGGAACATGAGCATTGATTAAATTGACTGAATAAAGGCCTTACAGACTACTAATTGCAGAGAAAATCAGGGAGTAGCTCTTGATAAGGAACGAAACCAGGAGAGAGAAAGTCTCTTGTTGTTTTTGGATTAGCTAACATAAAGCAGTCAGGAGCATGCAGTAAAATAATAAAGGTTGCACTAATGATGTGAATATAGAGAGGTTGTACCTAAAATCTAAAATAACCCTGCTCGCTCAGCATGCCACTGGGGCACCCACCATGCCAAAGGCACACATCATGCATACACATTGCTGTTTACAGGGTTCTCAAGGTGACTGGGTGTCCTTGAGAGCTGTGTGTTCTACAGCATTAAACAGAAATAGAGCCAGAGTATATCACAAACATATACTGCAAGCATAGGGAAATGTTTTATTTGAGAGTAGTGTTCATAGCAATTAATACACCAAGTGTGTGACAAGTCTATGCAGTTATAAAGATTGTGCCATGCCAGTTGATCTTATAACTACAGGTCGATTAAAACTGTTATGACAACTGACTTTGTATCTGCAGGTTGAGTCCTGAGCACTGAATCTGTGGTATCAAAAAGTTTTGATGAGCATGCACTTGGTCAAGCTGCGGACCTGCCTCACCTTTTCGGTTGTGAAGCTCTTCAAATATTCTTATGGGCTCTTCAAATGTGAAGACTATTGCTTCGTCTCGGGCTCGTACCCGTAAACCCCTGGCATGCTGATGGAGTTCTTTTTAGATCTTTTTTTTTTCTTCGACAAAGTGTTCCTTCTGCCTCTGGGTTGGCAGGCTGGGAATAAACTTGGCAGCAACACGTGAGATCACATGTCAAATCACGTGAGGATTGCATGGCCTGTTCCTTATGACACACTGACAATGGCAGCAATGTTGTGGATAGTTCTCAAACGATCATCATGCAGAAGTTGCTGTATGGTTTCGACATTTTTGGGGGTTGAGCATTAAAGGTTTTCCTGATCTCTCATCGTCTTCCAGCCATGTTTTTCCACTCTTGAAGCATGCGTGCCACTCAAAACATCTCGAACAAAAATCATTGCAGATTTGCCCGTAAACTTGCCGAATCATGTCATACGTCTCTGTGGCAGGTTTGCTCTTTGTTCTTGCTGTCCATTTTTAATTTGCAGACGTGCTCAGAATAGCACCAGTTGCACAGCTCCCGATCTACACAGGACAATGTCTTTTGGCACACTGACCTATTACGGTTGGTGCTCCCTGTGACTGTGTGTGCAGCCTCGTGCCCAAAACTACCCTCTCATATAGCTATAGGCTAACAATAAGTGTCATGGTGAGATGTTAATTATAATTGATGTGTTTTAATGCTTATTTTATTTCTCTTCTGTTTTAATTTCTTACAATTTACTTCATTCTTTTATGATATTGTATATTTTACTACTTTTATGTTAATTCAAATTTTATTACTATTTTACACATTGTTTCTTGCACTTTGTTCAGCACCTAGGTTCTACCTGGTAGATGGTAGGTGCTATATAAATTATGATTGATTGATTGATTGACGATAATTGAGTGCCTTTATTTAGTGACCTTTCATGACACAGCTGACTTCATGACTCCAAGATGACACTGCCAGAACTTCGCCATTGTATTTTGGAATTTGGACCAGAAGGCTGTGGGTTCAGATCTCAGCCCACCTATACTGACACTCCTTGGCCCCTCACTAACCCCTGGCTGTTCACTCGTATAAATGAGATAACTGTAGGTGACTGTGGATGTGTGTCTGCGAAATGTTGTAAATGTAAGTACAGTGAATATCATCAGTCATCATGATGTTGAACATTCCACAAATCTGTCCTTTTTTCCGCACAACATTATATGTAAATGAACACAATAAGGCTTTATATCAGCTGAAACACTGAAATAAGTCTGTCTACATGTTTTATTCAGGCTTATGTAGCCGAGGTTTTCCCAAATATCCTGGGAATGCAAACTAGCTGTAGAAGTTAAATACAATATTTGCAAGATGTTCTTTTGTGCATTTGGTGTTTCGAGCGCTGCTTGGATGATTTCGAGGGTTTCAGAGGCACTATGGGATTTATTCAAACCCACATCTCAGGAAACATGTGCACAAAGCAAATATTCATGGCTCTTTTCTTTTCAGACGATTTATTTATTTATTAAGTTTTTTCAAAAGAACATGCTGCTCCTTCTTTGTTCATGGTCTGTCAGGTGAGACAAGTTCAACATCTGACTTCAATGTTAAGAGGCTAAAATTCTTCCAACCCCAAAAGCTTAGGGGGATTCAGTCTTCAGCAGGCTTCGTGTTTGAAGTACAATGGAAGGAGAATAAAAATACAATATGATATTGGTAAAAGTCCTCGCTCAAGGTCACTGTTTTAAAGTTAAATAGAAAGGAAAATGTGCACAGTTGAAGCTGACAGGCAAACACCATTAAGCCCGAGTACAACAGCACTGATATTGGAAATAAGGAGGATAAAAAGGCAGATCTATTATCCTAAGCTCTCACTGAAATCTTTTTGGATCGATGGACCGGGCTCCCTGCAGAGGTGAAGGTGCCTGTATTCTTCCTCAGGGATTTGTCTGACCAGAAATACACCTCAAGCCTTTCCCAGGCTGTGTGTTATTTTGAATCCACTGAAGGCATTGCAGCACTAAGGTCTCCTTTTCTTTCTCTGTTCTTGCTCCACACACACACACACACACACACACACACACACACACACACACACACACACACGTCTCCAGGTGTTAAGCATCTGGAGGCAAGGTATATAGATTGCTCTGCCTTCGCTAATGTCTGCACTCATACATAATAATCCTGCACGAGTTTGAGATCTCAAATACCACCGACTAACAGGTACCTCAAACATCCCCTACAGTTATGATCTGTACATGATGATCATATTGAAATCTGCACGTTGTTTAGACACTTTACATAATGATTCACACATTTTGGCTCATTAATGCTCAGGTGATTATTTAAGTTTTACACAATTCACTTCTGCGACTAAGACCGATACTTGAACTCCACACTGTTAAAAGGAAAAGGCTTCGTTCTGTTTTTCTTTTTTTATGATTCTCTTATTTTCCTCTTTTCATTACACTATTTATTTTCATTTTTTTTTTTTATTTTCCATATTTGAATAAGAGGCACAAAGTTTTAAAAAATTTTCCTTTATCATGTCACATGATTTTATCTTTTTTCCCACCAGATTCATTTACTTTCACGATTCTATTCCCCTATTCATTTCTTTTTACAAGATCCACCTGATCTATTTTCATGATTACTTTTTCATGCGACATTTTACGAAATGTTCATTATGACTTTTGAAACTTACTGTATGACTTGTGTGACTTCTTTACACACTTCTTTACACAGTTCTTCACACTTGATCACATTTCACTTGATGCCATGTGCAATTTCAGTGCAAAACGAAATATGAAACAGAAATATGCGCTATATAGTTAAAAAACAAACAAACGGAAATCTGACTTCTTAAGCCAAACCCACAAAGTCGGTGGCACACAGGTGTGTATGATGTCTTTGGAATGTGGTTGCATAAAATTTTCCTCAAAATGTGAAGCAGGTTTAGAAAGCACATCTTAAAGAAAATGCACAAAAAAAAGATAACCTGATATATTTTATTTGTATGTATAGATACTGTAAATGAATTACGGTTGCAGCTGTAGATACGCACTTGTCAAGCAAAATGTGTACCGTAATTTCCGGACTATTAAGCGCACCCAAATATAGGCAGCACCCACTGAATTTTACAAAGATTTTTATTTTGAACATAAATACACCTGTCTATAAGCCGCAGGTGTCTACATTAAAACTAATGAACTTTACACAGGCTTTAACAAAAGACAGGGTCTGTTACACGGCTTGTATCTAAACAGTAGCCTACCAAGAAAGTCATTGTTCACTGTCTTCCTGCTTCCTTTCACAACTATTTCTCAAAGTTCAAAGTTTATTTTTTGGCATCATTGTGCGTTTAAAAATCACCATCGGTGAAGCTTTTCTCCCGATGCCGTGCAGCTCAGAACACAGGTGAAGTGTGTTTTTCATGCCCGGTTGTTTTCAGCGTGACGAATGATTCGCATTTCCTGTTGACAGTCTGAGTGAGCGGCAGGTCAAACATCAGAGGAACATCATCTATATTTATGATGTGGTGCGGCCCGATTCAGTGGGAGCGCATCTGATTTAATATAAAGAGTTTCATTGGTTCACCTGAACCCGAATGCCAATTTCATTGGTCTAATGTTATGGCGCTCAGTTTTTTGGCATGAAGTTTGTGAAACCGAGAAAACCCAGGAAAAATCCATAAATTCGCCGCTTTATTGTTTAAAAGCGTGAAAAAAGTAGCAGCTTATAGTCCGGAAAATACGGTAGTTTTACCGAATAATCCTGGAGCAAACCTAAACACAACAGTACCAAGAGCAAGATGCCTCTAGCACAAGATTTCTCACAGAGCTCTAACAACAGCATTAATAATACAAAACTCATCCCCACACACACACACTATAAAAAAGTAGCAGCAATCTCAGTTATATACAATCTATATATGTATCAGTTAATGTAGTGCCCTTGTCTATGTAAAATCTTTTACTGCCATAAAACATCTCTTCAAATAAATAAAAACACTCATTAGGTCACTCACAGACTTTAGTCAGGGAATAAAAATCAATTTCAGTTGGTTTGCTATGATTTCGATCTATAATCTATTGAAATAAATGCATCAGAATATCAAAAGAAACAACCCAATACGTAGAGTAAAAAGGAACAGAAACCGTGGAGAGAGAAACATTCAACCCGAAGATGTGCTTGTTGGAAACATTTTATTACACAGGAATTCATTAGAATGTACATAAAATGTGAGAGATCAACCTCATTTCTTCTACCCCCTACCCCCCCTCAAAAAAATCATAAATATTTAACATTTATAATTATAATTTGTTCTGACATTCAAAGCTGTAAATTTGTTATAGCTACACACTTTCTTTTAAAAACATTGTATTTACAATAGAGAAGGTATTGTATTTGGCATAATTACAAAGACATTATTATATAATTTACACATTTCTTTTTCAAGCATTGATTCATGTGGAGATGTTTGTCCAAAGTTTGAAAATTATTTAAAACGATTTTAATTTTCCTACAAAGAAAAGAAGCAGTGAAAAGAGGTGATCGATACGTTTCTATTTTTCTGTTTATAAATTGAGGAGCTATTGTTCATTTTCAGGGCACAGTAACCAGGCTCTTACAGGACTGCTATAAAGGCCCAAATCTCTAACATTTCTGTGTAAAGGATTATGTCCAGAAAAACCGCAGCCGATGAATAGCCAGATTGAATTATAAATAGGGCGGTGACAATATACAAACGTATACAATACGGTAAATTTGCACATACATGATTTTCAATGTTACAAAATTTTGAACATTAAATGATTCGATACAAAAAAAAAATCTCAACAAAAAAATATAAAAAACTGACACTATATTATAATTATACCACAAGACAATATTGGAATTCTCCAATCTGACTAGTCACAAGGTGTTTATTATTTTCCCAGCATCTCTGGCAGAATCAACGTTTGTAAAGCAATTGACAGTGTGTATATCACTGGCCTTGTTAGCTGTAAAGCTGTTCCTGTAGGTTTTTTGTGTGTTGATGAACGGCTTCGCTGTTTCTTGCCGGTGAACTGTTTCTCTGGTTACTAACCATTATTCTTGTTAACGTCATGAGAAAGAAAATGAGTGGTGGGTGATGGAATGATTGTTTACAGCTGCTATAATTAATAAGCAGTATACAGATTACAATTATGTTCTCAAATAAAAAAAGGAATTTGTCATTTGTTACTAGAAATGTAGATATTTTCGAGCAGGATCACTAACGTTGTACCTGAACACCACCACCTTATTGTGGAGAATTTTTCTCGAACATTACACACAATCATGTTTTTACTTCATATAGTTCATACCTTAAATATGACTGTGAGGCTAATCTATGGAGCAGCTGGGAGACTGTGGGACTGCTCTGAGATCCACTGACACAAAATAGTAATGAATAAGTGTAAATGTATTAAACTTGGTATATTATGAACTCAGTGTGATTATAGTGGTAAATCAGAATCATTATAATTAATCATTACTCAGGTATATTGTCACAGCTCTATAGCTGTGTCCTACTGGCAGTTTTGAGCAACTTGGGTAGATGGACAGTGCATGCAACCGGCATAGTAGAATGTGACTATAAAGAATGGCAGACTTTATTTTTGTAAAGACTCCATCAATTTCAGCACACATTAAAAAAAAAGTCAGTCACTACACACCTTAATTAGGCTGGCTCCTGCTATGCCTATGGGCAGATGCTTCTGCCTTCAGCTCCTTTCCTAAATATTACTCAGCCAGTATAATGAGAGTACCAGCCTGTCACCGGATTTTTCCAGTTACGCCAATGACTATTCCAATTGTACTTTCACATGGCTGTTAAAAATAATAATAAGAGTGTAAAAAATGTTTAAAGCAGAAACTTAATGTCAATCTTGAGCTGGAAAATAAAAATACAGTATGACAGTTTCTCTGTTCCTTTGGCACAATACCAGGTAGACTAACTCGAGCATTCGACTCGTGTGGTTAGGCTTTATTACAAAAGCGTCAGCTGCGAGTGCTGACCAAATCATGTACACCATAAATCTCATCCTAACAAGTAAGTGATGGATGAATGTTTTGTATAAACTGACTGCTGTATTATCTACAAATGTGCTCAAATCAATAAGACCATAACCTCTTAAATTGTTTAGAATAAGTTCTTGCAGATGAATAAAAGGGTTTGGTGATCTAGTGCCGATATGAAAAGCCGAATGGAGGCCTTTAGCACCTCTCTGAGCCATTTAAAAAAGGAGAACGTACTTAAATGTACTTAGAAACGTGCATTACCCAATGGTAAAATATTCTGTTTGCAATACTTAAGGCAAAAACATACGTTTCATATCAGTATTTACACAATGTAAAAATGCTTCTGTTTTCAGAGCATCTTGATCTGTGATTGCTGAAAAGTGCAGGAAAAAGCACTCCCACCCCCCCGCCATATCCTCCCACCTACCCAGTCTGTTTCTTATGTAAATTAAAAGTGTGGGTTATCAACCCAAAGAGAGAAAGTGCAATTAGTGGCACATGGTATTTTCTTCCAGCAGCACTAAAGCTGAGAGATTTTCCTGGGAAGGGGGCGGGGGCGGGGCAGCTGCTCCACTGGCTTAACACTGCGAAGCTGGTGGGGTTTTGGTGGAATGGGTGGAGCATCAGCAGTTGTGGGAATGGAGAGGCTGTGAGGGAGGGGCACCGGTCTCCGCGGGTGGGTGCTGTAAGGGGGCGGAGTCTTGTTTTCTCGCCTATAAAGCTCATCCGAGCCACTGGAGGCAGAGGTGGGAAAGGCGTGGTCAGTGGAGGGTGTGACTTCGGTGCCTGAGACTTCAGAAACACTGCAGCGGCTGAGAGAGGAGATACCGCTGCTGTAGCTGCCAGAGAGCCCTGGGGAGTTGGGTACAAGCCCTGCTGGTAGGCACTCTGTAGGCGAGGGCGTGAAGGGAGGGACAGAGTACTGCACACACACAAATAAACAAAAATGTCACAAGAGGGTAAACATCCGGTAATAGTCATTCAGGGCAATAGTTACAATAATGATTCATGAGCTCTGAAACAGTGAGTTGCATAAGTATTCATTCCTCCTGAAAGACTCTAACTTTCAAAGATGCTACAATAAAAAAAACAATTTGCGCTAAACTGATGCTGACAAACATAAAATGCACCCCCATTATTCTATATATTTACCTTTAGCACTACATCAGTTGTCCACATGACACTAAATGTAGGATAAAATCTCATTTTAATAAGCAAATGTCCGATGAGATGGAGGTGATATGGTTACTTAAAGATTTCATTAACAACTGGGGGAAACGTGTTGCACTAGATTGGACCTACATTAGACTCCTAAATGAAAAATACTGCAGAGAAAATTGGTCTTTACTCATAAAGTAATTTTTTTCCTGCTTAATTCAACCAGCACTGTTAAAGTAGTTCATTGGCCAAGTACATGATCGCATACATATTTCAGAGCAATGTGGAACATGCAATATAATTAGACATTTGAACAGAATTCTAAAGAAATGACTGCTGCTCAATTTTTCATGAAATAACCGCCACAATCAGACCTACTCCAGAGAAAGACTTCCCAATTAATTTAGCAAGTGTATACGCAGACATTTTCACAGCCACCCACTCTTTGGATATTATAAATGATGCATACTCTATGAGATGCCTAATTTAAAACAAACTGCTAGCCAATCCATTTTCAAAGTGCTGTTCAGAGCTTTTCATGGCACTTGAATATACTCGACACTTTTGTCCTTTCACAGTCTGTAACCTGTGAACTGATAACGCAGTGAAGGGCTCTGTGTGGACTCTACATGCACAGTATCCATGTGTGCGAGTCTGTGTCCAGGGCTCGGAAGCTGTCTACACCTGAACCTTGGTCCATTAAATACAAAGAGAGTAAAAAATCTGTTTTAATACAAGCTGATTTTTGCTCACTGTTACAGTGCAATCTATACCAAGCATAGAGCATACACAAAGCTCCCACCACTGCCTCTGAATATCCCATCGCACACATTTTCATTTCTCTACATACTGTTTTTTTAAGGTAACGCACAATGATTAGTGATAATCTGACTTGCAGAAAGGCTGAACTGAAATCGATATGCACTGCTCGATGAAGACATGACAAAGGGAAAAAGGGTACAATTACTTGCTCTGGAACAAATGTGTTCAAAAATGGGGAGAAACGCTGATTAGTCCAAACAGCAAAGAGGATTGTAGTGGTTTTAGCGCCTTCTCACCTCTGAAGGCAAATAAATCGTCTACTCATGCAGTGGAAAGGATTAAGTCGTATGATTTTAAAGTGTACCTACCATGAAAGTTAGTGTGCATAAGGTATTTAAATACTGAAAACTCTTAGATTTTTCGTTTCATCCAGCATGCACATGAATGTGTTTATGCAGAGAGCGCCACTGTGTTGGAGTTCAAATGTGCATTGGGAATGGACAAAGGCTCAGAAGCAGATGCTGTACTCTCATACTGGCAGGAGCAGCTGGCCAGATATGAAGCACGACCCTTGAATCTACTGTCCTGTAGTCTTACACTACAAGGGACATAAATCAGATTTACTAATTTACACCAGAAGCAACAATCAAAGCTGCTGTGACAACTTTCATTTTACGGTGTGCTTGCTTGCGGCTCTCACTCCGTCTTTTCATTTTATACAAAATATATACACTGGTAAGTATAGCATGCAAATACATGTACTGTTCATCAGATTTTTCTAATTGGATACCATAGAAGGTTTGTTAACCCAATTATAATTTCATCATCTATATCATTCTGATGCAGACGTAATTTTAACATAGTCGCTGTTTACTTGCATTTTCTAGTTCAGGCAACTCAATCATACTTTTCACAAGCACAATAGCAAAATCCCTGGATATCACAATTAGCAGTGTCAAATAAAATACATGAAATCTGAAGAAAAAACAAATAGACAAACCAACAAACCTTTTGTGGTGATCTTGATACTGGACCTGGCGACTGTGATCTCATATTTTTAGCAGGAGACCCTGTAAAAAAAAAAAAAAAAGAAACAAACAAACAAACAAAAAAAAAACATTCCTCATTATTTGACACAAACATTTGTGACGATTAACTTAAGCTATCAGCCACATGGCCATAGCCATCTTGGAAGGAAGGAAACATATTGCTATACGCTCAAGGTTCCTGCTAAGTGACTCGCACATCTGGCAGCTGTTTCCTTTTTTGGAAAACAGGCTCCATTAAAAGCCTCCACTGTCAATTTTATAAGATATATGACAGAAGGGACAAACAGCAGATTATGGTCTATAAACTACTTCCTGTCTGGGTTGTGTTCAAAAAACATTGCAAGCTTTGTTACTGGAACACTTGGCTTTAATGACAAGTGAGCATCTGTGCATGTGTTTAGGAAAGAGCCATGCTGATGTAATACAGGTGATACTTAACATGTTAATATAGTCACTGGCAATCCAGTCAAGGCTACTGAACAGACAAAGAGATAAGATCCAATGTCTGCTACCTGCATTGAGGTGTCAATTTCCAGCATTTTGAAATAGAAATATAATAGAATTAATCTTCTTTCCTCATCTACTGGGATAGATTTTTTTTAAACAATAATATAGAACCAGACAGCTACTGAAGCAAAGGAACCAAGGATCTGTAGAATTAATCTTGTTATTCTGAAGGGAATGTCACTTTATTGCTAAATATAAATATAAAAACAGCAAATATTCTGGGCACACAAATGTAGCATTCCACAAGGGGCTGTTCTAGGACCAATGCTGCTTTCAAAACATATATGGTCCTAGTGCATCTTAGAAACTTATTTAATAAAAGCAATGATATGCTAGAAAATGTTTTCTTTACCACATCTAGCTTAGACTTCGGTCAAATCTTATTTTTGTGATATTTAAAAGGCTCTAGTTAACCTAGAACACAGCACACTGCAGAACCTTGCCACATAAATAAGGTTAATCTAAACTCAGGTGCAGATAAACCTGTTGCAAAGTGATGAAAATTGAGGAAAAGAGGATAGAAGCAGAAAAAGGAAAAGGCTAAAGCAGAGGCAGGTTGGAAAGCAGGAGATTCAGATCATCATTTGAGGATTTAATTAAGCCTAGAGGTGTCATGCAGATTAGAAAGAAACGCTATGAGAAGGCTCATCTCTTCAACAAGGATTATATCATGAGTGAGAGCAACTGCAATCCCTTTAAAGTAGATGTGCTTTTCTCCCTTAACACATGCAGGTCAAGTTTACCTTTAGATTCCAACTGACTGATCCACTTAAAACCAGAAAGTCTTGACAGCACAAGCAAATATAAAACCTTTGAAAACATTTTTTTACTGAAGGAATACTAAATAAAAGTCTAGCATTAAGGATAGAGTAGGAATACCGTTAAAGGCCGTGAGAAACCAGAAAGAAGGCAAACCTTATGGTAGACAAAAGTTAAAAGGGTTACGAAAAGTATTAGTGTCGACGAAGGTGGTTAGTGTTATTCGGCACGCTTCTTTAATTAATATTTTTTTTTTACCTGAATACGGAGGCCTAGGAGGGACAGGGGGGCAAAACTGCTTTCCAACAAAGTCAGAGAATGGTGTATCAAGACTCCAGCTGCTTGGGGCAGGCTTGACCACTTTCACACACAAAACATGCAGCTCTGGTCAGTTCAGTTAGCTTAGGATCATCAAAGTCTAACAGCCTACAGAGGGTTCTTATTTACAGCTTTCAAAGAAGAACTGCCATAGGCATGATTTGCTACACACCAGGTAAAGATAGAAAAACACGTCTTTTTTTTTCTTTTCATTTTTCACTGGCTTATTGAACGTGCAGTTGTCACAGGAGACTAACTTCTACTTTCATCCCAGGTTATTAAAGCCTTCTCGTATTAAATTCAATTTCTACCTCATGTCTTCTAATCTTCACCAACAGTTCAAAGAAAACAATCGAAACATTGGTCTTTTTTTTTTAATTAAACAACAGAGTATCTCAAGTAGATTTAACGAATCCCTTTGGAATATGCAATTGTGGATCTATACTCTGGCTTGTACCATTAAAACACATACAGTAAGAATTTATAAATAAACATTTTATTCAAACTACCGGTATGTTTATTCTTCTGTTCAGTTAAACCCAACACAGAGGAAAAACCCACTGCTCTTGAGAATCTAGATCTGCCTCTGCACCCACATCGCATTAAATCCATGAAAATTCCTCGCTCTATTTGAATAGCGAAGACAGCGGCACTGAGGAACTTGTGTGAGTCAGTCACAGTTATAGCTGCAGCAAAAAATAAATAAAAAAACTGTATAAGAAAGTTGAACTGTCAGCTACCATCATATCAAGCTAGATAATCTTAAGAGCGTTTCACAAAACAAACCTTTCAACCACACTGAGACCCAGTGCATGTAGGAAACTGTGTGTGGGCAGGAGCAGTGTAAAGTTGAGCACAGATTAATGCAGCTCACCTTTGTCTGGAATGGAGATGTTGGGATCGCTGCGAGGCAGAGAGGCATCACCTGCTGGGTGTGGGATCATCCTCTGCAGAAGAGCCATAAACTATTTTTAACCATCATTTTTGATGTCACTCTTTGTTAACACAAGCTGTAATAGAAACTGCCGCATAAAACCGCTAGTATGTCCATATACGGTGTTCTGCATCAGTGCCTAAGTGGGTGGTGGGGGTTATATTTGTTGCACATAAAGATATATTTATACCAGGGTTATTCAATATATACAACTGCAAAACTAAAATTTTTTTTTACCTTTGTGTATATGACCATGAACTCTATGGTCATATACTGGGGGGAAGGGAGAAAAACAAAAACATCCACAATTAAGCAAGAACTAAATCACTCCGAATGAATATGTAATATGTATCTACCTTAAAACACAGGGAGGTCTTTGTGCAAATTGCTGAAAGATCATTTTGGGGACAACAATCATATGCACAAATTTTGTCTAGCCAAAGTGCAAGTATTACATTTGCGAAGTTTGTTTCTGCCAGCTGAAAATAAAATTGTATTATTTATGAATATAATGTTTATGTGTTAGGCCTTAATGTTTCTTATAAATCTATGCTTCTCAAAATAATAATTCAATACACTATCAATCGTCCCATACAAACAGCATTTTAAAGGAATTTCATTGCTGTTTATAGTAAACAGAACTTTGATGCACACTATTGTAATCATTTACTGTTGGTTTTAGATTCTGGGTTTAATTTCACTCTTGTAAGAGTCTTGTTTAGATCAGAACTACTGAGGGGAAAAAAAAAAAAAATAAAAAATATATATATATATATATATATATATATATATATATATATATATATATATATATACACACACACACAACAATTTTTTTGGTGGATTTTTCATGCCATAAAATCTCATTCTTAATCAATAAGACGTGATACAGAAAATTGCTTAAATTAACATTAACAGAAAAAAATATAATTTTGATTGATAAATTGCATACAAAAATATCGGTGAAAACAAAATCCAAAAATTGTTCTTCTTTCAGTTTCTCCCATTAGCGGTTGCCACAGCGGATCATCCGTCTCCATACCCCCTGTCCTGTACATCTGCCTCTTTCAACCCAACCACCTGCATGTCTTCCCTCACCACATCCATAAACCTCCTCCTTGGCTTTCCTCTTTTCCTCCTTCCTGGCAACACCATCCTCAGCATTCTCCTACCGATATACCCCATGTCCCTCCTCTGCACATGTCCAAACCATCTCAATCTCACCTTCACCTTGTCCCCAAAACGTCCTGCATGCTCTGTCCCTCTAATAAACTCATTTAATTGCGATATTACATTAAAATACAAATACAGTGTGTTCAAAAAAATCTTTTAAATTAATTTTTATAATCGAATTACTCAAGGAATCATTACAGCGCTAATATAGTTCCAAAAAGTTGCTCTCATTCTCTCTCCAAAAGCAGCATCATATTTAACTATTGTAATACATATGGCTAGATAAAAAAAAAAAAACAAAGGATAAGAATCTAAAGCCTGGTACAGAACAAGCTGATGGACATCCGTCTGGGAATGCCGGGGGGGAGCAGACTGGGTGTTTTAAGTGGCGGTCGGCTTAAGTCTTTAAGTTGGCTCTGGTTGAACGGCATCAGCTGTTTCTCGGCTGATTCTGTATGCCGAATCAGCGGCGGAGCTCGTTGGCGAGAAAGAGAATCTGATTGGCTAATTAGATTATCGACATGGAAAAACTGGAACAATGACTGCTTGTAGTCATTCTTGTTCGTGTTTTTCAAACGTAGCAGACATAATTGAAAAAAAGCTACATGTATCCGTTAGTATTGATGGTGGCGGGTAGAATTGCTGCTTGCTTCAGATATTTTAACTCTCCTGGTTTCCCTGTTTGGATGCCAAATACAGAATACAGACTACTGCCACCGACTGGTATGAGAGAGTTATGTTCTCTCACACAAGCGCAGAACGTACACGCATGGTTTGGCAGCTCAGATGAGCCTGCCTAATAATCACCTGATTTGCAGCACAATCGGCCGACGCCGATTAATTAAAAATACAAAATGCCAAAAACCGGCCAGATTAATTGGCCGGTCAATCAACCTCTAGGTAAAACATTACAGCATTACAACATCTATCAATAGAAAGCCAGCAGGAGCGCTGCTCCAGATATAATTTAGGTAAAGGACCATATTCAGTTTAGCAGTGAAAATGAAATGACATTACGTGTGGTGCTGCGATGATTGTATTTACTAGAGCAGCGCTGCTGGGAGCAACTGGCTACATTATTACACACAGAGACCTTATTGGTCCTCAATAGTTAATTTGCGCATGATGTGTTTATAGCCTTCTCGCCTTGATCACTATCAGGTTCTTATCATGGGACCACGTCTGTTGGCTGGATATTTTTGGTTTCATCCCAGCAGCACAACGAGTTTCTCAGTCTTACGCATACCATGTCAGTATGACTGCTGTGCCGAGAACAGTGCAAATCTGGTCAGTGGTGGTCTTATGGTGGCCCCTGTTCAAATGATGGATGGGATAGACTAGGACTGACAGATTACACATAGCTGTACAAGATAAGACAGTAATTGTTTGCCCTCAATGTGCTCCTATTGGGCCAAGGAATATAGATATATTGTACTTACTGAAGGATAAAAAAGAAAAAAGAAAACACACTGAGCTGGTATTTTGTACTTAAAAAAATAAAAATAAAGCATGAAGTGTATTCTCAGAACAAAGCCGTATACAGTACAAGGTCCAAGGTTTTGCATTAAAAAATTCTGCAGTTAAGGTTGGCTAGAATTCTATATTAAAGAGTATATATAGTATATTTACCTGTGTGGGATCAAGAGGATTGGGAAATACAGCGCTACAGGGTCTATCCCTTGGAGAGAGGCAGGAGTTCTCCCGGACATGCTTGTGTTTCTCTGACAGTTGAGGTGAGCCTGAGAAATATAAAGACAAAGTTAAAAATGAGTCAAACTATATTCTTGTGTACATGACACACAACCGTAACTCCTCCTTTTGTGCTGCATTTCCTGTCTTGCTAAGTAGCCAGACGCAGGAGCAATATTCCTCTCCCCACGTAGCCCTCCTGCCTGGGTGAGAATTGGCCTCCGATGGTGACAGACGGCTATTTGGCAGTGAGATAGAGTTCCAGACAGATGGAACAGCCCGTGCTCTCTCTGCTCCATCACCAGGGAACAGCACTCACATGCCACTTCACCTCAACATGATAGCCACCAGCTACACTGTTCGGACATTGCTGCCTGTAATACTCCTGGACACGACAGGTAGACTTTAGAGGTAAGCTTTAAGCAGGAGTAAAAGCAGGCTGCTAAAATAAAATTTATAAGAGGTCCTGTGTTTATTTTTATTTGAGTATCTTATTACACTGAAGAGCACTGTGGAGCTGAATAGAGAGAGGTTTGTGTGTGTGACCATGCATAGGCATCTAATATACAGACTGTTCTCCCAAAGATCTTCCCTTAGTTGCTGGTTCGATGATAAGGCCTAAGACAGTGTTTTATAAGCCTGTGAAATACACAGTCTGAGCTTTGAGGACATGTGGAATGTGTGCTCTCACCTCGGGCACTGGAGGGGGCTGAGCTGGTCACATTTGGAGAGGCTGAGTGATTGGAGCTGAGACTCGAGGTAGATGGACTGGGCTGAGATTTGAAAAAAAAACAAAACAATGCACAGTTACAAACAATTAATTGTGCCATAGATCGATGTAGCACACCATATCACTGAAGAAGATATAATCCAAGATAAAAGCTTGAGTGCGCTATTATCGTTCTAATCCAGGTTTTCTTTTCCAGCCAAGAATCTTAAGTGTCATAGAGGGGGGAAAATAAACGTGAGAAAAGATTAAGCAGAAGAGTGAAAAAGAAAGAAAAGGAGACAGAGATGAAAATAGCATAAGCACAATTGAGCAGGAGATAAAACTAAAAGTAGGGAGTGTGATTAGTAGAAAAGATGGAAAACTCACTGCAGAGAAGAGAAGAGAAGATAAAGAGATGTAAGAGAAGGGGTAGTTAGGGTTAAGGGGGCATGCTGATTTTGAGCCTGAGAGCTTTCCTGAGCCTGTGTGTGCGTGTGTGTGTGTGTGTGTTGAGCTGTCAGGCAGACAGTGTGTTCTGGGCCAGAGCGCTCACCTGCATGTTGAAGACTTCGTCTGAGCTTTCCGACTGCCCAGTGATGTTGCTCACTTCATTGGAGGCTTGCGATGACAGAGAAGACGAAGAGTACCGGTTTACTGCTGGATAGCTGAGTGGACTGTATGTGCGCACACACACACATACACACAAAAACAGGGTGTTAGAACTCAGTTACCATATGGTGCTTTTATATAAATAAAAAGTAGCAAAGCAGTAGAAATATCTGAATTTAGCTGCTATTACAGCTTGACAATTGTGGTAGGAATTGTGCTAAAACTGAAAAGCTTACAGCTTAATGAATGTAAATGGATATAGACATGGTGCTATCTTCTCATAGCAGTGCTTTGTTTAATCTCCACACTCTCAGAGAATCCTACACTTGTATATCAATCAGATCTTTTAGCCTTTGTGTGTCTCACCTGCGGCGGGGCACGACACGTCCTCCCTCTACATTTAAAATGTTGGGCATTGAGTTTCTCCCGACCCGTGGGCTTCCATTGGAAAAATGGATAGGACTGGCTCTCATGAAGGTTGGGAGCTCCTGAGGGATGTACAAGGAGATAATAGGCATAAGAGGCATACATAATTATCTAACACAAAGCCTCTTCCTGAGCCCCTGTATTTGACAGCAGTTTGAGGGTTTACCTGAATCCCTAGGCTAGACTTCATGAGTTGGAACTGATCCACAAGTTTTTTATGTAGTGGCCGCATGTCCTGTGGAACAAACTTCTCATGGACAGTCAGGCCAAATTCTAGTATTTGTGCCTGGGGGAGAGAGCGAGAGCGAGAGCGAGAGCGAGAGCGAGAGAGAGAGATGCTTGTACATGTTGACATGCATTCCACATTAATTTAACATATTAGAGAGAAGGTACTTTATTTTATGCTATATAGATGATGTAAAAGTAAGCGGAAAAAAAATCAAATAGTTTTTTATTTCCTCTATGTATGCAGTTCATAAATTAATTTCACTCAAGATTTATGTTGCAAATTATGTAATAAAAAAAAAAAAAAAAAAAAAAGATTAAAAGGAGGACTAGAAGGGAAAAGTATATTGCTATTGTGTTAAAAGATGAATCAATACTGACCTGTTCAAACATGAGTTCTCTAAGGCGTCCAATCTTATCTCCGTCCTCCGGGTGATTCATCATGTAGTCTTTCACAAAGAATGCCTGCATAAGACAGACACACACACACACACACACACACACACACACAACACCACAGTTACTTACAATCAATTACCCCACCCAAAAATGACTGATGTTGTGCGCATACACATCCCACACATTCTTCAAAGCAAAAGATGGAGGATGGTAATCTTTCTGGAGCTGCTTCAAAGCTTTGGCTGCTTTATGGACAAAAATTTCTGGACACCCTTCCTTGTGTGCTTTTTAAAAACCATTCCACATCTAGTCTCCATTTGCAGTTATAATAACCTCCACTCTTCTGGGAAGATGTTTCACTAGATTTCAAAGTGTGCTTGTAGAGATTTGTGATCATTCAGCCATGAGAGTGTTAGTAAAGTCAGGTACTGATGTAGGCTGAAGAGGCCTGGGGTGCAGTCAGTGCTCCAATTTATCCCAAAGGTTTTCAGTTTAGAACTTTATAGCAAGCCACAAAAGATCTTCCACTCCAACCCATGTAAACCATATCTTCACAGGGGCATTGTCAAGCTGGAACAGGTCTGAGTCTCCTTAGTCCAAGTGAAGGGAAAATGTAATGCTACCGCATCCAAAGACATGCTGTACAATTGTGTGCCTCCAACTTTGTGATAAAATCAGGTGTTCCAGTACTGGGAGTTTGGAATGGCCTATAGTTAAGAGATAGTGTGTGGTGATCCATGTTTTCAGGAACACTTGTAGAAGCAGAGGTCATTTTCTAGCCTCCAGGTACATTGTCCCATTGTGCTATTTATGAACATTAATTATTTACATTTGAATACTATTTGTCAAGGTGGCAAAAAAAATTTTTCAGTTACTTAAGAAACACAGGGCAAAAAAACAATGCTTTAAAAAAGCACGGCACTTTAATGTAATGCCATTGAGAACAGAGCTCACAGACTTGAAAATAATTGTGTGAAAGAGAGAGCATGAGGGAATCTGGAAAATAGAGCTAGATGTGTTTGCAATCTCTTCCAAGAATAATGGCTGTGTATCTCCAAAGAGCCAGCCAGAGAGGAGAAGCTACAGGAGGGTACGCCATCCTCCCACCACAAAGAGTCACACAGAGAGGCTTCAGTGCTGTAAATCTGATATGGCATATGCTCCGGCATCACTCTCCACATCTGAGGACAAGCTAATAAACTACTACTGTTTGAACTCGTTCAGACTGTTTCCCAGGCAACGATTAAGCCGCTTAATACTTCAAATGACGTTCAGGGAGGAATTACTATTATCACTGCAATTAAGTGCAAGACTTAAGGCTCATTTTGTGCCTGGCTTGACTATGAATTATAAAAAAAAAAAGACTGCAAATGTTCCTTTAAAGTTTGTTTCTCACTTGATGCATATATCAATGTGTTGAAATGCATTACAGAATGGAGATTATTCTTCGTCTTGTTTCGCATCTTTAAAGAATACACACTGATGCTGGTGATTTGTGAATTCACTCATAAGGTGGGGAAAAAAAAACCTTTTAGAGTGTCAATTAAAACTGAGAAGTTTACAAATGTGAGAAAAGAAATAGATTTTCCCTTAAGGGAGAAAATGAAAAAGCAGCAAAAAATCTAAATATTAATAAACAAACAAACAAAAAAGGCAGATCAGTTTAAAACAAGCAGATTCGGGGCTACAATAAAAGATGTAATATTTAAACCGTAACATTTTCTTGCAAATAATTCAGAGTTTTGCAGGCTATGAGAAAAACACATGTCCACTAATGACTCCCTACCAGTACCATGCCTCTATCTACCTACACACAAGCATACATGCATACGGGTGGGCCGTGCCACATACAGACTTGACCCTTTATTAAAACACGGTTGCTATGCAACAGCTTCTATCCACCCTTTAGTCCGTGGCAGTTCTGACCCGACTCAGGTTCATGCAGCTTTCAAGATGTTGAACGCTTTCCAAGAGTTTTAATACCACAGAAAAAGAAAGTGCTTTGAAGGCTACACACTTCGTTCATTTCTCTACTGCACAGCGTGCACTAGGAGAGTGGAAAAACAGCGGGCTATCTAAAAAATTCTATCAAAGAGAAGACACTGCGCTACAAACTACAGAAGCGAGCTGCACCATTCTGCAGTTAATGAGGACGTGTAGAACATCCTAATAAATTTCTAAAGGCTCCAGAGAGCCAACCTTGGGGTCCACAACGTCTGACCTCAAAAGCAATGCCACAGAGCATGGAAATGACAACCTCACTTTGGATTACGGTAGGTGATTAAATACAAAGGTAATGCCTGGTTGTAATATTTACAGGTTTTTGCATGTGTATTTACTATTTATTAAAGGTTGCAGTGCAAAAAATGAAGTGCGCAGAAACATTTGTTCCTAATATTCATGCGTGAAATTGTTAGTGGGATTTAAATTCATGCAAATATTAGATGAATATGCAACATGACCCTGACTAAACCAGCAAACCCAACAATTTGCTAGCACTTAATTATAGGACGCTTGGTTTATAAGAACTTCAAGCCCCTAAAATGGGATCAGTGGCTGCAAACCCCTGGTTTACAGCAAGACCAACTAAACATAAGTCTCATGTAGCCTTTCATATGCACTTTGTATGTATCCTTGGCTTTCAATGTGCCTTCCTAATATTAAACTGCACCATAATTCTGTTTATCAACCCAGAGTACAGTAATACATCGGTGCTCGTCTGTAATTCGTTCTGGAACTTGTAACGTGTGCTGAAACTGACGCGTACCAAACCCAGTAGGTGGTTGCAATTTTGCCCGCTTTAGGATCCGTGATTTATGTTTAAAATGCACATAAAGCACAAGAGAGAACGCGTTCGCGAGCTAACATGAGACTCTTTATGCATCTGTTTGACTGCGAGATCGCGAGAGTTGGTGTCGGGCTCCGAGCATGCGATGAGTACCGAGGTATTACTGTACTAGAAATAATTTCCAACAAAAATGGTAGACCAAATTGTTCCTCGAGAGTATATTGTCAATGTAATGTTATGTACACAAACCAGGGAACACTTTATAGCCACCGATCAGGCACAGCATTATGACCACCTGCATAATATTGTGTTGGTCCCGTCGAGCATTAACACCATTAACTTCTTTAGCAATTTGAGCAACAGTAAGTCGTCTGTTGGATCGCCGGTTCACCACTGTTTCTTCCTTGGATCACTTTTGACAGATACTGACCACTGCAGACGGGGAACATCCCACAAGAGCTGCAGTTTTGGAGATGCTCTGACCCAGCCATCTAGCCATCACAGTTTGGCCCTTGTTGAACTCCGTCAAATCTTTCACTTGCCCATTTTTCCTGCTTCTAACACATCAACTTTAAAAACAAAATGTTCACATGCTGCCAAATAAATATATCCATTCACTAACAGGTGCCATGATGAAGAGATAATATTGTTATTGTAAGAGATAATATTGTATTGAAATGTTATTCACTTCTCCGGTTATCTTTATATTTGTATGTTGTAAATGTGGCTAAACTTCTAGGTTACTGAACAGTAAACCTGTTGTCTTATTTGATATAATGTAATAAGCACAACATACCTACGAGCTTCCAATACATGACTTCTGCCAAGAAAGTCTTTTGCTAAAATGCTGCCCAATTAACAGGAGGTAGTTAATTAGGAACACTGCTAGGATCACTTGAACTATGTCCTCACAATTATGCCTTTTAGTGGGTAAATTTGAAGAAGATTGTTGCACACCTCCTGGTAGCGAGCAAGGCCTCCATTCACAGCAGCGTCGATCACGCCATTTAAGCACATGGTGAGCGGGTTGATGTTCTGCATCTGGCGTGTCTGGCACTGCGTGATCAGTGTCCGCAGCTGCAGGTTCTTGTTTTCAATCACCTCGATGGCATTCTCCAGTGGGCTCACCTCCACCTGCACAAAAACACAAAGCCGTTACCGACGGGCCACTGCAGACGGGCAGTCCAGAAGCATAAAATCAGCAGCGGTGTGGAGGATCCTTTCTCTCACCAGATCTCTCTTCTCCACTTCAAACCAGCGGGAGATCCCTGGGAGACTCTGTACCAGGGTCATCGTTGTTCTCTCCACCCACAGACTCTGTGGGCCAAAGCAAATACACATTAACACATGAGCTGCTTGTGCCCTCAAGCGCAAGGCATCGTAAAAAGGCTAATAACACTGACAGTCTTACACTGACTCATGCACGGAAATACAATAACATCACTCCCTACGCATTCATTATCATCTCTGACTTGACAGCTACTATTAAATGCCGTTCTGCTTATTGAATGCCATTTGTATTGTCTCTCACAATGCATTGTACATTATGCTGGCTCTTTATTATTATTTTTTTTTTTGTAACACGAGTTATTATGTAAAGCAGTTCTACAATATGCCGAGACGCAGCTCTGCGGATTCAACAGATTCCCAGGTTAAATCAATCAGCACTAACAGTTAGATTTTCTAATATTCCTGTAACATTGTTGCTCGAAGTACGCAAGGCTGCAACTCCCATCTTTACCCCTGAGCACTGCATGCAGTCGATTTTCACCAAAACAAAGTTTATCCTCAGTTTGTTTAGTGTTTCTTCTTCATTACATCTCATATCCCATAAGTCTTACTCTGGATCGCATTCTCATCGAGTGTCTTGGGCTCGGTTCACCGATGCATAAAGAACAGGTAATATTACGAAACGAGAACTCGCAGAGAACTTTAGTTACTGAAGATGAGCTTCAAACAAACTGCTGTCTCCGATATAATCGTATCATCTAAATATCATCTCATCTTAACTTAGACTCTTAATGAGATTTCTCGAAAAAATATTACTTCGTGATGAGTGAGGCAGGATGAAACACACCTCAGTGTCAAGGAAAATGTAATATCTGGCAGGCTAAACTGTTTATTTCAAACGTTATACCCACTAGAGGCCGCCGAAAATCTAAACCTTGCGATAGATATGATCCGCGTTTTGGATGTGATTTTCTGGGATGGGTATTGAGCAAGAGAGAGATGAGGGAAATGATATTTGGAATGAGCCCGTCTCCTGGCCTCTAAAACTTTAATTAGCCTCACTGGGCTGCGAGTGAATAATGCAACACATGAGAGCACACCTGAGCTCTACACACATGCTGCACACTGACCCACACACACTACACATTACAGGCATGAATACCCAAGTCACATACGGCGGAAATAGACACAGATTTATCCAAGACTGCAAATGAGAAACGAGAAAGCAGCAGGTAGACGGCAAAGAAACGAGCTAAAGCTTGAAGCACTAGCCCACCTTAAACTCATTCTCCTTGTCTTTGATGCCCTTGTGGAAAGGGCGGTCATAGCGGAAACGCCAGATGTTGTTGACTTTGTAGAAGCTCTTGATGTTGTCCGGAACGCCGTCTCTCTGGAGGACGTCCTGGCTGTCTGGGATTGGAGTCACAGCGTAGATTTGCAGGTCTGAGTCAGGATTGTGTCAAGGATTGTTACAGAGATGTGCTCTGGTCTGAGAATGATAATCAATAAATCAATGGACGCTGTTGCCGATACTGAATACAAAATATGAACGACAGTTTTAGAAGTTAGGTATGACCCAGTGCACCTGTTAAAACTGCACAGGAATTCGCTTTTCCTCCTGACTCAAACATTATCCCTACATGCCCCCTATCTGCTCTAACACTGTCCAGTAACAAGAAAATACATTAGTATTCAAATACCAACTTCTGTGCATTTTCAAATGTTAAAAACCCCATAATTAAAATGGCCATAGTCATAAATCTAGATAGAACAGCCCATAACATTGACGTGTGTATGTGTGTGAGCAGGGGATACGTGTGAGGACAAGTATGAATTATTATTTTTTTTTTTTTACATGCTGTAACAATGATTTATTTTACATTAAATTTTTCTCGCTGCGATTCATTTTTAAATAAATAGTTACTAACAAGCAAAGTGTCTTTCACAATAAACATCTTAAATCAATCCAGTCCTGATAAACAACGAGTGGATTCTTATTCAAAACGAATTCATTCAAAGTTGTAAACTGTTTCTTTTTTCTGTCTAATGAGAGGGAATGTCTGCCCTGCATGAAATTACATGAAAGTAACTGTTTTTCTTTTTATAAATTATTTTTCCATTCCATTAATTGCCTGTTTTATTACTTCCCCTACCAGTGGCTCTTTTCTACCATGAGGCAAATAATTCCCCTCACTGAATTCACTGTTATTTAGTTAAAACTACAGATTTTCTTGTTTTCCCAGAAATGATGGTACCATATACCATATACAAAGAAAAAAGGAGGGAAAAAAGGCTTTGACTTGTCACTTATACATTAAAATGCAGTGAAATTCTTTATTTGCATATACCAGCTTGTTAGGAAGCTGAAGCCAGAGCACAGGGTCAGCAATGTCAGCAATACAGCGCCTCTGGAGCAGAGAAAGTTACAGGACTTGCACAAGGGCCCATCACTGGCAGCTTGGCGATACTGGGGCTTGAACCCCCGACCTTCAGGTCAGTAAAAGAGAGCACACTGAGTGACCACATCCCCAATAAACAACAGGTATATAGGGCCATTCCCAGCCTGAAGCAACCCACCTCTGGAAACTTCAAACATCAGTAACTATCCACCAGTACCTTCTCTCTTTATCAAATGCATCATGTACATTTAATCTCTACCCCACCCTGATCAACCAAACAAAACAAACTCTCATCAGTCCTCGTCATCCTTAACTCTTTCAGCAGAGTTTAACACAGTTTACCAGAAGACCTTCTTTTCCATTTTCATGTTTCTTGGCATTCAGTGATGGTCATATCATGCATCAAGATTTCAAGGTTAAGATAGATGGAATCAACATCCGCTCCTCACCTCTATACCATTTTTCTTGGTGAGGTCATATCCTCACATGGGTTTCATACCACTGCTATACAGGTCACAAACGTATTTCTTCCTTTCCTCCCTCATGTACTTATTTCTTCTCCGATCTCATCATGGATGGCAGCTAATCACTTGAAAATTTGCCTTAACAAAATGGAAATGTTGTTCATTTTAGGAGATTCATCCACATGCCAGCAACTTCTGATCTCCGCAGATCTGAGCATTTGTCACTATAGGCAACCTTGAAGTAACCATGGGCAAATCAACTGTCCTTCTTGTCTCACAGTGCTAAACTCCCATGCCAGTTTGTCCTTTACAACCAACTAAGAGCACTCTGATTCAGTTATCTCTATATACTTATATATTTTGCAACTAACTCCTGGCAGGTCTTCCCCTCAGAACCATTCAAATTCTAAATGCAACTTCACAACGCAGTTTTTAACCTTCAAGTTCTCACACACCACCTCAGAGCTACACACCGTCCACTGACTTCTTGTAGCTGCCAGTATCATGATCCTTTCTGCAAAAGCCAAAAATGGACAAGCACCCATTTAAAGCACTAATCCTCTAGCACTGCTCAGGTAAACACACACACACACACACACACACACACACACACACACACACACACACACACACACACACACACAATCTCAGTCCACAAGGATGGCAGGAATCAGAGCTCTTCTTGGTTCTAAAGTCTAAGTGGTGAAATAAACTTCCCCAGATATCTGAACTTTGCTAATAATACAAATCCTGTGTGAGCCACTATAAGGATGGTTTATTGATAAAAGAATTCAAAGCACTTTTGAAAACCTGACAAATGTAATGCAAAACGTATTCAGGCGCTGCACCCCTTTAAAAAAGTTTCGACTCAACTCGCAACAAAAGCTGCATGCGTTTTCTAATACAAACAAGTCATACATTGAAATGAATGAATTTAACAGTCAAACATGTCCATGCCCCGGAGCACATGTAGACAAGTTCAGCAGACTGTGGGTCACACAACTATGAGAACTCGTCAGCACAGAAACTCGAATTAAATATGGCGGCGATCCAGGAAGGGTACTGATTAATTGCTCGCAAGGATAACAAAGCACTAGGCTAATGCAGTTTGACCGCTCATGTCCGCTCTAATTGCACTCAAGAGAAAGGCCCACATTCGGCATGCTCGAGCCTTCCATATATTTGTCCCGCCAACCGTGCAAGATTGTGTCCACTGCCTGGCGTCTCCTGGAGCCAGCTCGCAGTCGCAGTGGGACAGAATCGATTTTCTGCCACCGAACAGACGCGTATTTACAGCAGTAGTCCTGAGCTTGCACAAAACGCTACGTCCTCTCATCGCGATTGCTATTCGCACCAGAAAAGCGAACGCAAACACAGCTGGGATTCATTTTATTCTACATACACGCATACAAGCATCTGGCCACATGTACAGCTCATAAATAATAAAGCATTTTAATTTGTGAGGGTCATTTTTTTTTAGTTTGTGCGTGCGTGTGTGTGTTTTTGTGTTTAAAAGAAGGATACACTGGGCCTCTGCATGGTAAATAGTCTGGTCTGGCTGGTTGGCATGTTGCATGGCGATGGCATGAGGGAATTCATTGAGCATGCGCTGCTGGAAGGCTTCCAAACGCTCATAGTCATGTCCACGACATACAAACTCCTTATTCTGAAAAGCACACATGCAAATGCATCGACAAACACCCTAGTCAAACATACACAGTGGGTAAGAGTGCCACCAAGTGGTTTTAAAAGCAATAGAAGTCACCGTTGACTGTAAATTATATTAAAAACATGGGAAAAAAAAAAAAGATGGACTTGCAACAGATCATTTTTATACCACTGATTTACATTTAGATCTACAGACGTTTTTTTTTTTTTTTTTGCATGCAACACTGGAGACCCATCATCAATCATTCGCTTCTTGAATTGAGCAGAAAGCCTCGCAATAAATCAAATCTAAATATTCCAGGAAAAATCTGCAATATCATTAGTTTGTCATTCCTAGTAAGTTGGGTGTTTCCAAATATTTCATTTCAGCATAAAAATCTATAATAGTTTAATAGACAATATGAAGTGAGCAGACGTCTCGTATCTGATTGGCTTTTTTATAACAGCATATTCCAGGCTTTAGGAATCTACTCCCCACACCGTCTCAGCTTATGTATTGTATCAGCTTTTGGTAGGTGTTGGCACTTACTCGTAAAAAGAAGGGAAACTTCTTTCCATAGAAGCCCACTCGGAAGAACTCAGGCTCCAGTCTTTGCTGGTCCATGATTTTATCATAAAGGGAGGCCTCCATCATCTGGGCATTTCAGAAAAGCAGCATGTCAGTGCATGTAAATCTGAGCCAGAACAGTTGCTGTGTAAAATAAACAGCTCTTGATTAAAATTTGGAAATCCACAGAAGACCATACCTTCATTTTGCTCAAGTTCCTGTAATCATAATACGCTTCGTATTGATCGGCCAACTCTCGACACAGGAGGATTCCGTTCTCCCAACACTGAGGGCGAAAGATAAAACAGGCCAAGTTAACTTCCAGTGGGGGGCAGCAGATGATCATCGACAATTATTTGCGCTGAAAAACTTCCAGTGTTTCGCAATGACGCTAATTAAACAAAATGTTTTATTCCCTGCTGCTTTCTAATCCGTTCTTATCCAATGATACACTTGATTTGGGAGTACAGAAGGAGACCAGGCAGTGGGAAGCAGTGAGGTTTTATTTTCATTCAAGCTGCTGATGATATGAGGGCTAATTATGCAGATGTCATTTTGTTGTGATGGGTAACTAATGAAAACACGACCTCCAACTGATATTTTGATCGGTGGGTGAAGAACTGGAAGTGATGAGATGCAAATGTTTCTAAGCAACAGGCAGACTACAAACAACCTTGAGAATGTTGAGATAAAAAAAAGTGAAGTGCATGAAGGTACTAGGGCACTTTTAAGAAGATTAAGGTGATTGAGGGATGGCATGTCAGACATATCCTGTGCAAACAACATAAATAAAAAAGCACAGACGTGCAGTTTCTATCTACATTTCCTCCCTACAGAATTTAAAGATTGATGGTATTCTTAGTCTGTGACCTACTGAACCAGTATCAGGATGCATTTACTGATAGAGACTTCAAAACACTTCTGAAAGTCGCTGTGGATAAAGGCATTGAGCAAATACCATAAATGTAAATAAAACAAAACATAGGTGAAAGGAGAGGAGGGAGGTAAGGAAGGAAAAGATAGAACGGCAGAAAAGACAAAGAAAAACAGCAGATAGACAGAGACAGAAAAAAACAAAGGAAAAATGAAATCCAGAAGCAAGAAGAAAGAAACAGGCAAAAGACACAGACAGGCAGAAATCGTGGAACAGAGAAAGACAGATAGAAAAACAATGCGACAGATAGAAAACAGGAATAGAAGAACGGGAAAGAAAACGAGAGAAAGTCAGGAAATGGGAAGTGAGGATGGAAAGGCAAGATAAAGTGAGTCAGAAATATATAATAATAATAATAATAAATAGCAACAGGTCAGTTAAAGTTCAGAAAGGTGAAGTAGAAGAAACCAAGTGAAATATGTAAAAATGAGAGCAGGGACCTTGCCACGTTCAAAGTTTTGGATGATGGTGAGATGCAGGTACTCTTTCCTCTGCCACTCGGTTTGCATGGGATAACTCAGAAACTCCCGCAGTGGCCTTTCTGACCATTCCAGCAGCTCGTCGTACAGCAGCAGCGTGTAAGAAGCCTCTAGACACATAAAAAGCACGCAAAGTCACGACAACACGCCCACCGGGCTGCCATTATTCTCTTTTATTTCCAGCATCCACCCCACGTGCCCCTGCAGAACATCACTCCTCCACCCACACGTGCCATTACCTGTGTAGTTCTGCGCTTTTAAGTGCAGGTCATACAGCTTGTGGATGTAGCGGATATACATCTCCTCCTTATTCAGCTCTGTTTTATAGAAGTTCTGCACAGACAGGAATAAATGAAGGAAGATTGAGAAAGAGAGATTGAGAGAGAGCGAGAAAGAGAGAGAGAAATAGACAACTGGGCCAAAGACCATGTATTTTATAAATTATTGATACCCAAATTGTCCACCCACATACCCAGGTGGTAGCTATCGATTCTTCTATAGGTGTGAACTCAGAAAACAAAATTAACAAACCAGAAATTCGCAAGCTGACGTTCAAAGGCTCCAAAGATGAATAATCTGACGTGTGAAAACTTTTGTTAAATTGGCAGTTTTACAGAAATCAGACCTCCTGGGTGGCCTGTTAGGTTTGGATATGTTTGACAGCTTGTTGTCTCTGCAGCAGAGGGATGCAGTAAAGTGTGGAAGCCCGTGTGGGCAGGCAGGTACAGCCTTAATGCTGGTGATGAGTTTGCAGAAAGAAACTCACCAACAGACTGACAGTACAGCCAATCTTCTTTCCATCCACTTCTCCAAGTTTCATGCAGTCCCTGGAGAAAACACAAAGAAACGCCAGAGACTGTGAAATTAAAACTACACATGCAACTCGTTGCACGGTTCCTGTATACACTTCGGTACACTTGTGTTGTATACTTTTTGTTGTGTACTGAAAGGATACCTTTTGTTGATTTCTGTGACAATATCATTTATATACATTTTCTCATATGTATATATATTATGTAATTATATATATGTATATAACAGTACAATGCAGGTTCTAGCATAATATGATAAACCTTATACAGTCTGTTTAGCATTTGGCCTGAAAATAGCATATTTTTACATGGACTCAAGAAAGCATGAAATATAGTCTTGCTATACATCAGCACTAAGAAAACACTGTAAATAATATAGCAAGCAACTGAAAATAAAAATATCTGTCACAAAATATTCTTGCGCTGCTTACAAAAGTTTTAGCGCGTGCTAATGTTTGCTATCTGGCATATTAGAAACATTTATATTTGCACATTTAAACTTCATAAGTCATCAGAAATGTAAATGCACTTTGAAGGAATCTGGGGGAAGGTTGCGTTTGTGTGTGGGTAAATGAGGGAAATAGAGATGGTGCACTCACCTGTAATCAAGCAGTCTCTCCATTAGGCGTGTTACTGTTGCAATTAATGAGATTCCGCTTTCTCTCCACGTCTCTCTCTCGATCTTCTTTAAGAGGCTGAAACACAAACACAGCCAGCAAAAAGTGAAAGTCGCTGGATTAGTTTTCACCTTGCATCATGCAGCCACTCTCTCCATCTTCCCTTTAAGCATTATTATGCATACAGACGAACACACACAGACGCACACACCCTCTACTCACAGATCTAAGCACAGAAACAGTGAGTGGTCTTACCTAGGGTATGGACCGAACAGAGGAATTCTACTCCCAGGAAAGCAGAGGCGAGACAAAGTCATATTAATAAGTTAAAGTCAGAAACACTCACTCATACAAGTTAGTAACACGGTTAGTACTGTTAGTGCAGATAAGATCAAGAAAAAGGAATAAACATAAGCACGAGAGAGTGTTTAATACAATCACAACTCTGTTCTGAAATCAGAAATTATTGATTTTAGTGCTTTAAAGGAGAGAAATGAAAGGAAGACAGAAGGCGGAGGCTGCTTTAAATGTCACATCGGACATATTGAACACAAATGATATTTTGGGGATTCTTCTGGTTGGCACCTGCTTTAGCAAACAGAACAGTGTAAATACAGCTGCGATGTGCCTGTACGCTATGTGTTCAGAAATCAAAAGCCCCCTCACACACACATTTAAGGGCAAAACATTAGAGCTCACAATCCCCGATTATAAAATAAAAAAAATAAAAAAAGGAGGAGATGAACACTGATCAAGACCAAGCATTTATATACCCTATGAGACAGATATTGATAACTTAAAACCACCATTACATGGGTGTCTGGATGTATGGAAGTAGGACAACATGTCCGGTAAACTTGAGACAAAGTCTGTTCTTGCATTGGCAGTGTGTTTTGGGTCAATGTCTCACTTTAAGACAAAGTTCCTGTAGATTCGATTTTCTCTGAATTTAAGTGTTACAGTTTAATGTGATCCAATGAGGAATCAGTTTTTCTTCTGAATAACCTCGCTTCCTTCAGGCAAGTTTTTAACTTCCACATCTGCATATTTTGATATGAAAAGTTAACGGCATCCTACAAATGATCTTCATAAAAATAGCACAAAAAACAGACTCCGTGGATTCATTGTGGCTCATATTTTCTCTATAAACTTCATCCAGCTCTTTGAAGTGCTCAAGCTCTCAGACTGATACTCTCTTAAGCTCTTTAATGAAGCCCTACTGCTCTCCATTTTGAGTGAATATTAACGTTTTTTTTTTATTTTGTTGTCTTGTTTGTCTCAAAGTTGCACTTTAGTTTTTTTTAGTTTTTTTTATGTGATACAATAGCTAAGTGTAAATCTTTCTTAAACAAATCCTTACAATAAAAGATCAAAATCTCCGATTCTACAACGCTCACACATTATGAATTTAATCAATAGGCCAAAATCGTGATTGTAAATACACTAAACTGTGCAGCCCTCAATGCTTACTCAATACGAGTAATACAAACCAGCATAAGCTCTCACTCACATGCTGTTGAAGAGCTCACGGTAAGTTTCATCACCCTTTCCTTCTGACATCAGACTGTCGAGCTTGTCTATTAGTTTTGCCTCCACCTAAGACAGATCATCATTCAGGGTTACAGGTTCAATTGGCTCGTGCACTTAAGCAGAGTAATGTTTTACACTGGCTCGCTGAAGCAGCAGGGGGCACTGTTGTACCTGTTTAAAGTTGCCGCTTCGCCGCTGTTCCCAGTCCATCATGTCGTGAAAAATGGGGATCATCACGTTCCGCAGATCCGGCTGAGGAACCAGTGTCACCTCGAGAAATGGGCCAATCATAGCAGGGATGAAGTTTAATTTGTGTTCTCCTTTAAAAGCAAGAGCGAGAAGATGATGCGGGGGAAAGGCGGGAACGGCAAATGATATTTTACATTGGCGTCATTTATTAGCGCAGGAAAAGCTTAAAAATTACACCGGCAAACTCATACCTAGATTCTGCCACATACTGAAGATTTCACAGCCCATCATCACCCTCATATCTCCGTACCTACAAACCCACACACATTTATGCATTCACAAATCAAACAAATGCTGAACGAGCACAAAAAGCTCCATGACAAATGTGCATAGATCTCTCACTCGAATGGCAACTGAACACACGTAACATTTACACTGATTGAAATGCCCCATTTTGCAAACATCAACACATTATGCAGTGCATCAAGGTACATTATTCTATCAATAGTGTATAGGAGAGTAGAATTCACTCACTTTTCAAGAATTTTCTTGCGCTTGGAAGGAGAGAACGTTTCAAGCTGGAGGCAGGGCTGATTGATGAAGATTACAGACAGATAAAAGTACGAATCCCAGACCTACAATGCACACACGTGAACACACACAGTGTGAGTAAGAATGTGTTGAACACTGAGACGAATGGTTCATCTGTGATTGTTTTTACAATCAGAGTGTAGCTGTTTCAGTCAACAACACTGAACACTTCCTGTTTTTCCTTAAACATAACTGGCTCAGTGCTGTGTGTGTTGACACCCAGGTGAAGGCTACATTTAACCCCGCTGCAGGAGACCATAGTCTGGACACACACACACACTCTAAGCTACAGGCACATACACAGACACTAGAACACAGACGTACCTTATAATCAAACCTGTCATTCAGAAAGTTTTTCCTCAGAGCATCTGACAGGTAGAGCACCGTTGTGATGATGATACTGGAAAGGAAACGTGGGCATGAATCAGCACGAGCGAAAGCGCTGCCACATTCTATTATGAATTTACCTCCATCTCAGACAAGAGATAGTCAAGAAATCATGATCATGGGACGATTCTTACTTATTAGTGACAAGCCGCATGACTGTCCAATCTTTAGGAAACATTTCCGGCCGGATCAGGATGCGGAATACGGTGAAAATCTGCAGAAGGAAATCCTGCCGAAAACAGAAATACAAAACGACTAATGGATAAATGACAGGTACAGTACTGCAAAATGTTTGATGCGTTTTAGTGATTTAGGGGAAAGAAGGTTTTAGTGAAGTGTAAAACAGCAGTATTTGTTCTTACTATTCTATTTGAAAAATCATATTAATGACTTTAAAGCAGTCGTTTTCTAACCCATTTATTATTTCTGTATTTCAAAAGCCTACCAGTGGTGGACTGAAACAGAATAAATGTAATTCGTTACTCGACTTTAGTAGCTTTTTTATGTATCTGTACTTTATAGAAGTATTTACATTCGGAGAGACTTTTACTTTAACTTCACTACTTATCAAAGTCAAATTTTTTTTTTGACTCAATACATTTTTTGCAAAATCAGTCCTTCCTTTTTATGAGCGAATAAAATCTTAACTGGTCGACAAGCCACCAAACTCCAGACTCGATCTCACCACAACACCAGTGGCCTTAATTGCGTTTTTTTTTTCTTTAAGTAGTTGAAAAGAAGGTTTTTTACTTATTAATATCATTCTATTAATAGATTGTTGTGCTGAGAGTAACAGACTCTTTTCACATACAGTGAGTTGATTAAGAAAAGAGTTTTGTGACAAAAATAATAACAGGAACATTATAGCCATAATAAATAACATATAATATATAATATCATCTAATAATAAACTATGGATACTTAAGTACATTTAAAGGCAAATACTTTTGTACTTTTACTCAAATAAACATTTAAATGTAGCACTTTGTACACTGTATCTCCACTTTAGCTCAACTACACGGATTGTGTCCTCCACTGAAGCCTACTACGGTTCTTTTACGGTTTTTAGCTCTGATGCACTCTGGCACAAGCAGCCAACAAGTTGCAATTATATTCGCGGTAGCTGAACGTCATGGTGTTCGCATGCTCACGAGTATTTAGGAGTATTAGTGCGTTAGGAAGGGCATCCAGCGTAAAAACCTGTGCCAAATCAAACATGCGGATGGTCCGCTGTGGCGACCCCTGACGGGAGAAGCCGAAAGAAATTTAGAGGTGCTGCTAGTGTGTATGAGCACATTCGGTCATAAAAAAGCTCCTAGGCCATTCTCACCCTCAGCTCATCTTTACTGGTGAAACGTTGAAGATGCTGCTGGTAGTGTTTATCTCCCATCTGCTTCAGCAATGCCAAAAGGCATGACACAAACTCCCCCTGAAACACAGATGCATTAACACACATCAGCAAACTGCATCAAAAAGTCTTACGTAAATGTGACCTTGTTTTTGTACTGCATTCCCACAAAAGCCACAAAGTTTGACCAAACCTGCCTGAAGCCAATGTTAATCCTTTTTTTTTAACTGCCTATGAATGGTCTTTATTTCCCATGTGTTGTGTTAGAAGTCGCTCATGCTACAATAACTATGTTAATAAACCTGGCCTTCTGAATTAATCATTCGTACGGAAGTGAACAATGTCCTCGCAAACACCTCTAAACTGATAACGCATGTCTCTTTTAAACATAAAGTGGTGGAAAAACTAATCCGACGTCATCCATATAACGCTGTACCTCACTAATCAGACCAAAAAAGCTAACTTCCCTTTTCAATCTAATGATCCAGATCTAATCTAGATCTGTGTCTACAGTATACCGCAGTTCACCAACTGATGACCCCTGTGCATGAGATCATACAAATTAATACGTATGATTATAAAAACAGCTCTGGTGACTGAAGACAAAAACATCAAAGACCTGAAACAAAATCTCCTCTATTCTTATTGAACACAGCCTGGAGAGTAAATACAGGAGTACATGAGTAGAGCTATTAAAAAGCAGCATTCAGCAGAAACACGGTGAGTTTAGCATCTACAATAGAGCAAAACACACACACACACACACACACACACACACACAATCACAGACACACAAATCCACAGATTTCTCCCACATTTCACCTGATGCAGAGCAGCTTTGAAGTATACAAGAGCTTTGGCTGCTGCACAGTAATTAATTGACCCTCAGGGGCTTTTGTCTTTTTCTTCTCTTTCTCTTTAAGTGCAGTATCGCTCTCACTACAATTCTCATGCTTAATCTATGTTCTCTCACCGTGACATCTTGACTCTGAGGACGCATTGTCGACACTGGGGTTTGAGGACGGTTGGAAATCTCCAGAATAGTCCTCAATAATACACTGAGCAAGCTCTCCACTATCAGATCCACTTCTTCAGACATGGCTGGCTCCTGTACACACACACACACACACACACACATATATATATATTAATTACAGAATACAGAGAACATATGGATTGCTAAAAAAAAAAAAAAAAAAAAAAAAAATTATAGCTGAGTGAATACCCAGTAAAATGAGATAACGTTTCTCCAGAACCCTGGTGCTACATAAAACAACATAGAGCTACAAATGATCTTTTATTTTCATCTTTTGGCAAGGTTTACTTGATGGCATACTGAGTGGCCTGATATCCGAAAAAATTGGTTTTATACTCTTGCTATACAGCTTTTAATAAAAGCTGAAAAATGCGTAGATTAAAAGAGTTTAATTTTGTTATGTAATTTTTAACAGTCAGACATTTTTCGACAAAATCTCAACAATAGCAGTTAAAAACTGAATATAAATTTCAAAGCAGGATGTGTAAGTAGTGAGTGTTTCCTGACAGGGTGATAATGAGAGTGGGGAGAAGAAGCCAGATTGAAAAAGGGAGCAAGTGGAGGTGATGACTCTCTTAAGAGTGGCCCTGCGGAGTGTGTGAAAGCTATTTAACACGTACACACTGTTCATCTCATGCCAATTGTAATCACAACCTCTCCAGGTCAAAGAAACTGTTCTGGTTTAGAGTTAATACTGCACCTCTTGACTTATTTTACTCAACATTTAATCTAATAATATTGATTATCTTGATGATAAATTATATACCCAGTATATTTATTTAGATAGATGTTTTAAGCAACTAATGCTATTACAGAATTGCCGTATCATTGATAATTCTTGGATCAATCAATTACATTATCATGTGTATTCTATTTTTTATTTTTTTTTAGCTAACATTTGGTCAATTAACAAATATATACAATGATCAGGCATAACGCTATGACCACCTGCCTAATATTGTGTTGGTCCCCCTTTTGCTGCCAAAATAGTTCTGACGTGTCGAGAATTAACAGCATGAACTTATTTAGCAATTTGAGCTACAGGAGCTCGTCTGTTGGATCAGACCACACGGACCACCCTTCACTCCACATGTGCATCAATGTGCCTCGGCCGCCCATGACCCACTGTTCCTTTACACTGACCACTGCGGACCGGGAAACATCCCAAAAGAGCTGCAGTTTTGGAGATGCTCTGACCCAGTCGTCTAGACGTCGCAATTTGGCCCTTGTTAAACTCACATCAACTTTGAGGTTGATGAAGAGATAATCAGTGTTATTCTCTTCACCTGTCAGTAGTCATAAGGTTATACCTGATCGGTGTATATGTAATTGATTTTTAACACCCGATTTAACCTGCTTAAATATGCTTGTATATATTATTAACGCAGACAATCATGTGGCTGCAGCACAATGCATAAAATCATGCAGCTAGACTTCACATTACAATCACAGAGATCACACATTTTGCCTATTCTGATGTTTGATGTGAACACTACTGAAGCTCTGAGACCAATAAGGTGCATATCAACACCTGACCGAAAATATTTTTCTTTTTCATTTTTAAAATTTGATTCAAATAGATGTAATACTTGGGGCATAAAGTGGTGCAACCTTGTGTGTGCCACAGTGTGAATTCTTTTTTAATCAAATCAATTTTGCTCAGTGATCAGATTGCTCAAAGAGGCCATTAAACAGCATGAGCTCATGTCTCACTGCCTGCATCCAAGCTCTCATTAATCTCACTTCACAGTAAATCACAGGATGTTTAAAGCCAGTACTCCTGTTTAAAGCCACGACTCCTATTATTTCCAGAGCCATGTTTCTCAGAGGTTGCATCATCTCTCTTCACGCTGAGGGGTCCAGGTCACGTCAGAAGCTGATGTCTTACCGTATCGTATCTTTTTATGATAGACAGCATGCAGGTGAGTATTTGGGCACCCATCACCAGATCTCGTTGCTCTGCAAGTGAGTCTGTAACAAGCGCAAGACCACAGGGAGCAGAACACACCTTGATTCTAAAACACACACAGACAAACGTTCATTAAAGACAGAGTTAGTTAGAAAGATAGGGTAGTTTGTTTGTTTTTTAAATATAAAAGCCTCGACCCCAAAAAACATTATAACTATGCTAAAACTCCTGAAGTTGAGTGCACTTCAATAATTCACAGCTAAGCAGTGAAGTGCCAGGTTAGAAGTTAATGCTTCATGTATTTTTTTTTCATTCATCCAAAATAGCCTGAAGCAAATGTACATTATTTATAGTGCATAAGTATGAGAAGAACTACCCCAAACAGTTACAACTGACCTCACCTTTAATTACTCTTACAATCAGTACTGCTCTAATCTAACTGCATCGTATAAACCAGCAACGTCTGTGCAAGTGTGTGTATATGTACCGGGGTTTGTGTATAGCTGGCTCTCCACAGTTTTGGAAATGCACTGTAGTTTGACAGTCTCTAGGGGGCAGTCTGACTGTGAGATGTCCGGCAGACTCCCCAGTGTCTCCCTTACGAACGAGGCCACCTCAGTGACGGTGAACAGCTTTAGCAGCTCCCCATAGACTGCAGGAAATGCCTGCAAAAACACCGTCTGCATGCACACACACAAAAAACCCACACCCAGACACACGCACATGGTGGATCATTTACTCAAAAAAGCTATACAAACTTTAAAACAGATCAAGCCAAATATTTTTCATCATTAATAAGCTTTTATTTAACCTAAAATCAGTCATGGTTATCCTTTTTTCCTGTCGGTTAGCATGTTTCACCGTTACCAATACTGTAGCTGTCGCGCGAGGTAGTGGGGGGCTTTTAACTCTGAATCATAGCAGCAGTCACACATCTCAAATACCAATAAACATTTTTTATCATTTTATAAAGACCCACTGACAGGCCGACATCAACTGCCTTTAATGGCAGTGGCAAAGAAAAAACTGTCCCAAAACAAGATGATGTCACAAGTCTTAGTTGTGTTTGGGTGATGAGAATCTTCTGTAATCAAGTTCAACACATTTTTCTAGATGTTGGATATTCTGTCATTGGTAATGACACGGATATAATATTCACTGATTGTTCACCCACTGCTACTGGCCTCTGATCAGCTCCTCTAATAACCGTTTTCTTTCTAAATCATCAAAATCCACTTCTTTAGTGTTCGATGATATATTAACAGCAATTTCGAATTCTTCATTACACTATATGGACAAAATAATTGGGGAAACCGGACTTTTCAATCATTATATGGTTCCTCCCCAAACTGTTACCACACAGTTGGACACACAATTGTACTTTGGATGTGTTAGAATTAAAATTTCCCTTTACTTCACTTCAAACTCAGGCAACCCAAACCTCATCCAGCATGACAATGTACCTATGCACAAAACAAGCTCCATGAAGATATGGTTTACATGGGTTGGAGTGGAAGATCTTGGAGTGGCCTGCTATAAAGCTCTGACCTTAACCCTATTGAACAACTTTGGGATGAAATTTTCACACTGACTTCACCCCAAGGCTCCTCACCCTACATAAATACCTGACTTTACTAACTCCCTTGTGGCTGAATGAACACAAATCTCCACAAGCACACTCCAAAATCTAGTGGAACATCTTCCCAGAAGAGTTTAGGTTATTAAAAGCAAATGGGGACTCAATGTGGATTAAAAAGCACATACAAATCTAATGGAATGCAATTTTGAAATATTATCCCATAACTCTTTAGATGTTTTTCATGGACCAAAATTATTTCTGCATCATTCAATAAAAAAACATGTCAATAGAAAATAGCTGAACGACACAGCATGTATTATTTCGAGCCTATAGCGCCAGAACTGTATTAAATTAAGTGATACGAGCCACTATGTTTTGTCTACTCCCTGACTTATAAAGCAAACACACCCTACCAGTCATGGACAATTCATAAACCCATCAGCTAGTCCACTGGGAAAGCGAAAGCTTAAAAAAACCTGCATGTGTTGCTTTCTCTGAACTTATGCTAAAATTAACTAGGCTCCAAACTTTAATAGCATACTGTATGCTGATGTAGTTAAGTGAACACACAACCCTGTACAGCCAGTCATTATGTTTGTCTGATGTGTGTAGTGCAGCAAGTGGTGACTCTCAGAACGAGAAGCTTGTGCTAGTGTTTCATTACAAATATGTGTCACATCAACCTGAAAAGCATTAATCATGCATAGCAAATGAGATAAGACAGTTGAATAATGGAAAAGGGATTTTTTTTCCTAACTGCTGAGAATGTGGTCTGCAAAAAAATCAAATGTGTGTATACAGGATGAAACACCACCAAAGCACTGAAGTTAGAGAAGTATTATAAAGTCCTTGACCATTTTCCAGTAATATTATTGATATTAACTACTGTACTGTATATTCAGAGTATACAGTAGGTTTACTGGTTTGGCGCTATCTTGGGTTATGTGTTTTGTCTTGTGTTGTCTGCACTGTTTGCACTGGGTTGCATTCGATGCACTTTATGTAGCTGTATGTTGTTGTTTAGTGTAGCACCAGGTTTCTGGAGGAAAGTTGTCTCGTTTTTACTGTGTACTGTGTACCACTGTGTATAGTAGAAATGACAATAAAAGCCTCTTGACTTGACTTGATTAAGGGGACAATGATTCAAATCCAGATTATTATTGCCAGAGCACAGATGTTAGAGAAGTATTATGAATCCCTTTAACAATTTTCCAGTAATATTAACAATATTGAGGACACAATGACTAAAATCCAGATTATTAATTTACATTTGCAGGATTAAGCTGACGCACTTGTCCAGAGCGACATACGAAAGTGCTTTGAGTCTCTATCAATAAATAAATCTACACTGGTACGCTGGATTACAAACTTAATATAAATCAGACTATAACTCTTGATTTTTAAAAAGAACTTGGAAAGTGCTAATTTAAGTGTTTTAGGAAGAGGTAGGTCCTCAACCGACCCTTAAAGATAGCCACTGTCTCCGCTGTTCGGACATCTAGGGGAAGTTCATTCCACGACCTCGGTACCAAACCAGAAAAGAGCATTGAAGTATATTTACTTCGACAGTTCAGAATTTGATCATCTCTAACTTCTCTGGTTTAGGTTAAAGCACTTCCAGTGCTGGAATCAAATGAAGAAAGACATTTACAGTGCACTGGTGTGTAACATGGACCGCTGCTTCTACAGCTTGTCTACACTGCTGCGTAGAGAAAGCCAGGGATCAGCACAGATTCTGACCAGTCTGACCCGCATTGTACTGCTGTTTTTATACTGCGCTGTATGAAGATTAAAACCCTCAAGCTTTTATAAAAAAAACAGTTAAAACATAAAAGTTATATAGCAAGACCCAGATTAACACCTACAGATGCTCTTCTTTTGTGCTCTAATAAATAAAGGGATGTCTTGAGCTGTTATTTCTGAGCATAATAAGGACTTGTTTTTCAGAGCATAATAAGGACTTTGTTAAAGAAAGAGGGAAAAAAAATGAACCTAAATGGATTGGACTATTAAAGCATATCTTAAGAAAAATGGAAAGAGAGAAAGTATCTGGAAAATATAAAAATCAACTTTAAGAAAAATTGATGGAGAAAAATTTAACTCAATTTAGCAGCAAAACAAGAACAGAGATGTTTTTCTATTTGGTCCTCTATTCGGTTTTCTGTTGAGGGAGAACGCTCAGAATAATGATGTCGAGTTTGATGAGGTCAGTTTTCTCTCTATTTTCCTTCTCAGTCCTCTCACAAGATTTATCTTTCTCGTGTTTTTGTGTCGCACTGTCTGTGCTGCTTTCTCAGTCCATTTGATTATATTATATTAAAATGGTGTTTATTTGGGCTTATCTTTTCATGAGACCACAATGCAGAGCTGGTGAATGCTGAGTGGTCTTGTGTGAGGACTGAGAGGGTGAGGGAGTGCACTGAACCAAACACCACAATAGAGTCAGGCTGCACACAGAGCTGATAGTGTAATCAAGCTCATTCACAGCTGCCTTCAGCTGCTTTTTCTCAGCCCAGAGAGAGCAACTGTGTTGAGACTGCTCCTCAATCACACCAGAATGCATCAATTATCTCCCTCCTCACCAGAACTGCTTCCATAGCAACTCAAAGAAGTATATTGCACAGGAAAAAATAAATGTTACAATAAACCTTAGTAAAGGAACCTTTCAGCTTGCTTATAGCTCTCAAAGTCTGACAAAGTTTAAATTAACAAACTAATATTAGTAATCTGGTGCTCGTATTGTTTAAACTTGAACATTCCTAATAATTATTTAATTAATGTAAACTATCAGGCGTAACATTATGGCCACCTGCCTGATATTGTGCTGTTCCCCCTTTGCTGGGAAAACAGTTCCGACCCGTCAAGCATCAACAGCATTAACCTTTTCAGCAATTTGAGCTACAGTTGCTCGTCTGGTGGATCGGACCACACAGACCAGCCCTAATGACCTTTAATGACGCCCATGACCCTGTCGCCGGTTTACCGATGTTCCTTTCTTGGACCACTTTTGATAGATACTGACCACTGCAGACAGGAAAAACCACGTCTGGCCCTTGTCAAACTCGTTTAAATCCTTCCACATGCCCATTTTTCCTGCTTCTAACACATCAACCTTGAGGGCAAAATGTTCACTTGCTGCCTAATAAATATATCCCACCCACTAACAGGTGCCATGATGAAGAGAGAATCTGTGTTGTTCACTTTACAGCTCATAACGTTACAATGTTCAAACAGTAAGCAGTTTACAGTCCTCACCTGTGTGTGGGAGATTGGGCTGGACCCTTTGCTCTCCTGCGACAAGAAGAAGCGGATGGACATGAAGAGCTCGTGCATACAGCAGCGAAACTCTTCCTCATTCTGGCCCCCTGTCGCGATTGCATAAAGCCTCCGAGACTGTATAATGTACTTAAATATGTACTCTGTCGCCTGCAAAAAAAAAAGCATCATTCATCCAGTTAGAGCAGAGTGCAATAAAACAGTGGGTTTATTGCACTAATTGCACATGCAGGAGCCACTGTAAGTGATACAACATAGAGGCCCTTAATGTCCAGAAGAAAAAAAAGCACTGTTATTAAAGAATAGGGAACACAATATTAATTTTACAGCCTTAGGGAAGAAGCACCCAAAGCTAAAAATAGCACGGTAAGAAATTGCTTAAGCTCCTACCTTGAGAACTCGCTGAATGTGGTCCTGGTGTTCGGCGTCAATGATGCGGTCCACATACCATTTCAGGACCTTAATCAGATCTCTAAAGATGAGACATGGTGGTGTCATGATCAGTAATGCAATTTTCAAGGTATGCTGTCATTCTTACAATGTTGAGAGCCGACTAATCAACGTGCACTTATTCGCTTTCACATTCAAAGGATACATGTCGGGAAGAGGCACTGGCAATGCTAAACCTCTTCCAGAGAAAACGGAACTCAGTTCACCAAAAACACTCGAACTCTGTGCGAGTTATATAAATTGTTGTATAATGCAAGAGACCGTGTGGGAGTGTGAGCCTGATAAATCCATCACTAAAACAGTGTGTTCGTGATGAGGCCTTTATGAGACATTGTGTAGTGGAGAGTACATTAAGGGGCAGGAGAAAAGTTAGAAAAGTGATTGATATAAGAGCTGAGGAAACATCTGCCTTCCGGACAGGAAAAGACTCTGGTTGTGTGTGAAGTGTGCTTCTGGTTGCCATTTGTATATGTCTGCATGTGCATCTGAACCCATGATGAGTGTGCAGGTCTGGCAGGAAAATAAAAAATTTAATAAATTAATGAATTCCTAAATATCCCAGAAACGTTTGCTGTGATTGTCTTTTTAAATTATACAAATAATTATTTTATTAACTAGCATTTTTGGACGAAGTACACAAACCATGTAGTTGAGTTAAAGTAGAGATATGATAGGTAAAATATTACTCCAGTAAAAGTGCTTCTTTTTAACTTTAACCCGAGAAAAATCACCTAAAGTATTTGCCTTCATATGTACTTAATAATATGATTTATGATGGCTATAATGTTCCTATCATTTTTGCCTCTTGCGTAATCAACTCAGATTATATGAAAAAAACTGTTACTCTCAGCACACCAGTCTATTAATAGAAGGATATTAATGAGTTAAACACTGACTGATATCTAATAAAATGATCCAGAGCCCGAAACCCTCTTTTCAACTACTATAAAAAGAATTGTGCAAATAAGGCCACGAGTGTCGTGGCACGTGAGAGACAGGAGTTTTTTCACACAGTTTATTACTCGCAAAATGTTCTGCTTGCTGTTATACTGACGCTAAACCACCAAGTGGCAAGCAAAACAAGTTCAAACCAGTGCGTGCGCTCTACACTGATTGGTGGCTTGCTACATGTTTTTATGTGCTCATAGATAAAAAAGGAACGACTGGTTTCTCAAAATGTAGTCGCATGAAAAAGTAAAATATTTGACTTTGAAATGTTGTGAAGTTAAAGTAAGTCTCCAAATGAAAATACTTTACTCAAGTACAAATATGCGAAAAAGGTACTTAAGTACAGTAATAAATTACATTTATATATATATATATATATATATATATATATATATATATATATATATATATATATATATATACAATTATAAAATATATAAGGGTTATTTTACTGCCATTGGCTGAAAATGTCATCTAATTGGTCACAGTGACAGAAGACCATAAAAATGCAGTCTATAGTGTAGACAGGTAACCTAAAAACATGCGAGGTTGACCACATCCTGCACATCAGCATTAAAGTGACGATGTAATACTACTAAATATAAATCTCAAGTGTAATAACAATAATGTGCAACCACCAAATATTTGCTTTAATATGTGGCACATAAAGGCAGGATTTCCTAAAGACATACTTGAATAATCTGTCACATGCACAGGAAGTTTTACAAACACATTCAAAACAAAAACCCACAGACTTGATGCTGTAAGATTTTTGTCAATGGGACACAGTTGGCTATATAATAACAGCAAGATCACGCCCTCTCTAGTCTATTTCTGATTTATAATGTTACATTTATATGTAAATAATGCTGGATGTCGCCCAGGAGAAGGGACACTATGCATGGCTGTGTGTCTAAGAGAGAAATTGTTTTGGGGAATGGTTGAGGAGGAAGAACAGAATGTAGCATCACACCGAGATCCAGACTTGTGAGGTGAGTTTAGGAACAGACTGTTTCTGCATACAGTTGGTGGTATGCAGGTGAACAGTTCACACGATAATGAACAGTCACGCAGATTCAGTAGCAGCCACTCAACACTTTCAGCGGCTCATTTTTCTCAATTTAATTCAGAGGTATTATATATACTAGCTGCATGTGGGCAGATATCAGGAACACGTGTACTTCAGCTTAAGCACGGCATACCTGTAGGACAAAGCTCCTGCAAAGTGGCCCTCGATGTAGGTGTCCATGACAGGTTTAAAGTGCTGGAACTTGCTGTCCTGGAGTAAGTTTATAATGTGCACCTGGGGGCAGGAATAGAAACTGGTTTAGAATGAGAAAATACACTGACCGGGCACAACATCATGACCACCTTCCTAATATTGTGTTGGTCCCCCTTTTGCCGCCAAAACAGTCCAGACCCATAAACCATGAACTTCTTAAAAAATTTGAGCCTCGGCCGCTCATGACCCTGTCGCCAATTCACCACTGTTGCTTTCTTGGACCATTTTTGATAGATACTGACCAGGAGACTGGGAACATCCCACAAGAGCTGCAGTTTTGGAGATGCTCTGACCCAGTCGTCTAGACATCACAATTTGGCCCTTGGTAAACTCACTCAAATCCTTACACTTGCCCATTTTTCCTGCTTCTAACACATCAGCATTGAGGATTAAATGTTCACGTGTTGCCTGATACATTCCACCTGCTAACAGGTGCCATGATGAAGAGATAATCAGTGTTATTCACCGCATTGAGTATAATGTTATAAGATCATAATGTTATGCCCGATGTGTGTATATATTTCAAAACTTTTAATGTATTCGGATTTTAAAGCCAAGATAAAGTGTATGTAAAGCATTTCCTCATCGAAGGACCAAGTATCAACATATCAATACATAATAAAACAAATAAATTACACAAGTGTGCATTTGATAAAGAATAAAAATGTCCATCGCACAAATGTTTCGACTCTGATGAACCAAACTCCACAAGCATGTGCAAGACAGATCCACAAAAGCTCTCTGTTAAACATTAATAGAATACTAAGCAGGAAATTTGCGAGAGGACACATGTTTTATAATTTCCTTTTTGAAACAATTTATGTCCATTTTTTAAGGTTAATGTTTCACACAGCTGTAGGTACAACTGGCACTGATTTCAAAACTTACAAGAGAATCAAAGACTTTGAGGCTGAATCTCTGCGAGCTCTCGTCCAAAATCCCAAAGAGCGCATCCAGAGTGTCCTGTAAGAACTGGGAGACAGTCGATTGCAGTTAGAATAGTAAGACATAATTAAGTACAAAAATGTGTATCCCTGTGGTTTGACGAAGTCATTCTGTAGCAGAGAGCACAACTGGTGACATGCCCATTAGTGAAGTTTAATTGCACTGTATTCTACCTTAACTATTTCAGAGCCATCAATCTCCTTCAGTTTGGACAGGCTCTCACTGATCCTATCAGGGTGCATCCTCCATTTCAGCAGGTCCAGCATTTCACCTGCACACAGCAAGAAGTGCAATATGTTTTCTTTATCACTGATACTCCTGCTGCTGTTCAGCGTTAAAATCCCTCACTATAACACACCAACAATTCAGAAAGTATAAAGTTATAAAAACACTGTATAATGTTCTCATACAATAAAAGGTATTCCTGTGTGTGTGTGTGTGTGTGTGTGTGTGTGTGTGTGTGTGTGTGTGTGTGTGTATATATAAAATGAGAAAAGTCTACCATTTTGAGTGAGTTTGGTGGAACAGAGGAATGAGGTGATCCAGAAAGACTCCTTGCTGTTTTTCACAGCCTGGTTGTTGCCTGACAGATTGGTTTTGAAACAGGCCAGACTGAGGTAGCGAGCACAATCTTGAAGATTAGCGTTTTCCTCACACTGGGGAGAAAAGAACAGGAGACATCAACTCTTGCACCTTGAAATGCACACCTCCCACCACCCTCAAGCTTGTTCGAGAGCAAAAAACAGCCTCTCCTACCAAAAGAGTAAAAATACACTAAATTCTGCCTCCATGAGAGGGGAAAAACTACCCTAATCAAGAAACTTTACCACCCACTCCTGCCTCGATTAGAGTAATAACCCACTTCCACTGGCACTAGAGTTTGACACAAAAGTAAATATGCCCACTCTTTGCCCACTTAAAAGCAAAAACACCCAAAACTAGCCTACTCAAGAGCAAAAATGCCCACTTCTTGCCCATACAAGAGGAAAAAATGGCAACTCCTGCTGGCACAAAAGTAAGACCATTACTTTTGCCCATACAGGAGTTAAAATTGCCTACTCCTGAGCACACAAAAGTAAAAAAAGAAAAGAAAAACACCCACTCCAACCAACATGACACTAAAAACAAACTCCTGCCAATCAAAAAGTAAAAACTACGCAAGCCTGCCCAAAAGAGTAAAAAACAAACAAACAAAAATAAAAAACTGCCCACTTCCACCCATGCGAGTATAAAACCCACTCATAAGAGTAAAAATGCTCCGACTCTCACGCACATCAAGGGCTGTAACTGCAGTCAATAAACTAATAATAAAACACAATACTGAATATAATATGCTGTAAAGTTAAAAAGAAAATGACCAGAATATGCTAAAAATAGATAATAAAAAACAACAAAAAAAACAGCAACAATCCACCACACATACTTTGTAATTCATTTTTAATGACTTTTTTCTTCAGGAAATTGCCTGAAGTGTATTTTGTTGGAGAAAGGTAATGTTTATATATTTACTGTGGTACAGTAGCTTGGCTATAATGTCTAGCATTAGCCTGTGCTGTCATCTCAAGCACTGAGGCAAAGCAGATATTATAGAATAAGCAAATACATTTCCTTTTTTTGCAGTGTCTCTACTTATAGTTACCGGTATCGAGTGTAAACCTCATCACTGTGCTGACACTAAGAAGAAAAATGACGACATATTTTCGACATAATGACGATTTCTGCACAGCATGTGCAGCTGTGTGTTATTTGAAAGGTGGCCACATGCTCAGAGAAATTAGAGGATGTGGTTAAACTATTGATGACTAATGTTTTTACTTATGTTTACAGATACACGTCTTCTTTTATTCTTCTACACAGTGCTTAAAGTGAAAATCTGTTTATTGCATTATAGCAGTTTGAATGTAATGCTGAATGCTCGGCTCAGCAGAAAAAATACTTTGTGCATGGAGCCACTCCCGTGCAAGTAAAACCATTACTGCAGGCAAAGATAAGCATAAGTTTGGGGGGGTTTTATTATAGTGGAAGTAAAAGGCGAGAGGTTTGCTTGCCCATTGGTCTCTTCTCTCACGGCTACGTATTTCTACTATCATGTGTTAGTTTTTAATCACAAGAGAAACTATTCTCAAATGTGATTTTTTTTTTTTCTAAAAGACGACTGCAGATGTGTGCAATACACTACCATCGGAGCACATCAGGATACAAATATAGATAGAATGTCTGCTTGTTTCTGTAAATTTATACTGTAGTCCTAAATCCAAGGGGTTCCTGTGGTGTATTTTTTTTTACTTAAACCTGCCATAGTGGCAAAATCTATAAACAATCAGCATTCAATGACAGATTATATATATATATATATATATATATATATATATATATATATATATATATATATATATATACACACACACACACACACACACACACACACACACACACACACACACACCTTATAGACAATGAGCTCATGGGTGCCATCTGGTAGAGTTCGTCCATCTTCCTGCATTAAATGGACAAACGAGAAGCCAAATAGCTTCTTCTCCGCTTTGTCTTTTGCTGAGAAACAGACACACACAAACACACAGACACACACATATATCTTACAAGCTGCATTTTTCAGATTACAGGGAAAGGGTGTCGAAATTTTACCTGCAGAAGATACAGGTACTAATGCCAATAAAGTGAAATCCAAACAATAATCCGCCTGTTTTAGCTTTTAATCACCTGTTTGGTGTTTCAACTGACCATGAATAGTGGCTTCTGCTTGTTTAAAATGAAAGTCTGCACACACACCCACACGCTGTCTGGATAGGATTATACTCCCATGCACTACATGGAACTCGTATGTAGAAATTGTCGTCAGGGCATGAAATATACTGTCTTTAATTGAACACACTAAAGATACTACAGGGAACAACCACAACCAATTAAAGAGTAACATTGATTTTAAACAGGCAAAGGATCATATGTTTTAGAACTAAGTTCTGTTAGATTGAATACGCTGATGGTTCTCTTTCTCTCTTTTCAATCCTCATTTAAAAAGCAAAAAGTTGTAATTAAAAAAACTAATAAAAATTATGGAATTATTTGCTACTAACTGACAGCCACAACAATGAACACTAAAATTACAGACTACCAAGTGAGCCGTAGTCCACTTTATATTAAAAAAAAAAAATGACTGCAAGGAACAAAATCTAAACTGGAAATCTTGGAAATCCCTGGAAGTAAATAAACTTGCATCCTCTGGCATATTGGAATTATTTTTTTAGTGACTGGTAGTGTGTGTTACAATCTGCATTTTGCACAATTTATTCTGTATGTGTGAAATATTTTAAATACAGCTTGTACACATGGCCATGTTATTTTCTTTTGTTCTCTATTAGATTTGTCAAATTTTGTTTCAGTAAAAGCGTTATATTTTACTGAATCTAATCTAATTAATCTATATAGCAGTGTGTACAATTAGAAATGTTTTTCCGAAGAAAAAAAAGATAGAGAACACAAGCAAAAGAAAGAAAGAGAACAAAAACGCAGCTTATGATGGCTCTCAAAAACTTTTATCATGTGAAGCTATAAGCTTCTATAAACTCTCTGCATGACACTTAGCTGAGGAGACTCTGGACATTTTGTACACTTCATATATGATAAAGCCAGACAGATGCTGAATTTACATAAATCATGTTCTACAGAGCTCAAACGTTCAGCTGTTTGTACTTGAAGTGTCGGTGTTCTGATCTAGCAGGTCTTCTTACTTGAGCAGTGGCGAAACTCGAAGCGGACATGGGAGCCGCGGAACACATCGACGGGGATGGGCAGCTTGATCTGCTCGGCCCAGCGTGGGCTGTTGTTGTGGTACAGCACAAAGGAATGGTATTCGTCAGACCCCGGCTCACCCGAACCCGCTAAAACATAGCCCTGCAGACCAACACACACACACACACACACACACACACACACACACACACACACACACACATATATATATATATATATATATATATATATATATATATATATATATATATATATACATATATATATATATATATATATATATATATATATATATATATATATATATATATATACATATATATATATATATATATATATATATATATATATATATATATATATATATATATATATATATATATATATATATATACACACACACGCACAAATACACACAAGCATCACAGGTTGAAATGATGCATGCTGCCCATCAGCTCTTATTTTCCATTGAACCAGGAAAACCACAAGACAACAATAGCACCACTTACAAGTGTGAAAAAAACGGCTGTGCTGCTCAGATTGGCTGCACTGATGCACTGATGTATAGTTATGGTATTGCATGCTTGCAGTTACTATAAATACCTATAATATGTTAGCAGAGGTAGCCTGAGCAGAGGTGTTTTATGTACAATGTCGAAAAACATTAATTGAAACCAGTTAAAAAGGAATACCCTGAGAATCTGTCCATCGGCATCCAGTGCATAAACTGTGATTTCCACATTTCTGGCTACAGTCTTTCCTCCTTTCTCAAACTCTCCTTTCTCCAAAATGATGTACAGATCATTCCTCATATCCCCTAAAAAAAAGCAAACAGATGAAGAGGGTTAAGCTTACATCATGTGGCTTTATAAGGAGTATGTTGCTGTAAAGGTATTAGCGATGGTCAGATTTACCAATTCGAAACGGTGCATTGGCATTTCAGTTAACTATGTCGTGCATTGTTTTAAAAAAGTGTGCAAGTTGGCATTGTAATGCAGAATTTTTCAACAGATTTGCATCAGTAAAAAAATATATATATATATTTTTTTTTATATAATTATTAGTAGATGCTGGTATTGCATGAGGAAGTCAGGTGTGTCAGTATGTGAGGGTGGTGCAGGACATGCAGTAGGAATGACAGACTGGTTAAAAGTGGACTGCATCAAGGATTGGCTCTGAGCCCTTTCCTGTTTGCAGTGGTGATGGACAGGTTGACGGACGAGGTCAGACAGGAGTCTCCCTGGACTATGATGTTTGCGGACGAGATTGTGATTTGTGGTGAGAGTAGGGAACAGGTTGAGAAGAGCCTGTAGAGCTGGAGGTACATGCTTGAGAGAAGGGGAATTAAAGTCAGTAGGAGTAAGACAGAGTACGTGTGTGTAAATGAGAGGGAGGGCAGTGGAGTAGTGCAGTTGCAGGGAGAAGAGGTGCAGAAGGTGGAGGAGTTCAGGTACCTGGGGTCAACAGTGCAAAGTAATGGAGAGTGTGTTAGAGAAGTGAAGAAAAGAGTGCAGGCAGGGTGGAGAAGAGTGATAGCAGGAGTGATTTGTGATAGAAGAGTATCTGCAAGAGTGAAAGGGAAAGTTTATAGGACTGTGGTGAGACCTGCGATGATGTATGGTTTAGAGACAGTGACATTGAGTAAAAGACAGGAGGTGGAGCTGGAGTTAGCAGAGCTGAAGATGTTGAGGTCGATGGACAGGATTAGAAATGATTTTATTAGAGGAACAGCGCATGTAGGATGTTTTGAGACAAGGTGAGGGAGGCGAGATTGAGATGGTTTGGACATGTGCAGAGGAGGGACATGGGGTATATCGGTAGGAGAATGCTGGATGGAGTCACCAGGAAGGAGGAAAAGAGGAAAGCCAAAGAGGAGGTTTATGGATGTGGTGAGGGAAGACATGCAGGTAGTTGTGTTGTAAGAGGCCGATGTAGAGGACAGTGGGGTATGAAGACGGATGATCCGCTGTGGCGACCCCTAATGGGAGAAGCCGAAAGAAGAAGAAGATTTATTAGAAGATGCGTTATACTTCTATTAGTTAAAAAATTATAAATAATTTGCAATATTTTCTAGAGATATTTGTAGATTGATTGATTGATTTCTCCTCGTTAAACTGTTTCTCAAGCGCGTTCTCTCAGCACCGCTGCTGCTACGTGAATATGACGTATCACAACACTACAGAGACCGAGGCGTCACATAAATTAACATGGCAGAGGTAGAGCTGCATCTTCTTGAAGAAAGAACATGGAAAAGAACTTTTTCTAGTTTAATTTCAGCTTTATTTTTTTTTTGCACTACACAGGCCTCTTTGTGAAAGGGCCATCCATTAGAATTCAGGAGACACTTAAGTAAATTTATGATTTGCTGTCTGTCTGAACCAAAGAAATAAAAGCAAACTATCTTTACCATAGTGAATTGCTTTGCATCACATTTTTTCCATTGCATCGGCCTATTTACAGTATTTTTTCTTTCAGCACGTTAATAAGAAATAGTGTTTTTTCGCAGTAAAAAAAAAACACCAGAGTTTACTATTTTCTTCACCCTGTGGTACATTAGAAAACATTCAAGAACTGTCACTACTACTACATCTAGCACACATACACACCCATGGCATGCACGCAATACCACAATGACCTACAACAGAGCTATCAACAGGTGCGTCCTGTGCCTCACTAGACACCACACAATATTCATACTGACAGGAAGAAGGCCTCCGTTATCACACCTCCATTCTCATTGCCCATCCACATAGAACGAAAGTGCTGCACAAGCACTCTTCCTCTGCTAGGTTTTAAAAACATGATAAATAAATGAGGGCCAAAGGTTTGGTCTAATTCTAGAAGCATGTCACTTCACTGTAGCAAAGAGCGGCACTATCCCACTAAAGAGGAAGCACTGAGAAAGCCCGCTGGCCAGAGGGGAGAATAATTATAAACCAGACAGCTCCATACATGGGTGGCCAGTCAGCTTGGGTTAAAGGGGAAGATCAACACTAGACAAAACAGAACTAGGGTAAACTTCCCTAAATAAATAGTTTCTGGAGAAGCACAGCACTGAGGGGATCAGTATTAGAGCTGATAGGATTTCTTGAGTACAAAAAATCATTGAGGCAAATTATTATATGCATTGTGTTTCCCATCTGACCATTATTACTGACGCACCACCTACAAAACTCTGGACAGGTAAACACACGAAAGATGCTGTAGAATAAAAAAGATGGAGAAATGGGTAGAACTGAGCAAGGGGAACATTCCTATAGAAGTCTGTTTCCGCCTCATGGGGAAAAAAAAGTTTGAATTGAATATTGCTTAAACATTTCTCACAATTCCGATGTTTTTTTTGTTCATTTGTTTTTTTTTTGTCACTCGTACAGCGTTATCCCTCTGTAGTGCCAGAAAGCTTTACACATGGAGAATGAAATGGGCTACAATCGATAGTCTCCGAACCCTAAAGAGAAGTCTGTCTAACAATCAGCTCTGTAGGAGATGGAACAAGACAGATGAAGCAGAGAAGCCTCTTACATACACCAACAGCTTCAAACTTCATGGTTATCGGTGGATGCACCGGAAATGTTGGATGTTTACGAGACAGAATTGCGGAGGAGAAAAAAATTACTCGGAATTGCGAAAAAAAACTTGGCAAACTTGTTTTTGTGAAGGAAACATGCTTCCATAGGATTCAGGCAAAAAACTGACAAAAAGGTTGCGATCATTTTAAACTAAAACAAAGAAATCACCGTACAGTACAGTTTTTGTTTTTTGAGTAATCTGAATAATAATTCATTTTTACAATTTAATTCATTTATATATTTGTATTTGATGTAATATAGCAATTAAATGCACTAGATAGGTTTAGTTTTCACAGATATTCTTCTATGAAATTTCAGCAAAAAAAAAAAAAGAGAAAAAAAGGAAAAAGGAAACAAGTTTTAATTTTAATTTTAAGAGACCTGTCTTATTTTCTCTAATATATTTAATATTGCTCTTTTAAAAAAATTAATAAATAAATAATGTACTTCTGATCCAATTGCTCGATTAATCGTTGGAATAATCATTCGAATACTCGATTACTAAAAACACTCGATAGCTACAGCCCTAATCGGTTTATAAAACACAACCCCTGCTCCTGTGTCCCCCCAGTTACTGTCTGCTCCCTGCCTTATACTGACAATGTAGTTGCCATACCAACCATTGCTGAGGTAATGGCCAAATGCACATATATCTATCTACATATAGATATATATATTACATTAAGAGTGTACATTTTTATTGCATGCACCAGGCAAATATATCAAGCAACACACAACCTGAAATTACTCACTAAGAACACTTTTTCCTCTGCACATCATTCAAATCAGCTCATATATAGCTTATATTAACCCAGCATTAACCTGCATATTGCATACACTGCCTGAATTAGTTTATCATTGTGCCAAATAAAATTTTGTACTTCTAATATCAGAATGTTAAATCAGAATATTAAGACCATTAAGAATGTAATTTCATTTGATTTCAGACCTCACAACATCAAAAACACACACACAAATATGTTGTTAGCAAATTAACCAGCCTAACTTCATTTTTTTCAAACTGAGTATCGCTAAACTTGTTGCATTGTGGTCTCATTTGTAGTCGTAAGACAGGGAATTATATTTAAACTAGCGAAAGAAAGAACTGCAACACCACGGAAACCACAAAAAAACATTCTAAAGTGCTAAAGGAAGCATTTCAGTGGAAATTAGAGGTAGCGGTACATGGACATCAGAAAATTAAGACCTGTAGAAGATGACTTAAGACCTAGAACAGTGAATTTAAGAGTTTTTAATGCTTTTTAAGACTCTCAGTAGCAGGAAGCAGTGCAGCACATTACTGTGAATGTTAATACAGTGAAATGTATTCTCAAAAGACACTGCTTTCTGTTTTTTTTTTCATTTCCAGTACAGTTTTGGTGTATCTGTGTACATGTAAATACATCTTGAACTTCATATAGTCCAACAATGATCTATAACTGACAGATGGCTTTCTGTACCTGGCATAATGACATCAGAGAATCCTAGCTTCCTGGTGATGGATACACCCCGAGAGAAAATGGCCATGTACTCCCTCCGCAGCTGCTCGATGTCCCCGTGAAGTAACTGGAGAGTCACTGCAAGGCCTACAGACAAAACAAACATACCACTTATAGAGTATCTATGTACTGTATGTTTTAAACTTTTAGCTGTGTGTAAAAGAAATGCTGTGTTTTTAAATTCTGACATGCGCTATATTGGCAAAAGTTTGCGGACACCTTGTCATAAATATGACGGGGTTTTGGAGCATCGCATTCCACATTCAGTCCCAATTTGCTCTTACAATTCCTCAAGATTTTCCTCTAGATTTTGAGATGTGCTTGTGGAGATTTGTGTTCATTCAGACACAAGGACGTTAGGAAAGTCAGGTACTGACTGCAGTCAGTGTTCCAATTTATCCCAAAGGTGTTCGATAGGGTTGAGGTCAGAGCTCTATAGCAGAAGATCTTCCACTCCAAACTATGAAAAGGATATCTTCAAGGAGTTTGGTTTGTGCACAGGGGCACTGTCAATGCTGGATCAGGTGTGGGTCTGCTAGTTCAAGTGAATGGAAAATGTCATGCTACCACATTCAGTTTGGAAACGAACCACAAGTGTCCCAAAACTTTTGTCCATATAGTGAACAGAGTGTCACACAAAATTTCTCAGAACATTGTCTTGAAAACGGATTACATTATAACTATAATCATTTTTAGGCATTCTAGTTTCATAATGTAAAACTGAGTCAGCTGGAATATGAGAAAAAGCATCGGCATAAATCAGTTGGACTGGCACTGGTGGTCCCTAGTCACTTCGATTTCAGAGCTTTTCTCTTTTTCTCAGGTCAGTGTCTGAGTGTCTCTTCCATGGCCAGGAGTTACCAATGAAACAATGACTAAAATTGACGGTTTATGCCAGAAAAAAAAACATTGTGGTTTTAACATTATGTACAATGTAACTGCAAAAGTAGCACTTGCAGGGTGTTGGTCATGTTAAATCAATTTGAAAAAAGAGCAGCACGGCATCAGAGTTAAACAGGAAGTTTGCTTGCCCCCTTTCCTGTCTGCCGCTTTTGCTCTCCTGTGCTTCTTATACACTTTCATTTCTCTTTTTTAGCGTCTGGTAGAAGGTTCACATAATTCAGGCCTGTGCACACAGCAATTATTTTTTTTTTTTATATCCCAGTGTGAAAGACAGATGCTTAAGCAAAGGGCAGTGCAGCCAAGCATTTCTAGCTTTTCTCATTTCCCCTGAAATGGCAGGTATGCTAATTAACCATATACAAGACTACAAGTTTCACGTCCTATTTAAACAGAGAGAATGCAAATTCCTCATTATTCAGAATAAATCACAACCTGGACCAACAAACCCTTTTATATGACATGAATCTAGAGATGATTTATATGCATGTCATGCGTACCCAATGAAAAGGTTCAGAGAGTCTAAATATGACGTCTTAATACAATTATAAGCTTCAACTTATTAAATCCGATAATGGCGTTAAGATCAAATTACGTTCCCATCATTGCCTACAATACAGCGTGTAATATGTTTGGAGGTTAATGTCACAATGCCGAAATGATAGATAAGTAATTATTAATCCGTTCTCATTACGTTTTTTCTAGTCAATGGTTAATTAAAATAAGTACAAATTTTCTACCCATCAATTCCCATTTGATGAAATCATATCTCTGTTTATTTAGAATGAATCAGTCAGAGGGGATTTTGCAAGACGAGTTATTGTTGCTTGCCATGTGTATGATACGCATCAATGCTGATAAGACGGTCGAGAAAATGACTTTGTGCCAGTCACTGGGATTAATGTATTCACACATACAGCTTGTGATTATTCAGGGCCCATGCTTTTGATGCTGCAAATAATTATAGGAGAGAGTCAAAACCGCATGAAACTGCAGACTCTAACTGATAGAGCCATTCTGCACACATCATATGTATATCCTTTAAGGTGTCTAACATATCTCGCTCTGTGTTTGTGAAATGCGACACTTGCATAGCTTTAATTAGCAGAAATAATTACAAACTTTCAAGCATGCCTGAGCCACCATGAAACATTTTTATTCAAGTTTCCAACTAAATCCTCTAATCAAGTGAAATCAAGCTTGTGCCAGAAATGTTCTGCCACTAAATCCTACATGCCTCATGCTGTTGCTAAGTGAAGTCTTCGCTGAGTAAATACTGCTCTATGAACTGCAAGAAGAAACTCCATAGCAACTCCAAAAGAAAGCTTCTCCGGCTACTAGCGCTGCGAAACACATGTCCATACTGAGTGTGTACTTTCAGACCATTTCTCAGTGTGGATCTAGAACTTACCCGTGTTGGATCCTGACAGGTTATATCTGGAGTTCACTTTCTTTATTATGCTGTCATGGATTTGACTCCAATCACTCTCAGTGTTACATCTGCAATACAGAGTGTTGGTAAGAGTGTTAAAAGAAAAAAAAATGTTATTGCACCACAGCAAATATCATTATACAAGTGTGTGTGTGGTTGTACAGTCAGAATTCGTGGCATATTCTGGCCTGTTCAATGAAATGAAGGTCAGGCTACTACAGTGTCTATAATAAGTTCAGTGCCACTGAAGGGTCACTGGGTGTGTTGGCTTTATATTTTCCCGTATACATATTAGTTTTCTGTTATGCTAATGTATGTGTCTGTATATTTATGTCTGTGTGTCTCCAAATGCATCTGTGGCTCACTCACACACACACACACACACACACACACACACACACACACACACACACAAACATATGTAGGGTCAAACGCTATTAAAGTGTAAGCTGTGTTTATAATAATTTCTCTTTGACAATTTTTGTTAAAAATATAGATCATTAAATATATAAGAGCCTAAATTAAAACCTTAAATGCAACCCTGTCCTTTCTTTACTCAGATATAAAAAAAAAAAGTATAAACTACACCAAAAAATGTAAAAACATTTATGAGAATATTTTGTCTTCATGCTCTATGTAGAGTTTGGTTTCACTAATAATAAACAAACATTTGCATAGAGCATCAATATATGTCTATTTTTATGTTGATTAGAGTATTAAAAACATGAAAAGTATTTAAGGTAAATTTGTAATCGATAAAAACGTGCGATTAAGTTGAGATTAATCACGGCATAACTCGTGATTAATTGCGATTAAATATTTGAATCGATTGACAGCCCTAATAAAACACAATGTCATTGAATCTGCTGTTTGAGCTTCAAGAAACTGGAGTTCACTGGAATTTTGCAGGAAGTGTATCAGAGGGCTTTAAAGTAGATGTTTGCCAAAATGTACATTAAATATTTAATTAATATTCAATTTTACAAAGACGAGTGAATAAAATAGAAACATTTATACATTTAATACATAAACACGATCACTACGAGTGGAATTTTAGGGGGCTTTGGGTTTCACAGATGTCTTTGTTTGCACTTATGTCTATGTAATGAATAAAGCATCAGAGATGGTGCTCTACTCACGCGTAGACTTTAAGGATCTGGTCGTCCTTCGTGTCAGCAGTGAGGAGATCCGCGATGCTGAACACGGCACAGCCAAACGGACGCCTGTACTGCACGCTGCATGTGTTCTTCTTCTCACCCGCACACATCCTCCCTACATACACACACACACACAACTAATTTACTCCCACTCTGACCACTGCTAATGGGCATCAGATGAATATGTACAGTTAAAAGAGCTGTATTAATCGTTAAATGCATGCAAATAAATGAGCACTTTACCTATCCTAATGATGTGAACAACAATATACACATCTTTTCTCAGGTCACTGCTCCCCAAGTCCTGAATGGAAACAGAGCAGGCTTTAATGGACACAAATTGCTGCAGTGCTGCACAAGCTTTCTCTTTGTGCAATTAGTAGAATTGTTTTGACACTCTCTTTAACACTCACCACAAAAAGGGTACAGTGCGTCTCTGTCTTCTCTGGAGACCTGGGCACTCCGTTCTTATTAAGCTTCACAAAGAACCTTTCACTGCAAGGAAGGGAGGCAAAGAAGGAGGAATGAAAAGAAAGAATAAGAGACAAATTGCATCGGAGAGACAATGAGGACCAATGAGGACCAATGAGGTCCCAGAGCTTCACAAAGCAACATGTTTTTCCATCGCTGGGACGAATGGCTTTTACACTTACACACACACACACACACACACACACACACACACACACACACACACACACACACACACAAAACTGATTGCTCTGAAAATAACCCACAGGGGAGAAGAATCACTGCAGCTCAATTATTTACTAGTCAGAATCAAATCATTTCAAATAGGTCTAGAATTGAAAATTTAACAATTTAATTCTCTAGTTCTGAAATATTCATTGAGTTAATCTCATGTCCCTGGACAATCTTCCTACATTGATGTTGAGACGTCAAAAAACTGGAACAGACGTCAGATTAAATGCTCATTTTTAAATAAGAGGGAAAGCAAATCGGTAAACACAGAGCTCTGAATGGTATCAGAAATACCACTGTGTGTCTTCAGGCAACTTGCCAGCATCAAATGATTCTTTATGCATCACAGTATTTATAATTGATCTATCTTTCCCCAGTATGAAGATTTTGCTGCTTTTAAAGCATATGATAAAAGTTATGTCTTGTGCAACAGAGCACGAGAGAAAAAAAAATGGTTTTTTTGTTTGATCTTTTTTTAGATGCGAGTCATTTTAGTAAACATATGAAGAAGTTCATAACACATCACACTGTGAATTTAAAATGTGAGAAATACTGAAGTGTGTACAGGACATCTGGCATGCAGTACACTCCAGTGCTGTCCAGTTTCCTTATTCATTACAGAATTGTACAAAGACACACATGGACTCTCTCTCTCTCACACACACACACACACACAGCAACATACACTTGAACACAGAGAATGATTGAGAAAGGCAGGAAATATTTCTGTTTGTGTGTGTGTGTGTGTGTGTGTGTGTGTGTGTGTGTGTGTGTGTGTGTGTGTGTGTATATATATATATATATATATATATATATATATATATATATATATATATATATATATATACACACATACATTCATATATATATATATATATATATATATATATATATATATATATATGTATGTATATATATATATATATATATATATATATATATATATATATATATATATATATATATATATATATATATATATATATATATATACAGTACAGACACACTTCTCATTCAAAGAGTTTTCTTTATTTTTTTTAAATTGTAGAGTCACACTGAAGGCATCAAGGGCTATTTGACCAAGAAGGAGAATGATGGGGTGCTGCGCCAGATGACCTGGCCTCCACAGTCACCGGACCTGAACCCAATTGAGATGGTTTAGGGGTGAGCTGGACCGCAGAGTGAAGGCAAAAGGGCCAACAAGTGCCAGGCATCTCTCGGGGAACTCCTTCAAGACTGTTGGAAGACCATTTCAGGTGACTACCTCTTGAAGCTCATCAAGAGAATGCCAAGAGTGTGCAAAGCAGTAATCAAAGCAAAAGGTGGCTACTTTGAAGAACCTAGAATATGACATTTTTAAGTTTCACACTTTTTTGTTATGTATACAATTCCACATGTGTTAATTCATAGTTTTGATGCCTTCAGTGTGAATCTACAATTTTCTTAGTCATTACAATATAGAAAACTCTTTGAATGAGAAGCTGTGTCCAAACTTTTGGTCTGTACTGTATATATATATATATATATATATATATATATATATATATATATATATATATATATATATATATATATATACATATATACATACACACACACACACAGACACACACACACACACACACATCGAAATGCACACAAAACAGACACAGTGACACACAGGCTCCTGCCAAGTGCTCATGTAATCCAGTTATGTGACTTTCACAGCAGTGTGATAAGCAGTCTGCTCATGTAGTAGATCCCATTATAGACTGTAATAGCAACCAATACCACAATTACACCTCTAAAACACATATACACACAAAGCAAGATTGTCTCTTGCACACTGCACATAACCTAAAGCAAACAGATAAACATGCACTCCTGCAGACCAACAAACACACAGCTGCTAATTAACTGTGCATTATTGAATTCCCAGTTTTCAATTAAGTCGAAGTGCAGTGTGTGGGTGTGTGGCCGGGGATAACGCTTCAGTATCACTTCCTGAACAGCAGTCTGTGGTCACTGAAGGATTCTTATTACACAATACCACGGTCTGATTTCCATAAATGAATCGCGTATTCCCCAAGCATTTCTGCCGGAACTTGATATTTATTCCCCTGATGTGTGTGTGATTGTCAGGAAACGCGTTCAGACAGGAGCCCCGAATTAAATTACCTCTGCGGACACGGTTCGGCAAATTAAGCATGCCCATGACTGATTCCCCATGCTGAAGATAAAAACCATGACCAAAAAAACAGTCTCATGGGAAAAGAGAGGGCGAGTCATTATTCTGAAGGCTGTCACTCAGTGCTAGCGATAGATCTGGTTCTGTGCTACTCAGACACAAGGCTCTCAAACACCAACACAAACAACAGTTGTTCCTCCCTGTTGGTCTCTGTATGAGAAGGCTGAGGTTCCACATCTTAATCTCTCTGTGGATGGAGAGAAAGTGGATTGCCTTTTCCACCATCTGCACACGCACACAGCTTTGTGTGTATGTGTGTGTGTGTGTGTGTGTGTGTGTGTGTGTGAGAGAGAGAGAGAGAGAGAGAGAGAGCCATGAGGAGATGGGATTAGGCTTGCAGCAAAACTCATCCGAAGCTCTGCGGAGAAAGATGATAATGTGTGTCTAAGAGTAAACATGCTGCGCTCGAGAGCTGGGATGTGAGTCAGAAGTGTAGATCATTTCAGCATGAGGGTTAGGGCTGGACGTCACAACCTGCCTGGTTTGAACCCGAGTGTCTCTGGCAGCATCTGGGAAAAATCGGGAGCTGTCACACCATCTGGACCCAAACGCCAAATTCACGCTATAGCCGAGAGAATAATTAGCTGGAAGCCAGCCAGCCGAGCAGCCATCCTGGAAGTGAGCCATTAGCAGATTTTCCTTGAAGGCAACAGCAGGCTGAGATACAAACCCCCAACACACAAGCACACGAAGATGAGCCGGGGCGGCCGCATCGGTCCACTAAGTCTGCCAGAGTCAGTAATTAACAATAGCTGGGAGAGCTTAACCCAATCACGCATTGTGAAAGATTCAGCTCGTTTTGCACATCTTCTCCAAGGTGAGAAGATTTCCTGCGGTTTTGACAACACTCTCTAATCCAGCAAACATTGACCTGTTCATTATCCAAAGAAATGTAAAAAGGAAGAGGAATCCTCTAACAATTGGCTGTCGTGCCTTTTCTGACTACCAATTACCGGAATTTGTCCTCTGACAAGATGGAAATTGCAAATTGATCCACATGCCTGCAAGTCAGTAAACACTGTCCTGCTTTAATATGACGAGCTTCAGATTAATGTGAAGCTGCATAACAATTTTTTATTTATTTATTAAAGTCCAGACTTTTCATTTTAAAGATGGAATAATGTATTACTTTTAAGGGCATGAATCTGATTGGCCGATTTACATAATAAGTCGATCGTCATTGATGATTTATCAGAGGAAATGTATGTAAAGCTAGCTAACTCCCATGCAGCAGAGAAATGCTGCAACAATGCTTGAACATGATCTCATGATAGTCCTTGTGAATCCGAACTCCAGCTGAACTTAAGGGAGCTTATTTTGCCTAATGCACCTTTAAGAAACAAAATCAAATCACCCACATTCAGCACTAATCTCATCTAATTGCTGATGAATGACTGCGTAATGAAAGTATAGCTCCTCGGTGTTGTGATGTGACGGTAGCTCACCTGAGAGGTCGACTCTCTCTGCTGTCGTAGATGTAGAAGAAAACCTCCAGCTCCTCGCCCAGGTTCAAGCTCATCAGACTCTTCATCTGCACAAACAGGTGATGTGTGCTGGCTGGGACGGGCGTGTCCTTTTTACGGTGACGATGTTCCATCTGAGATTGTTTGCACAGGCACAGACAAACATACATAAAATATTATTTTTTACCAACAGCTTATCCGTTTCAATTCAATACCGTTTGTGTAGCTTTTTTAACCGATATTGCCTCATAGCAGTAAAATCTAAATCATCATCATCATCATCTTCTTTCAGCTGCTCTTATTAGGGGTCACCACAGCGGATCATCCGTCTCCACACCCCCCTGTGCTCTACAGCTGCCTCTTTCAACCCAACTACCTGCATGTCTTCCTTCACTACATCCATAAACCTCCTCTTCTCCTTCTTCCTGGTGGTTCCATCCTCAGCATTCTCCTACCGATATACCCCATGTCCCTCCTCTGCACATGTCCAAACCATCAAATTCGGGAAAGTCAGGAACCTCTCTCACTTTGTCCCCAAAACGTCCTGATAATCTCAACATCTTCAACTCTGCTACCTCCAGCGCCACCTTCTGTATTTAAGTCAAAGCAGCCAAATCTGAATATAGATTGGGAAGTTGAGCTCTACCTGGACAGCCAGAGGCAACAGAATGAAAATCTCCCTGAGGTGACATGGAGAATCAATGAAAGGAATCCGACTCAAAAGAAAATCATTACAGTACACAGTATAAACAAAACTGAGCAGGATAACGCTGTGGTAGCTGAAAGTTTCCTTTCAACTCGAGTCTTTTTAAAACAACATACCCCAAATGACTGATGCCACAAGGCTTTATAAAAAGTAGCGCTACACACACGCCACAGCCACATCCTGAATTCCCACTATGTGTGTACAGAAACAGTAATAGTTAGCTTTGAGGGATTCGGCCAAGAACATTGCCCCCTACTTTTCCAGATGGCCTGGGAGAAAGATGCCAACAAGCAGCTCTGCTTCCTTTTCCCTCAACTACTATACAGCTGAGAGACACAGAGTCAGATAGAAAGAATGAGAAGAGGCCAGGAAGAGAATACTGCAGATATCCAGGGATGAGGTGATATAAATAAAGGCGATGTAATGGAGGAACGGTTATGCAACATCTAAAATGAACTGGATTATGTGATGAAGTGGGTGGAATTTCATCATAGATTTCACCTCCTTCTTTACAGAACTGAGAACTGTACCTAGTCCTTAAAACTTCTCATTTGCTCTGTTATTCGTTGTCTAAAAGGCAGCAGGGCTTTTGCCTTATTCTCCTAACCTCAATGACTACATTCGGTGACCAGTGAGGAGGTGGGAAGCTTTTCAGTGCCAAGATCACTTCCAAAAAGCATGTGAGAAGAAAAGAAAAACAGGACCTGAAACTAGGTTGACATATTCCATGATGTCAAACATCTTTTCCATGTAGTGTCTTTCTTCCTCTATTACCCTCCCACTTGCGTGCAAACACACCCACATACTCTTACTCTAGTGATTCCTCAATGCCTAATAGAAATGTGTGGGTAGAGTGTGGGACCTGCTTTAGACCTGTACCATCTATCACGCGTTGCTGAACGTGTGTCATTGTTAATGAGTCAGTGAGCACAAATATTTAAGTTGCACTTCACCGGAGGACTCAAACCCACACTACACCAACAGATGCACACATTCACACACAGCAATGCCAATGAATCAGCAAGGGCAAGGGCAGTGGCGAGGCAGGGGGTTACACCCTAGGTGACCACCTAGTTTGCCTATGCCTGGAAACGGTGTTGTCTTCATGACATCATGACATCATGGCCTTATTCCAGTCAGACATTCTTACATTACCATTCCCTAACAATAATTAATAAAAGGAAGCCGTCTCAGGACAGTCCTGAAGGATTTTTGAAGCGATTATTTTCATAACTTAAGATGCGCTTGTATTGGTGGTGGATGCAGAAGTACCAAAGAAATGTATTCTGTCTTAGCAGTGGACTGTTTTTAGCTCGGTGCTTCTGTTCTCGCAAGCATAGTAACATGCGCCGTGACATCATCTCTTTACAGATTTCACAGCTATAAATATAATCACACATTTCTTCACTCTGAGAAGTCATTCGAAAGAATAGCATTAAAAAAAGTCCTATTTTGGTGTCCATAAGCTGAACAAAAGTTTCAAAAAGGTGCAGCAGAAAAGCGGCAGGAAGTAACAAGTTCAACATCTGTGTGGGATCGATGGGTATTAAGTTCTCACTCCTTATCAGTAACAATGACACTAGTTAATCAGAAGCATCTGTTAGATCATGTATGTAAAGCCTACTGCAGTTAATAATCTTAAGAAAATATCAATGATTGTATCAATGGGGGAGAGAACAATCTTCTTAACATGGCATTTTTACAGTTAAATGTTTTAAGTGTCATCAATACAAATTGAAATGCTGCTACAGATGGGAAATTATGTTCAGAGAAGTCAGGGAGGTTTCTACTGACTACCAGAAGTCTGAACCACTCCTATTACAATGTGTATAGTCATTAATAACTGGGAGTTTACTAGGGTTGGTCCCTGTAGGCCATGACTAGATAAAACATTCCTATAAATTGCATTAGGCTAGTGATAAAGAGTCTCTAGGTCGCATGTTTCATACGAGCTGCAATCAGGAAGAGCAGCATGTGCCCCACAATTGAATTACATAACACAGAAGACTCCCCGCTGTCATTCATGCAATTATGCAGTACTCGATTCGTCTCTGTAATGGAGATGTATTCTTCATTTTCAGCTTCTTGTGTTAAGAGATTAAGAGGATAGTTTATGTCCGGATACCGAGTGATAAAACCCTGAGGCAGTAAAAGATGCGGTTGCCGTGGCAATGCGATTTCCTGAGAAGGAACGTACCAGTCTGTACAGCTCAGTGACGCTGATATCATCAGGATCCACCATGCTAAACTCTTTCCTGGGAACCAGATCCAGACCCAGCTGCCTATAAACACAAACACACAAACAACTTGAGTCTCATTAGGACCACACATCACAACTATTGAGACAGAGTTAGAGCTGCCAGAACAAATGTCATTATTATAAACAGTGATTTTTTTGTTTGTTTTTTTGTTTTTGTTTTTGGTGTTTGACAGAAAAGGACTCACAATAAATTATGTTTAAACTTAACATAATAAGAACAAAAATCACTGAAGTTCAAGGTCAAAATTATTTTAATGAATTGTTTGCTTAGGAAATGTGTGACAGTTTTTACTTTCCATTGTACATGTGATAAAAACACACAGTTTACAACAGGCCACTCCACGAATTCAATTGCATTCCATGAGCACCCATATTTTTTTTAAAACCAAAAGTGTGCACTCGTATGGGTAAAACATGTCAAAACCCACTTCCTAATTCGGAGCAGGTATGGTAGACTTGGCAACATCACCAGCAGAAATGTCCGACTTTTGCCTTAAAATTTCAAAGCTTATCAGTTTAAGGTTAAAAGAAAGACAGCTGGCGATTATTACCACAAGCACCTCTAATGTGAACATACAAATCAATATGACCTAGCTAGCTAGCCGCCATGCTATCAGTGAATCTAGTTCCACTAGCAGAGCAAAAATAAACTGATTATTTGCCCATACTGGGTCTGAAATGTCATTTACTTGATATTGATTTCTTGTTTATAGAACACTTGTACAAAAGCGATATCACAGTGATAAATCAGTATGACTGCAGTTTTGCTTGTGCGCTCCTGCTAGAGAAAGTAATTAAGAAAGATCAAGAGCAGAGTGAGACTCACTCATTTCCCCAGTCCAGACGGGCAGTGATGTGTTGTTTGACATCCTTCATACGGTCGTGGGTCAGGTGACCAACCAAAACCTGCCGCCGCAGATCCAAGATCTCATTCATCACATGCCATAATCTGTGGAACAGATCTCCCTCGTTCTTCTGTGGAGTAGAGAGATACTGTAACTGAGTGACAACAGTGAAAGGTGAAGAAATCTGAACAAACCCTCAGTCATTTCCTCTTGGCTCAGGTGGTAATATAACAGGGTTTATAAATAAATTAAGAATGCGCCATAAAGCTTGCCGGCGCTGGCAGCAGTTTACAGAGAGATGTTTTTAAAATAGACATTTCTCTTAGGGTGTGTTAAACTAGAGCACACAATTTACCACATAAAGCTGCTTCCATATAATGCCCCATTCCCGTAAAGTGGACGTCATCTCTGTAATGACCGTGTCTTCTGTGGGCACCACGGTCTCAAACTGCCTGCAGGTCAAAATGAAAACAGCACTCAGATACACAACATCACACAATGCCTGCTAGATTTCTTGTTTTTGCTTTAGGAGACATCTGAACTTCAGTATAAGGAAATAAAAATCAGTTGGAAATTAGACATCTCATGATTTACATTTACTGAAAGTAGAATTAATCCTATTTAAGGGGAATAATTAGTTAATATTGTCTATGATTTAAATATTTAAATACCGGTTTGCATAAACAGACTTGAACGGTACCATCCAGTTTACTTACCCCTTGTTCTTTATCTGAGCATTTTTCAAATGAATGTAACTGCATGGGAAAATCCCCTGCAAAAGGTAAGAGACATGTGAGTAATGGTAATGAGGATGCTTGAATGCTTAACGAAAGGCTATAAACTAATAGTGTCTCGACAGATACATGTATACGGAAACACATATATTTATCCGTCGACAAATAGTTCAGACAAAGGCAGGCAGTATAAAAACCAAGTGTCTATCCGATTACCTTGGCGTTTGGGTTCTTGAGCACGAAGCCTCTGTACCAGCCTACAGAGACAAAACAGTCACATTTACATTTATGGGTATTTAGTAAACTCTGAACTGAGCAGCTGAGGGTTGCACAATGTCAATGGAACAACCTTTTTTTTTTAATGGCAGTGCTTTTATAGGACCACTGTTTATATTTCACTATAATTATAATACCCTTCAAATTTTTTGAATCTCACTGGTCAGAAGTAGATTTTCTTTTTCTGACAATAGTAATGGCTGTAATAATAATAATAATAATAATAATAATAATAATAATAATAATAACAATAATAACATGCTTATATTAATGAGCTTATTCTAATACATTATTCTAATAGTAAGAACTCCTTCAGAAAGACATGATAAGCAAGACACCACCAAACTAATAAAATGTGCAACTGTTGACACAATAAAGCATTTTATACAAAGAGATTTATGTAACACTTATGCAAGAAGCCTCCAGTGTCAACCCTTAAAGGTGGACCCGTGTTTACAGTTACTATAAAGCAGAGATAAGAAGTGATGAAGTACTAATACTTCGTTACTGTACTTAAGTAGATTGATTTTTTATTTTTACTCCACTATTCATTTTTCTGACTTTTTACTTTCACTCATGACTTTAATCTATTTGGTGACATGATCAATATTTTTTCTTCTTTATTGCGCACCATTTTCAGCCTATTAAACTATTTCTTGTCATTGCACAGTTTTTTCAATCTACCACTGGAGTATAATTTCCTGGCTCTTACACACCACAGGCGTTGACTAGTTTACAAAGCGAACAATGAGAAGGCAACAAGAAGTATGGGGTTACTGTGGATGAGACAGAGGGAGTCAGTGATGTAAACATGACTGAAAACAGAAACATTTCTGATCAACTGATAATTATCATCTTTTCCTCTGATGTGTTTTATATGGTGGATGTTCAGCCTGGATACATTCATCAGGTAACAACATTTGAAATTCTTTTATATTAATATATTACACTTACCAGCTTGAGACTAAAACAGGTATTAGTAATGGTTACTTTTTTTTTTTTTTTTTTTAGCATGTGATGTTACAGGAAACCAACCAGCATATGCCAGGGATTATTTTGCGAACAGTAGCACAATCTCCAATGTGTAAAATTACTATTTATATAGTTGGGATTTCACACACAATGCATATTTGTGTGTATTCTGGCTTGACTGATATTGTCCTTTTAATAAATAAAGTTACTGTTGATGGTTGTGCCAAATACCATGACACTTCCTGACTGAAGTCTTCTTGGCCCACAGAGAGAGAAGTGATGAACAAAATGCAACAAAATTCAACACTCAGCATATCAGACACACATTCATCATTGTCAGCTGTCTCACTGTCACTAGCTTGACACTAGCTGGTCTCAGAAGCCTGAATTTCTTTGTTGTAAATACAACGCATGTAATTTGTGTAAATCTGAGTGAGGTACAGATTAACAAAAAAATTAAAGAACACGAGATATAGCCTTTTTTTTTTTCCTCTCTGCCCATGTTTGCACAGTAATACAATAAAAGTTCCAAAGTTTAGAGGAAGTTAAATGCATACTATGTTAAATACATAGTTAAAGAATTACAGGAAGATACATTTTTCTGACAGTGTTGATTTTGCAGTCAAACAAAAAATATATTAAAATCCTATATTTCATTATTTATTTTAACAACTGTACACATTTTGTCCCAAAAAGTAATAAATGATGACAGAGTGATGAATCTACTAATCTCCTAATTGTTACTCATTTCAAACACAAATCTAGTGTGAGACACTTCCTTTCCTTGTAATTGTGGTTATACAGTCCAACCAACAGTCACCTTTCTATCATTCGAAAACAGGAAGTCAGACGTGTGCACCCGAGCAGGGAGGAGTACGCCTTCAAAGAGTGGAAACAGGAAACAAGGACGAACAGCGGAGGCAAGATGAGGTCAAAAAGTAGCAAACCTGAGTAGTGAAACCAACCTGAGTGTCTAAGAACTATACTGTGTGATTATTATTACTGTAGTCTATTATAGATTACACATTAAGGCATTTTGTACAGTGGAACAAATTCTATAAGTTTTTAAGCATGTACCGTAATTTCCGCACCCTTATATAAGCACTGAATTTTACAAATATTTTAATTTTTAACATAAGTATATTATTAGTACTATATACCTGTGTATGTGATTTTTTAACATTTCATTCCTTATTTAATCCACATTTCCTGTTATGATAACCTTCACTCATCAGGGAAGATGTTCTGCTAGATTTTGGAGTGAGGTTGTAGAGATTTGGATGCCCTTGTTGGCTCATTCAGCCAACAAGGGCATTAGTAAAGTCAGGAATTGATGATACAGTAAGTAAAATGTTACTCCACTAAAAGTGCTTCCTTTAAACTTTTACTTGAGTAAAAGTACAAAAGTATTTGCCTTCAAATGTACTTATGTATCCAAGTTCTATGATTTATCATGGCTATAATGTCTTATAGCCATAATAGTAAAGTAAAGTACAGATATGCAAATAAAAACTACTCAAGTACAGTAACGAATTAAATTTACTTCGTTACTGTCCACCACTGGTACACAAAGTGTTCAACAAGGTTGAAGTCAGAGCTCCACAGTACACCACTCAATATCTTTCACTCCAAACCCATATCTCAATGGAGATGGCTTTTTACACAGTGGCATTGTCATGCTGGAACAGGTTTGGGTCTCCTAGCTGAAGTGAAGATGAAAATGTAAAGCTATCCCTCCCAAAGGCATTCTATACAATTGTGTGCCTCCAACTTTGTGTAAGAGTTTGGGGAAGAATCACATATGGATGGAAAGGCCAGGTGTCTTAATACATTTGTCCATATAAAATCTATATTATAGGGGGGAAATATTGCAAGGTGTTTTGAACGCATGTCATGTTGACTGATGCCACGGAGTGATTGTTGGAAAGTGTTTTGTTATCAGCGTTACAGCTCTCCAACATGTCTGACTATCAGGAAAATCCTGATACCACTGTGGATTAATCTATGCTATCTTGTAAATGTAAATATTTTGAAGAAAAGCCCATGCTGGGCAATGAGGCAGTTTAAAAACATGGGGTAAAACCAGTCAAAATATCTGTCACACTCCTGCGCCGTGTGATCAGAGAACAGTCGGGGGATGAGCCGACCATGAAGCTATTGTTAAGTATGAAATGAAAAGGAAGGCACTGTGTGTTTTGGAGGGACTGAAATAAAAAAAAATAATGCAATTTGCAAAATGCAAAAAAAAAAAAAAAAAACTTATTTTGGGTACCCGAGTAGTGGGAAACATATATTCAAAAAAACAAAACATATTTCCATTCAGGAAAGCAAGTAGTTTCAGAACTAGATTGTGGTTTCACAATGTGTAGGGTTTTCCCATGCCTCCACACATTCAGTATGTGCAAAAAAATGAAAATGCTTGGTAAGGCCTTGTATAGTATCATGTCAGCTTAAACACTGCTCCCTCGATGTACCAGCGGATACGACGGCGCTCTCACGGGTCTAAAGCATCGTCATACCTTCACATTTCTCCAGGATCTGCACCGTGTCACCGATCTCCAGGGGCAAGCCGTGCTGTACCGTCCCCCGAAAACTGGCCAGCACTGCAATGCACAAACAGACACAGACAGCGAGGGTAAACAAACAGCTCATAAATCAGTCCACTCACCTCTGTAGAAAAGTAGGTTCCTGTAAACTCAATAACCCAGCTGCAGTACTGTACAGCAAGCTTTGTGTGTTACTGGGCTCGTGTGGGTGTCGGCGAGCCTGCAGCACTCTCCCTGCAATTAAATAGGCCAGACAGCCTACAGTGAAGAGCGGAGAGCGGTGTGAACAGGAGAGCTCTAACCCCAGAGTCATACAGAGCTCCTGTTTTCATCTTTTTACACTGAGCAATACACACTACAAGCATCTGGATACGTACAAAGGGTTTATATTATTAGAAATATGCTACAGTATAACACGATTTAACCGTATGATGGTTTTTCAGACCTGCAGCATGCTAAATGATTGAGCCGAGGCGTGATATTCAGAGCTCACTTCCTTCCTGCTATTCCGCATCCCAGCTGTTGTCTGGATGCTAAGTAGGCTGGCTGGCAAGCATCCAACCATGAGGACACTTGAACAGTAGTCTCGCAACAGGGATTCTTTTTTTTTTCCCAGGAGACGTTAGATGCAGGCATGCAGGGAAAGTACAAAGTCGAGCAAGACCTCTGGATCAGATGAGTATCAAACCACAAAAACAGAACAGCACAAACCATCAGCTTACGAGCTCGCTGGTGTGACGGTCACACATGCTCACGAACTCCGTTTCCATGTGACTTACTGTGAACAAACAGTGTGTCACAACATACACACAAAAACACACAACCACACAGTGATGATGTAACAAGTTAAACAGGAAGACTGACCCTGACCCACGAGAGAGAGAGAGAGAGAGAGAGAGAGAGAGAGAGAGAGAGAGAGAGGTGTGTGTGGGAGAGAAAGGGGAGAGAGAGGGGGAGAGACAGAGAGAGAAAGACAGACAGATAGAGAAAGAGAGAGTGGGTGAATTTATGCTATGCATGTGTTTTAAAAATTTCTGTGTAACCTATTGAGATAACTACCTGAAAGAAGATCATGCTTTAGAAGTTGTTGATTTCATGGGTTCTTTAATACTTTCTTCCTTATTCAATTATTCAATTATTAATGTATGATAATTATAAATTATTAGTAATAAATGTAAAGAAAATAAATATATAGTTCTGTGGGGTTTCATCAGGTTTAATGTCAGATTTAAATTTAAGACCCTTTTGAGACCCTTAAGCCCGAAATTTAAGACCTATACCACAACATCGAAAACACACACAAATACGTTGTTAGCAACTGTCCTTAACCGAGCCCTAAATTAATTTAAGCCAAGTATCGCTAAACTTGCACTTCCCCATAGCTGAAATAAAAATCCATTTTCCAAGAGAGATTCATGCCACCAGAAATCTGATTGGCTGTTGCATGTTGGTCTCATTTGTAGTCTTAATACAGCGAATAATTTTGGGACTACACCACCACAGAAACTAACAAACAAAGAAAATAAATATTCTGTGCTGCAGGAGCATTTCAATGAGCATTAGAGTTGGAGTTACATGGAAAACGGAAAAGCAAGAACGGTTTAAAATTCTTTAAGACCCTGAACAGCGAATTTATGGCTTTTTAAGGCTCAGCAGAAACCCTGTTCCGACTCAATACGCATTTCAAAAAACAAACAATACAAATAAAACAGGCAGTCAACAATAAAGAATACAGAGGGTACGATAGAAAAAAGACACATTATACAGTATATATAGTATATATATATATATATATATATATATATATATATATATATATATATATATATATATATATATATATATATATATATATATATATGACGGCAAGAGAAAAAGAGGAAGAGAGAAGAGAGGGGTGAGGGGCGGAAAATGCCATATATATATATAGAGAGAGAGAGAGAGAGAGAGAGAGAGAGAGAGAGAGAGAGAGAGCGCCTATATGAGCTTTAAAGCAGGAAAGATGTGCTTGAGCAAAAAAACATCAGGTTTTGTTTTACATCGTCTTTCTTTTATGTCCTACTTCATTACTGTAACAGAAGCACAAAACTCTAAACCACTTGGCATAAACAGGTGCCAAAGTCAAAGACGTGAAATTAAACTCTACATGGCAAAACTGTTAAAGTTTCCCTTCACTGCCCATCCTCCCTGAAGACTCGTCCAAAAAGAGGATTGTTTAGTGCTTCAGTGCTTCTTTGTACCCTCCAGGTCCGTTCTTGACAGGGTCAGGCCTCATCAGGAATAAGTAACTTCGTAATAAGCAGATCTTTAGATACAGTGCATTGCAAAAGTATTTATACCCCTTTACTATTTCCACATTTTGTCACATTATAACCACAAACATTTTATTGGGATTTTATTTGAGAGACCAACACAAAGTATCACATAATTGTGAAGTGAAAGGAAAATGATACATGGTGGTAAAGATTTTTTACAAATAAAAATCTGAAAAGTGTGGTGTGCATATGTATTCATCCCCCCGAGACAAACACCTTTCGCTGCAAATACAGCTGCAAGTCTTTTTGTGTATCTCTCTACCTGCTTTGCACTTTTAAAGACTGTAATTTTTGCCCAATCTTCTTTGCAAACCAGCTCCAGTTGAATCAGATTGGATGGAGAACGTATGCGAACAGCAATTTTCAAATCTTGCAATAGGATTTAGGTCTGAACTTTGACTGGGCCTTTCTAGCACATAAATATGCTTTGATTTTTAAACCACTCTACTGTAGCTCTGGCTGTATGTTTAGGGTGGTTGTCCTGCTAAAAGGTGAACCTCTCCCCCAGTCTCAAGTCTCTTGCAGTCTCTAATATCTATCTTTCCATCAACTCTGACCAGCTTCCCTGTCCCTGCTGAAGAAAGCATCCCCACAGCATGATGCTTCCTCCACCATGTTTCACGGTATGAATGGTGTGTTAAGGCTGATGTGCAGTGTATGCCACACATAGCGTTTTGCATGTAGAACAAAAAGTTTAATTTTGGTCTCATCTGAACACAGCTCCTTCTTCCACGTTTGCTGTGTCCCCTACATGGCGTGTGGCAAACTGCAAACTGCAAACTAAACTTCTATTTTTAGATGATGGATTAAACAGTGCTCTGTGAGATGTTCAAAGCTTGGGATACGTTTTATAACCTAACCCTGCTTGAAACTTCTCCACAACTTTATTCCTGACCTGTCTGGTGCGTTCTTTAGTCTTCATGATGCAGTTTGCTCACTAATGTTCTCTAAAACACCTTTAAAGCCTTCACAGAACAGCTGTAATTATACTGGGAATAAAGTACACACAGTTAGACTCTAATTACTAATTAGGCGACTTCTGGAGGCAGTTGATTTGCAAAAAATCTTTAACACCATGTATCTGTTTCTTCCATTTCACAATTATGCAATACTTTGTGTTGGTCTCATATAAAAACCCAATAAAATACATTTAAGTTTCTGGTTTTAACGTGACAAAATGTGGAAATATTGAAGGGGTATGAATACTTTTGCAATGCACTGTAAGTGAAAGATCTCATGTGCTCACCCACTCTTTGTGTTTGGATGGAAACTAAAGTTAACACACACAGCAACATAAAAAAAAAAAAAAACTGAGCCACTTGTTATATACATACACTCATTTAGTGCCTTTCTACTGAAAAACCCAGAGTCATATTTAGCATCTGCATCTTCGATTTCAGTTCTACATCTTTAGAGTAGCACTATACAAACACTTTTCAACAAAATTTCCCATGATTTCAGGGTTGTTTCGAATCGTTTCATTTAAACCACGCATGCATATTGGCACGAAGGCTGAATGGTTTTCTCTCTGTTAAGTGCGAGAAGATGAATTTTTAGGGGAAACATTAAAGTTACAACAAAGACTCGGACAGTAGTGCTCAAGCTGGATCGAAAGAAAGCTCCGAATCGCACACCGCTTACGCCTGGTTTAGGAAACCCTCTACACGTGGAAAGAAAGTCTATACATACAGTAAATCTGAGGCGTGAATGCTGATGTGTGATTTCTATGGTAAATACTTAGTACACAAAAAAAATCCTCTCAACAGAGTTGTAGGCTGATTTATCTCAAGTTTGTAATCTAGCGTACCAGTGTAGATTTATTCATTGCTAAAGATTTAAAGCACTTTTGTACGTCGCTCTGAACAAGTGCGTATGCTAAGTGCCATCATTTTATATGTAAATGTACATAACTTAAATCTGAACATGGCCCAAAACAATCAGATTTTACCCTGAAGCCATAACTGTATTAAGAAAGTTCTAACGTGATCAAAAACAGGTTTATGTATGTACTAATTTAGCAGGAAATACACTACAGACAAAAGTATTGGGACACAACCGTTTGTGTTTACATTTTGTGTTTATTTAAAAGTACACTTGTGTACAGTTCTCTTTTGCACACTGTACACTACTACTACTACTAGCACCAGGGTTCTGGAGAAATATTGTCTCGTTTCACTGTGTACTGCGTCCGCTATTTATGGTTGATAAGACAATTAAAGCTTCTTGACTTCACAAGACCTCAGCATTATTGAACACCTTGAATGACCTGGAATGCTGACTGCCCCCCAGGCTTCCTCACCTCACCTACATCAGAACCCGACTCCACAACTACGCTCCAAAATCTAACCTAAGATGTAATGGGATATTGAAAAAGCACATACAAATATTACAGTCAGGTGTCCATAAACCTTAGTCAGTATAGTGTTATTGTCTGTTGAAATCGCAGCTTTATCGATTAGAAAGCAACAATGAATTGAATAGAACAATTAAGCTAAATATTTGCAGTTCAAATTAAATATTGCACATTTTGAGACATCTAAAGGGTCGTTTGAGTTCACCTAAATGTATTTTTTTTTCCCAAAAATTGTCTTCAGCCTCGAACTCTAAAAAGGGATTAGGAAAAGAAATACTGCCATCATATAAACGTGGATTATTCTAAACTCAGAGATGACTTACAGAATAAACAATGATCTGTGACCAAGCAAAGAAAAAATACATGAGGGATTAAGGTGGCAAGAGCAGAGCCACGGGGAGGGAAGAGTGTGTTGAAACTCTATAAGGTATTAGGTCTTTCCATCAACAGAGAAGCAGAATGAAGCATGAAAGTTGGCCAGGTTTAGCTGTAAAGCCGAAGCAGTGGTTGGTCTAAGCTCTGTACAGCATGCTACAGTGAGCAGAGTGATGAGATTTAGCTGCTCAGTCCCCAAGACAGGCCGCATGTGTAACGCTCCCAGAGCTTTGTTTTCGTCTGGGCCTTTCTGCAAAAACAGTTTCAAATCCAGGGCTGTATGCTGATGACTGAAAAACCATCACACTGTTTTCATGCTGGGAGTGCACCATATTTGCATCAGCCCCAAAAGCAAACAAGAAGATCCCCGTTCTCTTAATCCCTCACACACACCCACATTTGCTATCTTAAGTAAACTGAACGTGTGGATTTGAATGTACCTCTAAATGTCCGTTTACACTCAAAGACCAAACAACCCTGTCTCCTAATTTGTGACCCATCCTGCACCCCTGCTAATCATTTACCATTCAGCTCATTAAATATTCATGAGTTCATTAAAATGCAAGAAATGAGAGGATCATTGACAATTAAATAGTCATAAATTATTAACACATAATTTGTAGGTATACACACACACACACACACACACACACACACACACACACACGCTAGCCCTCTGGAATGTGCTAAATTAGAGGATTCGTGCGGCTTTGGGGTACAGCCCTGTGGTTGTACTGGTTTAGAAGTTGTTAAACAATTAATCAGCAGCAAATGGTATTAGATGTGTGATGTGATGGACTCCTCCTCACGCAAAGCCTGGCAGTTTGTACTCTGCCATCAGCAATCTGGGGAATTTGCATGTTAGCCCACAGGCATCTCGATCCTATAAACCGTTACCACACTGAGGAGCATTCATGTAACACACGCTTTAAAATGTACTGCTTTGAATGCACTGCCAGGAACACAAACTGGTGATTCATGTGGGCTTTCTAACAGGAGGCTCTTTGGCATTTGGCAGCACTGATTGTGCCATCGCTGAAGATGAGCAAAGTCTCACAAAGACACGTGCAAGCTATGAAAGCCCCTTTCACAGACGCCCTTCTTCAAGGCATCGAATTTGCAAATAAATCATTAGAAAAGTGGACACAGAATGGCCGATATTGCTTAGAAGACAGAAATACAGAATTGTACCACAAACGCTTTATGCTAACGGCAAAAACGATGTGCTCTGCTGGTAAAAAAAAACGGGTTACATAACTGCATTTTGCAGAGATTTCGCAAGCCGTAACACAATATATTCAACACTTGTAATAAGCGATTTTAAAAGCAGACTGCATAATGAAATATGAGAAATGACAACATCTAGCAGTGTACTCCCTATGCATTTTTCCTACAGTCTATATTTTTAATAAAAAAAACAAAATAATAAGGTTGCATACATTTAGCCAATTTCCAGTACTAAGATCCAGTCTTTTTGGGAGCCAGCAGACTAATTAATCACATGACTTCATAAAGCGATACATATACAACAATATATTAGGTGACCACCATATCACATGTGCTACATCCATTTCTCCTATCTCTGGTTTCCTACTGGCAACAAGAGCAATTTTTGTAAATTTATACTACAAAAAATACCAAGATAAAATTGTGAGGTTTCATTTGAACAGATCTCAATTCATTAATTTCCAGGACAAAGGCTGCTAATGATTATTTATCCTAAAATGGACCGATATCTTTTAGGGCAAGTGACTGAAAAGTCAACAAAATGAAGCAACAATAGGAGGAAAAGTCTGAAGATTACCAGGAGAAATCTCTAAAAAATGGAAAAGATGCAGAGATTTTTGGCAATCATTTAAAAAAACAATGGCACAGCACAACATGAGGTCATTACCGGGTCTAAAAAAGACTGTAATAAGAAACAAATAAACTTTTAAATGCAGATTTAACCAAATCTGTTCATTCATTTTATATCAAATCCTTTATATAACTTAAACCTTCTTTTAAAGGCTTGAATGTTTGAAACTTTGAACATCACCTTCAAAGGTATTGTGATAATGTCCTTGGTTTCAAGTGTGAAAGTACTAAAACAGTGTGCACACTGAAACACAGCCACAATTTTCAGTACTTGAGTCAAAGACAGCAGCCTCGGTCTGGCATCTGTTTCAGAATGGAATGTTCCACTTAGAGTGTTTTCCAGTCTGGAAATGTGCTAAAAGCACAATCCTACAGAAATAACTTTGTCAAGCAATGGAAAATTCTATATAAAAAAGTAGTTCTATATAAAAAGAAGGGAAAAAAGCATTAGATAAATATCCAGTGTCTATTTAATAAGAGAGAATATGATTCATCCAGTCTGTGTATTCCAGAAAGAAAGGCGAGAGGTATGAGGAGTCATGTGGCTCCTAATTTTTACACATCTGGATTTCAGAGATAAATTCAGATGGACACAGTGAGTAAAATCAAGAGTCTGTCTACTATAAGCACCATAAAGCATCCTGAACGTCCACAGTGCATCAACTTGTCCTCTATAGCTGCATTCCACTAAAGGTGGCATGACCTCTACATCTATATCCTAGTTAAGGAAGTGTTGCCTTAAGTTAAGGTGGCTTTGCTTTTATGTCTGTATCCCAGTGAAAGAGGCGTGGCCTCTACATCGATCACAGTGAAAGAGGCGTGGCCTCTACATGTTTATCCTAGTGAAGGTGTGGCCTCTATGGCTGTATCCCAGCGAAAGAGGCGTGGCCTCTACGGCTGTATACCAGTGAAAGAGGCGTGGCCTCTAAATCTTTATCCCAGTAAAGTAGGCATGGCCTCTACGGCTGCAACCCAGTGAAAGAGGCTTGGCCTCTACATCTTTATCCCAGTGAAAGAGGTGTGGCCTCTATGTATGTATCCCAGTGAAATAGTCATGGCCTCTACATAAGTATTGCAGTAAATGAGGTGTGGCCTCTACATCTGTATCGCAGTAAAGGAGGCTTAGCCTCTACGTATGTATCCCAGTGAAGGAGGCGTGGCCTCTACGTATGTATCCCAGTGAAGGAGGCGTGGCCTCTACGTATGTATCCCAGTGAAGGAGGCGTGGCCTCTACGGCTGTATCCCAGTGAAGGAGGCGTGGTTTTAACTGTATGTCTAGATCACAGTGAAGGAGGTATGGACTGCTCTAATAAGAAAGGGTGGATGAATAACTAGCATGGTTGGCTGAAAACAAGCAAACTGGATGCCCAGATGTGTACAGCATTTTTTTTTATTAATGTAAACACAACGCAATTAGTATTTCCTGGTGCACGTGCGCAGCTCATAACATCTTATTCTAGCAGTCATACAAATATTTAGAGGAAGAAAGAAGACTATATGCCATCGACTAAAATGTTTTCCATGTTGTACCTACAGGTACAACATGCCGCATCAGATACATTACCAGGATAGAATACAGACAATGTTGTCCTTCGCCAGAGAGCTTCTCAATGTGCGGAGGCAGAGCTGAATTTATTCGCAAATCCCCGTATGAAATTTATATTCGTAGAATGACTCATAGTAAAAGCTGAGAGACAAAGTATTACTATCTTAAACTTACTTTTTCATTCTTTCTTTCTATTATTTTTCTTTCTTTTTCTCTCTCTATTTGTGTGTGTAATGATGGCTTCCCTTTTCTCAGAACTCATAAAACTTTCAAATCCTCAATGTGTTCTCCATGCCCAAAATGTGACAAAAAATAATGAAAGCGCTCATAACAACACCAGGATACGATTCATCTGAAGTCAAAATGTCAACAAATACGTAGTCCACACAGAAGAAATCAAAAAGCTTTACATCAATGAGTCAACGGAGTGGGGGTGAAAGGTAGAAAGGAGCGGGAGAAAAAGTGTAGGTCTATTTGAAAAGAAAAGAGTTAAGAATGGGCGGGAAAGATAAAAGCTCGTCAGATCATTTCATCTTCCAAGCCCAGCAGCCATTCCACTGAAAAGCACCTGGCTCATGTGGCTCACACAGTGATATGTTCCAGACACAAAAGGAAAAACAGGACAGTGTGTTTCAGACAGAAAAAAACAAACCAACCGCAGCTCCGGAACTGGGACATCAATTGTGTTTTCCATCCATGTTAAGAATTACTTCAGTTTTACTTCTAGAGTTTCTAGGAAACAACCAGGTTGGCAAGATTTATGTGGCTACTATATGTCCCACAGCAACACAGATTCCATGAGATGTTTGGTTTATGAGAAATAAAGATCGTCCAGCCATGTGTAGATCTTTAACAGAACTTTACGGAACATTAATTGGCTAAAAGTGATGATCAACAAGCAGCTCAAGTCTGAGAAGCAAATGATTTTAGGATTTGCACAGGATTCTTCTCAGATCTGGCACCAAAGTGGTGGAACAAACTTCCACTTGATGTCCAAACAGCTGAGTCTCTAGCAGCCTTCAATTGATGCCAAGAAGAAATAGCTCTTTCAGAGGATTCTCTGCTTAAAAAAACAAAAGTGATTTCTAAATATTTTCTCTCCCAACAGAGATTCTTAGTCTGTGAACCAGTATTAGAAAGTATTTATTGATGGAGAATTCAAAAGCCCTTTGAAGGTCAGGCTGGATAAAGGCATCTGCCAAAAGCCATAAATGTAAAATATCTAATCTATATAGATGGCCAGCTCATGAATTCTAAACGAACACTGATTTCTAATATAGCGCAATCCATCAGAAATAACCACACTTAGATTGTTTACCTCAAAATAATATTACACAATCTCCCTATCTTACAAAACTATTTCAGGAATAAAACAGAAAATGAAGTTGGTGTGACGCAGCCCAGAGCATGGCAGTAAACTGATTCATTTCCTATAACAGCAAAGTGGTTTATTCCTTTATACCTCAGAACTTAAAAAATACATAACACCATATTGTAATGTTTTAAGATTTCTAATCACAAATCTTGTGGCATCTGCAAAAGAAGTTAGTTCTTGTTATGACTATAAACAGTTATTCTTTTAGACTTTTCTCTTTTTTCCCTCTTTTTCTTAAAGACAGTAAACATGTTTACTGTGTAACAAACAAACAGCTGTTTTTGCAAAACAACAAAACCGAGGTCTCCTTTCAAAAAAAAAAAAAAAAAAGGCAGCTTCGTAATCATCATTATGTGAAGCGACTGCTAAGGTCCCTATGTTAGCTGTTACTGGAAACAATAATGCATTAGAACATTAACATAAAACTGATTTGCCTTGCATGAGGCACTACTGCTCTGTCAGATCTGATGTTACAGAATATTAATCAACACCTACTGACCAATCAGATTCAAGACCGCTGTGGTGCGAAATTCATCACACCACATCTTGTAGCATCTTTTATAAAACACAGGAACTTCTAAGGTGCACCACAATCAATCAGTATTTACTCTCAGCTGAAATGAACTACACATAATTGGTTGTTTTGGCATGACTATGTGCCCCATCGCCATTCCTTTACCATCCCTCTCCACACCTGGTTTATCTGGTTCATCTGAAGTGAAGATAAATGAAGGTGAATTGAGAAGGCAGCTGCTGCAATGTGACAGAAGGTTCAGCAACAGCAGCAGATCCAATACTGGAGGCCACGGTCAGGGCACTGCTGCCTAATCTGGTTAGAAACACTGCCTCCAGGCGATATAATGCAGACTACGATTTAAACACAGCGGCTATGAGCTCTTTTCAGGAGGCAATATCGTCCAGGACCAAGTTGGACAATTATGTTGCTTTTGCCTATTGTCTAAAAGCTGTGTAATGACGCATGTGCTCTGTTGTTGAATTTATACGCGGTGGAATTGTACGTAATTGATAACGCTAGCTGGCACATTATTTGTGGTAAGGAGGTTACAGATAATCCCGAAAAGCAATTCTCATATTGTGGCCTTGCTGAGAGACAATAACTGGTTTGACGCAAAGAGCCACTAGATAGTAGTGGTTAGATTAGATAGCCTCAATCAATGCTTGTACAAGACTATCCAATCACAGCAGGCTCCTGTCTCCGATCCAATCTCCCTCCACACACACACACACACACACACACACACACACACACACACACACACTGCCCAGAGCTACTGGCAGCCACCATCTCACTGGAGATTACAAAATATATATCACCCTAATCATTATCACCATCTTCATCTCAATCATCATTCATCATTACTGACATCCTGATAATCAGCTTATAGCCAGAGGGCTTGAAAGAAAGCAAATTGTCGCCACAACAGAAATATGAATTAAAAAAATGGCAAATATCAAGTCAGTAAAGGCACATGTTAATTGTTTATTTGAACAAATAGCTGACAGTCATAAAGCTGAACCAGGATGAGATTCAGACCCAATGAGAGAAATGCTCAGGTATAAGGACAAAGACAAATCACAAGACCTTGAGAAAGAACACAAAGAGACACACAAATACAGACGCGCACACACACACCCCTTTTTTCAGTTTCTATGTCTCTCTTTCACTGCCCTACCCCAGAATGCCCCAGCTGGCAGGCCACTGTCCTCCCTGCTCCCTGCAGAAGCCTTTAGACACGAGCATTGCGCATGATCAACCTGACTGACCTCCAGAACTGAACAATCCACGGTTACAATTCCACATACACACCTCCCTCCTGCTTTGCTGTCATATAAAAAGTTTAAAAGCAGCCAAGCAGCACATAACAGCAAAGGCTGACACTTGGTCTCATGCAATATTTCATCCAAATACATTAACCATCGGACAGACAAGAATGCAATCTACGCAAGGCCTCGAACACAGAGTGCTGATAAGGAACATGACTGTAACAGGTGAATAGGCGAATCATGTGACCGGGTCAGTTGTCCATATGTTGGTGAACAGACAGCGGGACCGGTGGTGTTCCGGAGGCCTGCGATCAGCATGTGTTTTGGCTAAACACATGGTCATTGAAGACACAGCCATTTCAGCTGCTCCTGATTTGAATTGAAGAAAATGTTGATGTGCCTGAGCCTAACAGAGCCCAACACTGTCCAGATATTCAGTTTTAAACAGACAAGAGAGCTCTTACAGGGGAAAAAAAAGCACAACCACTACCCAACTAGATTTGATTCCTGTATTCGATGGCACATGGACAAAAGCAATAAGGGTCCAGCTTGGCAATGCCATAGGAAGAGTTGACCGGAGAGTGTCATACCGCAGCTCACAGAGGGAGCATGACCGTGAGATTGAGCGCTTGAAACACTTCAGTCATTCCTGCTATTGTAATCTGATGCTCTTTTGCCTTGGGATAAACAACGAGCATTTGTGTGTTTTGTCAGTAAGCAGTCGGCTTGTCGGCGAGAAGCACAGGCATGGATCACAAATGGGCCAGTAATGGCTTACTGTTTTATTGGCTAAGAGATGCTTATAACCCACACTGAAGCCATAAACTCGTCTGCACCATCAAAAACTAAAAAAAAAGACGCTTTACACCAGAAGCAATGCAGCAAGGACGACAAGCCAGAACCACTCAGCTGTGCTTTTTAATTCACACTGTGTGCATCTCATAAACAGTAGTTCTGTGCTTTCTCGCCATGCAAATCTGCTAATTAACTGCCTGATCTGTTTAAACCTGTTTTTATACACACACACACACACACACACACACACACACACACACACACACACACACACACACATATATATATACACACACACATATATATACACTTGTATACTCATCTGTATTACCCAAATAGGGTAAACTATTTAATTTAACGTTTACATTTATTAAATTATATTTAATCAATTAAATTTGTGCCAATTTAATCAATGACTCAATGTAATGAATATAAAAAGTGTATTGCATTAATTTGATTTTTTTTATTTTATTTTGATAAAATATTTCATTTCAAATTATTTTAAAAATGTTTTTAAAAACTGTTCAAATGCTGATCACGTGTTAATAAAAATAAACTGCGTTAATAAATCGCCAAGCAATTGTATGTTTTGCATTTCTTCCCCCTAATCGAACCAAACCGTGACTTACAAACTGAGGTACGTAGCGAACCGTGAATTTTGTGTACCGTTACACCCCTCATGTATACACACAGTGGAACCTTGACACTCGTGACCTCTATAGTTCGAGACTTTTCATTTGGGAGCAGACTAAGAGTATCTCACGGAAATGCTGACAGTTCGATGGCGCGAAAGTTCTGAGTAACATTTCAAAACAGAGTTTGTACTAAAAGATTATATAAAAATGTTTAAAAAACTATTATTGTAAAATTCATTTAAAGTAGTAAATAAAACATAATTCACAATTTTTGTTGTGTTTACAGTAAAGTACATGTACATTTCCCCTTGAAAAGGGAACCATAAAAAAGGATCAAAACTGCGCCATTTTTTGTTACTCGCAAGGGGTCATAGAACGTAACCCCCACGAGTAACAAAATATCGCGAGGTTTTGACTCTTCTTTTGACTCTCTCCTTGTTTCATAACACCACTGCACAGATTCGACTGAAAGTCTGAGTCGACTCTTAGTAGAATCTGTGCAGTGGTTTTTGAAACAAGGATCATGCCATTTTGGTTATATGGGGGTGCTCAATGTCTGATTTCACATAGAACTACCAGTTTTTTCCCAATAAGTTAATATACAGCCCATTATGATAATTCTGTTAATAAAAATGTAAAAAGAAAGGAATTTTTTTTCCCAAATATTTTTGTGTGCGTGAATCAATCCAACCACCCCGTGTGACTGATTTAAGTTTCCTGATCCGTGACCAACACAGGAGCATCTTGGCAGCAGGGATTTAAATATTTAGGTACATTTTGTTCTAATTTAATTTTGTTCATTAATTCATTTTGATTGTTTTTCAGTGCATCGATGTTGCGCTGTACTCACAACACACAAACACACACGGTTTGACTACAGGCACAGCTTGACCAATCAGATTCGACTGTGTAAATCCTTAGTTGAGGACGCCCCTAATATTCATACTTGCTGACATAAACAGAGATCCACATTGTTAATGGGTCACCACAGAGATGAGTTTAAGCATACAGTATATTTAAATAGCTGCCCAAATTACTTTACCAAATTATTCAAATGTCTCAAAATCTCTGGCGCCACCTTTAATCCATCCATCACAGCTGGAAACTGCAGTATAGAAGGAATGAATGCTTAGGGACAATGTAGTCAATAAAATCAAATAACTGTTTTCTTTGGAGACGCACGACTTACTATACCTCCAGCTTTTTTGCTTTAAGATTCCTACAAACTGCAGAACACATACCACAGTCATCCGTGCAGCCTGTCCAAGATGAGTCCGCGTCCAGTGTTTTTTTCCCCCCTCCAGCCGCAGAGAATAAAACCGCAGCAGCATTGTGAGTGTGCCTGTCATTTTTTCCTTGTGGAGCGCTTGTGTAAGTTGCGCTGGGCAGCAGCGAGAGCGTAAGCCACTGGCATGCCAGGGTCGCCCTCAACATCTGCTTCAGCTTAAAAAGAGTCAATAAACTCCCAACCATCCAACTGCTAGGATCTGATCGGCCAGAGACCAGAAAGACAGCAGTGGATAACGTTGAATGCAATGTATCCAGCCAAGCACAGAAAACAAAGTATTCTGGCTCACAATCAGGGGGTAAATCCTTCATCAGAGACACAGGTTTGCTTCAAAGAAGTGAGGGGGAAAAAAACGATGTAATACTTAAGTGATGTGCAGGAGTGGAGGTCTAAGGTATAAAGGTGAGCAGGCACACATGGTGTGTTGGCTTAAAATTCCACAGAGGCTAAATGCTTCAGCTGTCTGCTTATCTTGCTGCCTTTTGAGGAGTCGCACACGACCTGTTTTCAAGAGACAGAAAGAGTGTGTGTGTGTGTGTGTGTGTGTGTGTGTGTGTGTGTGTGTGTGTGTGTGTGTGTGAGTGAGAAAGAGAGAGAGGCCCTGTATGAGGTTTCAATGCAATCTGAGGTCATCCTTTTGTAAATGAGCTCTTCAAAGCACTTCATTATCTACTCTGCTGTCCATGAGACACATGTACTGTTTGCTTATAACCTGACCACAGAAAACAAGCGTACTACACTGCATTCACTGGGGTACCTCAGGAGTTTAGAGTGCAGTACTTTCTAATCAGGTTATTAAAGCTTTTGATTAAACTGACTGGAGAGTGTTTTAGTTTTATTTGCTTTAAAAGCAACTGCCCTGTACACTTTTTAGGCTAAACTTGGCTAATGTGTTCCCGCCGAACAGAAATCGACCGGGTGAAGCCAGCTAATATCCCAGTTTCCACCTTAAAGTGGGTCAACAGCAACCATTTACACCCTCTTTAAACAGCTAGAAAAACCAAACCTGATGGGGAAAAAATACAGAACTAAAAGACAGAATTAAAAGGGTGAAACCGTCCAGGGTGCATGAGGTGACTGTGAATTTGCATCCTCTAGTTTGGAAATCCAGAATCAACAAAATGGTAAAATAGCCTCATTTGGGCAAACGTCCCATCTTTACACATCCCCGGAGGCCAGGAAAAATAGAAGCTTTAATGAGGTGTTACTGCAAGCATTCACAATTGAAGAGAAAAAAAAGAAGAAGAAAAAAACAGCATGCGCTAGTGCAGAAATCTCTGGTGTTGGACTGGTGCTGCATCACTGCCAGGCAGGATTCAATGCTGACCTGTAAAATGGTAGCAATTATTACATTAACAGTGAGATAAATAATTACAATTATATCTAATCATAATAAACTAAATGCCTGTGCATGTTCGGTATACAGCTCCAGTCAGTTCTATTCAGCTATCAAATTTTGAGCACAGCCGAGAACAGTTCACTTGAATACAGTATTATTATTCAATTAAAAGCATTAAGAACTCGCCTCATTAAACAAAAATAGCTGACAAGTCGGAATAAACAACTCTGATGTAGTCGCATGGCACATTTTAATAATAGCTCTGAACCCTTTTTTCCTCAGTGTTTTATTAAACAGAGCTTCATTTTAAAGCAGAGAGGTTTTTTTATAGATAGAAATACCTTATATAGACTAACGTGTATTCAATTTGACTTATTTACTTAATATCTGGATGGAAGGCCTGTATGTTTTCCGCCTGCACTGCTGCTAACACAGCTCCATCTTTCTCTGGGATGTTCTAGATCGACCTTCTGAATACATTTATTGTATGGGACACTGTATGTTTGATGAAACTGCTGAAGCACTGTAATTTAACAATGAAATGCACATCATAAATACAATCCTCTTAGCAAAAAATGTCAAAAATTAATAACCCTGTCCACCATTCCAGCTCTTTAGAACATGTTTCACCAACCACCAAACAAGTCAATATTCAGTATGTGAGCTACTCAACCAATATCCGAATATAAGCATAAGGTGTGCACTTTGAGACACTGAACGTTTTCACTTATTTCTGAGAAAATACCACACAGGATCTTGTTCAGATACTTTTGCAGAGTCTTTGTGGAAATGTCTATTGCTGTATCTGTACACCAAATAAAAGTAGGTGAAAGCGCTACTGAAGTCTGGCCCGTGTGGTCCGATCCAACAGACGAGCTCCTGTAGCTAGTTAATGCTGTTCATGTTCGAATTGTTCAGGATTGTTTTGGCAGCAAAAGGGAGAACAAAGCAATATTGGGCAGGTGATCATAATGTTACGTCTGATCGGTGTACACTGTGTATTTCTCTGTACTGCTGTATTTACAACGTACGTCTCACACTGTAAATGTTTTATATTGTGCCTTATATACATTAAATTGTAATTTTCACCCATTTTATACACATATATAATATACTTCTCTTGCTCAACAGCTTCCGGGCAATTTTTCAAAAAATTGTATTTGCTCTAAATATATTTACATATTTATTTGCTGGCAAATTTATACACGATGTTCTGAAGAATGCTGCTTCTTTGATGAGTGCCACAGTGCGCTATTTGAGGCCAGTGTAGTTGTCGAGGACACATATGTGTGATGCAGAGTGTCCCATTTGCACTTCAGTATTTTTAGCCTCGCCACTCTCTATGCTAACCAGGCTACACAGCCAGACTGAGTCTCTGTGCTGACCTCAAAAACACACTGCCTCGGCATACGATCATTCTAAACAGCGTCCAAACCATGAAGCTGATAATTAAACCGTCCTCTAAAAATTTAATAGGGCTACTATTCGAAATGGGGTTTCGTTTAGCGGTGTATTGATCCTACACAATGTATTAGCAGTGAAGCTAACAGTAAAAATGCTGGCTCAGTACTGGAACAAACTGACTTCAATGTATTTTATGGCTTTGACTGGCATGGAAATCCATTGTATTCTGAATAAAGCTGGCTGCCCTTGTTTCCTTGATGTTTTGCATACGTTTGCAGGAGGATATTTGCAGAAAGTGTTCCAGGTTTTTAAAGTGCAGTCACACCTACAGCTTCTTTTGGCTGAGCATGGGAAATATAGACTCTGAATAAATTGTTATACAATTACAGCCATGGCTAATGTGAAAGATTTTGCGCCTCGTGTGCAGAGCAATTCACATTTATGAATGTACAGCTCACTTCCCCTTCAGTTCTCTTCTAAACACGGCTTATTTGGTTCGGTCCCTGCGGTTGGCTCGACTCAAAGGTCTAATCACTTTAACTTTCTTTGCAATCAAACCACATGAATGCTTGGTTTCTGATTCTTTTGCTCTCCCGAGTTGTGAGATCTCATCAGCGTAAATCAATTCGGACAACAGGGAAAACAGACCAAACTCGCTTCATATGTGGAAACGCCCTTAAAGGACGTCAAAGAATGTATCAGGTATCGAACAACTTTACTACTGCACTGAAATCTGGAACTCTGAATTTTATTAGGAGTAGTCTGCTCATGGAGCCGAGTTGTGTTTTGAAATCCAATCCACCGCACTGCTTTCCCATCGAAGCAAGACGGTTTCAACACCTCAAGTTTCTCTATCTTTATCCTCAGATGACCTTAAGGATGCAAACTTGTTCCACAGCACACTTGTACAGCAGGAAGCAGACGGCTCACTGCCAATGTTATGTGTCAATTCTTCCAAACAGTGGCGAGTAAATGAGATTGGGGTCAGGGCTATTTTTATCTTGAGAACTCTGCACACGACGCAAGTAGCCCTGTAGTTATACGGCAGTTTGCACTGCATTAGACGGCAATGGGAGAATGGGTTGCAATAACTCACTGTATCAGAGACCTCCCTGTGGGGACAGAGCAGACTTACACAACCCTTCACACACACACTAAAGAGATTCAGCACAGCTCCTTATGCTGAGTGGCAGCATGTACCCCGAGGGAGCCGAAGAAAAGGAAAACTGTCGAAAAAAACGAGTCGAGGTCTGACGAAACAGCTGGTGTCGAACAAAACAGAAACAAATGTAAAGCCGACTGACACGCATGTGGCTATATCTGGCCCTTCAATAAGCACTGCCATATTTAAAAAAAATCAGTGATAAGTAGCAGCACAGGACAAACCTGTTCCGGGAAATTCAATCTGCGACTTCCCTGTAACTCAAAACACAAAACAAAAGCACACTGATTTATTAGAGAAGTGAAGGAAGTGACAGTACAGATTCACAGAACTAATTATATAACCCAGTACCAGAGGTGCTGGATGATCATGACGAAAGATTTCACCATAAAGTTGAAGGTTTGGAACGGATACACCACTAAAACTGCTTAATGAGCAAACACTCGTGCTGTAGACGCAACAAAAAGTCCATCTCAATCTCAAGGTGTGTGTACAACTGGCCACTAGGACTTTCTCTTGCACTTTTAAAGGTAGTTTTAAGTTGTCATCTTCACCTCAATATCAATAAGCCATAAAGGAATTACTGAAAGTAAGTGACTGATACCATGTTACATTAAGCTGTTTTTCAGTTCTGTTTTTTTTTTTTCCTTGTGGTTTAATCTTAAATGTTATGCACTGAATGTTGAGCACTACACAGTGTGCACCTCTGAGAGCACATGTAATTAATGAACAAAGATGATCTTTGGGATTTGGCATAACTATTTGTTTTAGTGGGACATGAATACAAAACATCCCAGTGTTAATATGCACTGATGACACTGCACATCTAGGCATAGTTTTATATACAAGTAGTAACTTTTATTTCCATTAATGATTGACAACAGAATATATTTATGCTTTTAAAAAAAAATAGTGTAAAGGTCATATTTTTATTGAAATAAAACGTCTTTGCCACATATTATTTAACCCTTTTTTCATGACATAAAGGAAGGAATGACTGACTGAATGAGTAACTTTACAACGGTACATTACATTTAAACCTATTTAGTTAGTTAAGTTTGGAAGACTACAAAAGAACTGACATCTAAGAAGCAGTACAACGTTAGCCTGTGATCCCAAGTGAAGTGATTTCAACATGGCGTATCTTTTGTATGATTTTGTCTGATATATTTCCTGAATGCGGAATCAGACCTGGACTGTATATACAGTATGATGAACAAATGCTGCCGATATGGTTAAGCAGGTTTGAAGAAAACAAAAGCGTGAGAGCAATTTGATGCTCCTTTCAACCATTTATTTACTTCCAGTATGTGCTTTATTCTAGTCATTGTAGTGGTGCTGGGAACAAAGCAGTAATGTACACTGGATAGGACACCTGCTCATTACAGAGCATCATTCACACGCATGTTCATGCGGTTAAAAGGCATTTTTTATTTTTTTTTTTATACCTTTATTTAACCAGGAGGTCCCATTGAATTAAATTAAACTGTATTCTATTCATAAAATAAGCAAAAAATAATCAAATATAAACAAATGCTTCTTCGGTTATTACTACTGAAAACTGTTACATGAGAACAGAGCAGCAACACCGCAATGCTTCAATTCGAGAAACTGGCAGAATGTATTTAAAACATTTGTTAATATGCATGCTCTCAGTTGCGTTTTCTCAGGTACATTGAAACTATATAAACTTTCACTACACTACCAAAAAAGACCCCTTCCAAGATTGCTGGACCAATTCCACCCAGTCTCACAGTAATTATAACCAATTCCTAAAACAAAGTTTGACCAACTCCATCCACTAATGCAAAAAGCTTGGTCTAATCCTGCTCACGCCTGCACTTTTTTATTTTATTTAATTTAGCTACTTAAACTAGTGACCCATAGGACAAAACTCCACTGCATCCCTCCAAACACCTGAAACACTCGACAAAAATTAAACATTTGAGTGGGTTTTTTCACTACTTGGTTGTAATTTTAGTAAATGGAAACATTTTTACAAGCTACTGAATTAAAAAATTCAGTAAAGCTCAACCAATTCCAACCTACTTCTATATGTCGATGCTGCTCGGTCACTAAGGAAACAGGCGCAACATTCGGACGTCTGTGCAAGTAACGTTTTCAAACGTGCTTTCGAACACTTCGGTGATGAGATTGGAAGAGAACATACACCAGCCTTAACTAGTAAAACAATTTAACACCAAAATCAAAAAAGCAGAACTCGTGTGTGTGTGTGTGTGTGTGTGTGTGTGTGTGTGTGTGTGTGTGTGTGTGTGAGAAAATAGTGTGAGCTCGTTCCAGTGCGGTGAACTTGAGAGCTGAAGCCAAGTGAAGCTGAGTGAATGTGAAATTCCACACCTGCCAGGTAAGATCTCCGAGTTCGCTGCCATCAGACAAAAACGATGAGGGGAACTAGGGACATATAAGGAAATGTGTGTGTGTAGAAAAATTCAGACCCAAAGATATCAAAGACTTCCTGTCTACACGTCTGCATCCCTGGTGCTGAACGCATGCCCATTGTCACTGCTGCTGAATGAGTGAAACGCTGTGTGATGGTGCACCTCACGCAGGCAGAAGATCTTAATGAGGGAGCTGTGATTATACACAACCTCGCCCACGTGCCCAATGTTCTTCATCACAGACGGCAGGAGAAGTCGACATAACAAGTCCCCTGAAGTCTATGTTTATGGCAGAGCTGCAAAAGAGCAGGTTTTGGGCCCAAAACGCTGCATGTTATGTTAAAAACGAGCGGCTTGATATTAGGATAATTAGGGCCTCGCAGCCCTGAGGAAAAATACTCAACTGTCTGGATTCATACTTTTATTTTTACACGGTCTTGCGATAGCAGCTGAGGGACATCTGGCTTTATCATCCAAATACACGGTTTCTGTCTGTGTGAGGGAGGACAACATACAAACTTCATGCTGCAGGGGAGGAAGAACAGAGAGCACTGGGAAAACAGGAAAGAAGTAGCACTGAAGAGAAGCACATGCTCGCTTACAAAATGCATGAGAAAAGACAGATTAAGATGATTGAAGCTTTTAGAAAGGATTTAATCAGCAATATCTGACAGGCTAAAGAAGCAGAAGCGGATGGGAAGATGTCATGATATTAATCAGCTGTGCAGTCAGGAACTGCTTGCTGGCAGCAACGATCACAAAAACTGGTGGATTGGAAAAATCGGGCTGGTGGATTTCTAGATGAATCTACATTTTTTTTTAAATTCATTCGTCATAATCTGATCTGATAATCTTTTAACAACTAGATGTCCAAATGACTGACCTCTGATCATATACACTAACCTTCTTTAACTGTATTTGTTGGACTTGCAGTTTTATCACATCTTTTTACGGCAAAAATGTTCTTTATCTCTGTACGACAAAATCCCAGCTCGTGTCGGATTTTTAAGTGGCAACTCGTTGAAGCATACTGATGATACACTACGATAGGCCTACACTAAATTCATAAGGGTGTAAATCAGAGTAAATGTCACTGGATATCATGGACATGTATTGGCATATAGAGATGATTAAACTGGTGTATTGTACAAACTTAGCCAGGAGGAAAAAAAGCAGAAACGCAGCTCAAAAAAAAAAAAAGAAAAAAAACACAGAAGGAAAGAAGACAAAGAATGGGGAAACAATAAGAGGAAGGAAAAGTCGGGACAGAATGTATTCTCCCCTCACCCTCTCTCGGACTGAAAGCACTCAGAAGTAGAAGGACAGATGTGAAGAGCAGAGCACGGCCTGGAGCACCACCCCCGTCTTGCAAAGAAATATTAATTTTAAAAAAATTAATATTTGTTTTTAAAACAGGATTGTATGGTAGCTAGCTTTGGTCAGTCAAACGTTTTCATAAAAAATTTCCATTCCAAAATGAGCCATTTCTTCCCTGTATACATGACAAATGTGCATTTCTTCTAATGTATAAAACGTGGAATCATAAGTCTCCAATCTTTAGATGCTGAACAAAATGCTACAACAAACAGACACACAGACATGAAAGACTGACCGAAAGAAGAACAGACATGTGACAAGAGTACAGAACCAAGTATATGGAAAAACATATACACACACAAATAAATCAACACACTCAAAATTTTATAAATATCATCAGCTAAGAATTTGCCAAAATACATTTTCCCATCTAAAACAACAGTGAACATTTTAGCCTTATTTAGCACATATATAAAAAAAGAAATGTATTAATAAAAAATAAAAAGTTGTAATAAGAATGCTGGTAAATGATGACGATACTGCTGGATTATATGTAGATGAAATGGAAGCTCAGTGCTTAAAACGCTGGACTTTTGTTCAGAAGGTTCTCAGTTCAAATCCCAGCACCATCAAACCCTGCCCCTGCTGGGCCCTGGAGCAAGTCCATTACACCTTAAATGCTCAGAGTATAAATGAGATAACAGTTAATCGATTTGCCCAATAGCACCGGCCAAACGAAATAAATGGAAATGCATAAAATCAAGAAAAAAGCCTCTGTTGTAAAAAAAAAAAATAAAAATTAAATACAATAAACAAACAGTATTTTGTCTCACTGATGACATGGAGAAAACATGAAAAACTAAATCTTTATGGCTCTTATGAGGGGAAAAAATGTTCTGTCTGTAAACTTGATATTCACACGATCGTCACAAACACAACAATGGGTTTAATTGGGCATTGGGGGGGAGGGGGCAGGTCACAGAGTCAGGTCACTGCAAGCAGATTAGGATTAATATAAAAACCAATTCAGGGACAATAAAATGGTTTCATGCTCAGAATGATGCAGGCGTTCTGATTAAACACAATCGCTAGTCTGCGAGTCGGATTTGTCCTTGTGTTCGTACTTTAGTCGCTGTGGTCACACTGTGCTGTGGGTGACAGATTATCACCCTCTGCCCAGCCACACAGTGTGACTGTAGCAGTAGGAAACACAGCTACCACAACAACATATCCCTGTTCCTTCAACATGTGGCTGCGTGAATCTGAGGTCCTTTAAATAAGAAAACAACACATGGTGCTCAAGTGAAACAAAACAGCATTTTGTTTAGATGTTCAAAGAAAATCAGGGGCATTCCGTTTTTTGATCTCGTCAGTATACAGTAGTGTATTTTTTCCATATTGTTGCAGTGACATCATCCTTATCATCCAACTTTAATAATGTATATACAGCCATTGATATTAAACATATAAGCAACTATCCAAGTAATTATGATATAACAAAAAAGATCTATAACCCGTCTCACAAGGACATTAAAATCATTGAGACTTGACCTTGGTAAGCCTGATTGTGCTGTTTCTCATCTATGGAATAGAAAGCAGGAAATCTGACCTTTCATCCGCAAAGCATGAAAACAGGTAGAGCAGACTGTACTGAGGTCTAAACCACAAAAGTCCCAAATAATACAGTACACAGATTCAGACAATCCTTCAACATTCATCAAGTTCTTCAAAATCAATACGGTTCATTCTTAAGTGATGAGATTCAACAAATTCATATATTTGAACTGGAAGTATCTCTTAAAATAACGCCCGTTTTTCTCCTCATGGTACAAAGTAATTAGTGACTGTTTACGAGGCAGATATGCAAAAGAGACAGAAAATAGACATTCGGTTTCTACAATATAAAAGCAATTCCTTAACATGGGCAAGCTGAGATTAATCGTTTGGCTTGTTACCCTTGTCAACCACCGAATTTACATTTATGACCTGTAAAGTCACGCATTTACATATCGGTGCCATGGAGTGTAAATCTCCATTTCCTCCTTTCCTAATTATAGACTAGCAATGATTCATAAAAAAGGAAAATAGCACAATACAATGGGGGACAACCTCCAAAAGCATGATTTTGTACCTTCTTTCCTTAAATCCTGCCTCCCGAATATCACAAAAACACACGCGACATAAAACTGGCACTATTTGTACTGCAGAATGAGGTTAAGCGTGTCAGGATTTGCAAAAACAAAACAAAAAAAACACCATGAGAAGAGAAAGCAGTTTCCTGAAAAAGCACCACCTCCAAATATGTGGTTCAACTAAGCAGATGAAGAGGCAATTACACATGGGGGAGGTGTTTGTTTGGACCCACCCTCCCCCGACCTCAGGACCCCAGTCATTACAGCACACGATGTGTAATGAAGGAATGGCCCAGAGCACTGCCAAACAACCTGCTAATCCCACAGGGCATCGTGCAGGGTGGCCGCTTACACAATGAGCCCAAATTACACGCTGCCAACCCTCTCGGATAACTCTGCCCTCCCCGGGAGGCGGGAAGGAAATCCACAGCATTGTGAAGGAGGTCACAAAAGTCCCCAACTTCTCCTGACTGTTATGAATATTCAGAGGAACTTTATTGAAAGCTTTTTCATTTCCCTGCCAGAGTCTCCTACGGTTCTGCCGCATTCGCATCGCTTCACACAACGTCGAATCGACCCAGAGAAACTAAAGATCATTTGAATTTTGGAATTCTTAAAGAGCTATCAGAAACTAAACACACACACGCACACACACACACGCAAATCAGTGATGCATCCCAAGGAGGGAGTGTGGTACTAAATTATGATGAGCTATAACATGCTTGACTGACTGCAATATAACACCTAATGAAAGACAATTCTTCTTACTTCAGTGCTCAGATGTCAAACAATAAATGTTCTGGACAAACACCTCCCACTACACAGTCCTACGGAGGTCATGTCTCACGTTCAGTCTATTCAGAGCCACTTCCAGCTCATAACGGCTTGGGAAGCTGAAGGAGGAGGAAAACATTAAACATAGGGTTTTTCCAACCGTCTAATCAGAGCATGACGCTGCTTCGCCTTTGTCCGAGTCGAGTTCACCTAGAGCAGCAAACCATCCATCACTTCTCTTTTTTCCAGGGAAGTGGATTCATTGAAGTGTAGTTTTATTGTTTTGTAGTTAAATTCTCACAGAGCTTTATTTACTGTTTACTTCAATTGAACATCTTAATGGAAATTTTGATTTTGAGAGTTTTGAGAACCCCTCAGATGGACAGGTGGATTATCTGTCTGTAGAAGTTGCTCAATCTCAAGGAAGAGAAAGAGAGAGAGAGAGAGAGAGAGAGAGAGAGAGAGAGAGAGAGAGAGAGAGAGTGTTTGTGTGACCCAGTCTAGGGGTATCATTTGTGCTCATTTAGTCATAGTCATAGTCATATTTCATCAATAGCTGGCTGTTGGCTCACTTCCACTACTCGCACATCAAACACCAGTAGCTCAAACTAAACACTGGAACATGAATAATTTTTTATCTTTGGTGACATTTGAAGCTTTAAGATCGCAGGCCCATTTAAATCAGATAAAAGATCACAGTGTGGCGGGAAAACAACAGAGTTTTCACTTCACTAACAGATGAACTTGATCAGGAACGATGCGAAATCTTCGATTCCTGTGGATGGAAAGTCACCTAATCACGACGAAGTGATTTAATCACAGAGCCTCAGATAAAAACGTCTACACATGTGACGTCCCTCCTTTATTCGCACGTTACCGCTAATATGCACCGAAACACACCTGCACACACACACACAGACACACAGGAGATGGAGTGAGCAGAAAACATGTCGAAAACATGTTACAGTGGGTTTTTAACGTGGGTTTGATGGCAACAAGCTGATCATCATCTACAGCGCTCACTTAAAGTTCCCACAAAATCTGACAGAACTCGTAATTGTCTCGCCGTGTAAGTGTGTCCTGCCGCAACGTGCAAACGTTTCTGATTTTATGATTTTAGACTGCACTCTAAAAAGCACAAACAGCATAAACTCCTCCCCCAAATCCTTCTCATCAAAAAAAGAAGAAAAAACACAAAACAGGCATCATAGCGTGTGTTAAAACAATGCAGCAATGCCTCGGCTCAATCATTCATTAAACATCTCAACCACGTATGATTGCCATCAGGCATGAAAATAACATCAAGGAAAACAATCTCAAAACCTGTTTCTAAACCTGCGCTGCTGATCAACATTTCACTCGTTCTCTGTCTGCCTATAAGCATAAAGGGGAAAAATAGACAACAAAAGCAGACATTTAGCACAGGAAACAGGCGGAAGTCTTCGGTTTAACTCTTACATGGCAGCAAATCAGCTCTCAGGGGGAAAATTACGCTCTGAGAAGATCAGTGAAACGTCGTGTGGATTATGTCTCGTTTATCTGAGACGATGCATGTGGTGGTTATTAAGATCACATTTTTAGGTAAAAGGTACAAGATACAAAAAGATGTCCCATAGATACAAGGACAGTTTGGGGTCCATTTCTGAGAGGGAAGAGAAAAAGTGTCACCGTTCAACAACTGAATGAGTAACTGAATGGAGAGATGAACTGATGGATGAAAGAAAAGATCAGACAGATGAGACTCGACAATGAAGCGTCACATGTGGGCATGTTTTTGGATCATAGTGAGGACCAAATGTCCCAACAATGAGAGGACCATCTGACAGTTCTGACCTTGTAGGAACATCTGTTCAACAGCATCTTTTTTTAATTTTATTTACTGGGGTAAAATGTCACTGGAAGGCTTTTACATGGTTTCAGTGTGTGTGTGTGTGTGTGTGTGTGTGTGTGTTTTCCTCCCACTGATTTGGTTGAGGGTCCATGCTGAAGCACACGAGCTCCGGGATGCTGCTGAAACAATGCTCAGGGTTTTGCTGTAAATCCGGTGTGTGTGTGTGTGTGTGTGTGTGTGTGTGTGTGTTTTGGGTTTTAACTTTTAAACGGAATCATAAAACCAATAATAGACGAAATCAAAAAACAAATCCTAACAAACTACCAAAATAAATAAATAAATAAATAAACACACGCGTCCTCCAAACACTTCTGACCCGCGTACCAAACGACCCAAAGCGTTCCTGGGAAATAAACCAAACCAAACCAAACCGGGATAAACTCCACTTAGGCTGCGTGTCTTCTACTTGTTTTTCCCAGTAAGAAACAACAAAAATCAGCAGATATTCTTCAAACTCACTGCCATCATCTGACCTGCGCTGCTCCGCTCTCCGGCTCGAGCTCAACGCGCACTTTACACTTGTGTCCTAAAGGACGGAGAGGGAATCCCGCAGTTACTCACCCACTCCGAGCTTCTCGTGCTCCGTCGGGATCCACATGGTTCCGGTTTTTAGCCCGCTGAAAGACCGCACGAGCTTGAGCGCTGTAACAAATCCCCGCGCGCTCACATTCTCCGGGCTCCTCGCGCTCCGCTTACACTCATTGTTCAGAGTGCGCGAGCCAGCGAGCGAGTAACACTGGAGGAGCGCGAGAGCGTGCACGCCGGCGTAGCGGTGCATTCTGGGAGCTGTAGTGAAACGACGCCTCTGACTGAGGGGGGCAGTGATTTCCCTGAAAATATTTAATGTCATTTATCCACATAATTGTGTCGTTAACAACACAGATTACTGTCCTGACGTGTACCACTGTGGCACTGGTGAGGGGACTAGGATAGATAGATAGATAGATAGATAGATAGATAGATAGATAGATAGATAGATAGATAGATAGATAGATAGATAGATAGATAGATAGATAGATAGATAGATGGATGGATGGATGGATGGATGGATGCATGGATGGATGCATGGATGGAAGGACGGACGGACGGACTGACGGACAGACAGACAGACAGACAGACAGACAGACAGACAGACAGATAGATAGATAGATAGATAGATAGATAGATAGATAGATAGATAGATAGATAGATGGATGGATGGATGGATGGATGGATGCATGGATGGATGCATGGATGGAGGGAGGGAGGGACGGACGGACGGACGGACAGACAGACAGACAGACAGACAGACAGACAGACAGACAGACAGATAGATAGATAGATAGATAGATAGATAGATAGATAGATAGATAGATAGATAGATAGATAGATAGATAGATAGTACAGGTACACAGCAACTCAATGAAGTTTAGCATCCACCTGAAGTGCAAACATTAGCAATTGTGCACACTCACAAGTGCAGATAAATATATAAATACTGTATATGTACAATAAATAGAAATAAATGAATTTAATCAATTTTCACACACAAACACACACACACACACACACACAAAATGTAATTTGTACATCGAAAATTAACTTACTGTAGTTTATATATCTTCAGTTTATTCTCCAAAAATAGTTTAGGGAAAAGAGAAGATTAGTTATTATTAAATGAAAATGAACTACATAAATCCATTTTAATGAATTTTATTTGGAGCCAGATAGTTAAAATCAACAATCACAAACACTTATAAGAAGAAGTTTTGAGAAAAGATCTGGCATCATCTGTTTGCACAATGAAGACCACTCTACATTTGCCAGCTTATTTTTCCTCCCCCGCAGTTGGATGTATTGTAATAAAACTGCAAAGGTAAAGGGTATGTGAATAAAAAATATACAGGAATATACAGAGAGAATTGTAAGTGAAATTAAGAAAGAACTGCCAGAAACAGCAGCAGACTGCTTTAGGTATCAAAAACAATTATCAGATACCATTTAGTGGACAATCTGAAACAGGATCAGTGAGAAAACATTTATTAGCGCTTCAAAAATAAGAAAGAAAGAAGTACATTTGCAAAAGAACTAAAATGGAACGACAGAAGGTTCTCGAAGACTTTATTTTGTCTTATTCAGATAAAACTTGGATAGAGCTGATGATAGAGTGATAAATCAGGAAATCATGAAGGTGGATAAGGGTTGTTTTTTCTCCACTGAGATTGTGTTTATTAATGGCTTAGTGGTCTAAGATGAGTGCAGAGGTGTTTTGCTTGTAGACAAAATAATTTAAATGTCAAAAGTGGATTTTTCTGCAGGATTATGATCCAAAGCAAGTCAGCGTCCATTAAATTGTATTAATTCAATTCAATTCATTTTTATTTGTATAGCACTTTTAACAATGAACATTGTTTCAAAGCAGCTTTACACAGATAATGTGGTGATTAAAACTGAATATGTTCTTTATAAGTAAGTTTGTCCCTGATGAACAAGCTGGAGGCGACTGTGGCAAGGAAAAACTCCCCGAGATGGCATAAGGAAGAAACCTTGAGAGGAACCAGACTCAAGAGGGAACCCATCCTTATCTGGGTTGCACCGAATGTCCATTTATAGCAGATATACGATGTTGCGGGGTACAGTGATGGTGATCAGAAACAAAAAGTAGTCCTGAGTCAGTGTAGCAGTCTGGTGACATTAACTACAGTCCAATCCATCCTCATAGCGCCCGTTCTTACTGCGGAATTTCATGGAATCACCCAAGGCATTGATGAGAAACCGTCCCAAGCTGCACAGAGTGGCCTCCAGTCGAAGAGAACACTATCCAGAGGCAGGTCTGGACGAAGTGGGAAGATCCACGGAGGGGAGAGTGGCAGGAACAGTCCTCAATAGGCATCCTTCTTAGAGCACCTGACATGAACCTTTGAAAGCTTGGAGAAGATTTTTGGTTATTGAAACTCAAGTGTGAATTGATAACTGAACTGAGAAACTGCTTCACCACAACTGAAACAACTGCCTGCTTAGACATTGTCAAACAAAACACTGTAACTGTAATTATTAATGAACCCATTAGTCAGTGTCCAAATCCTTTATTTTGTCTCATTTTGAACAGAATATCTATTATTGTTTTTGTATTTTTAAATAAGTTACATTTTTAAAGTGTGCTTTTGGTATTGTTTTTTAAAATAAATAAATGCTGTGACACTCTCACAATTATCAGTCTGCCTTAAGGGTCCAAATCCTTTTTGGGACCCTCCCTATTTCCAGTATATCTACTGTGGAATAATGGATAGCAGGTGAAAGAAAAAAAGTTGTTAGCCAGCCAAATTTTATAATAATACAAATGTAAAATAAATATAAAAACCTCTGGCAAAGATCCTGGAAAAGTTCAATCAGAGCAGGTTATAACATGTCCCATGTTTTATAGTTTCAGTTATAAGTGTCTGTTATAAAAGTATGCTGTGAAAAGCGTGTGCATCAAACCCTGTGCCAATCTTTCTCAAACAGATTTCTTAAAGGCAGTCACAAATATAAAAAAGGACGAAAAGGAGGAAAGACCAACCAGCCTACGTGTTACAAGGTAGAATTGCCCTGAGGTATTGTATGGCTCCAAGCACTATGACAAAACCTTTTCAATAAAACAATGATAATATCAAAATAATATTAAATGAGAGAGAGAGAGAGAGAGAGAGAGAGAGAGAGAGAGAGAGAGAGAATTTATACAATATATTCATATAGTGATTGTTCACAAGAAGAGAAAAAGGCTTGACCGGATAGACAAACTGTATTATGAACAGTCTGGTGGCTGAACATGGAAAAAAAAACAACTCAAGTGCTGGCATACAGTGTAATAAATGCCATGTACAACACATGAACAAGAGAATATATATAACCTTTAAAAAGTGGAAATAATCACTATAGAGAGAGCAAATGACCTATACACTGTCTGATGTAATGTAGTCACACACAGCAGTTCGATTCAGATCTTCTTATGAGTTTTAAATAACACAGTCTATCACTGAGTCACTCACTTGAACACATTTCTTTTGTACAAAATACATGCAAACATTAATGGATGTTCATAATACTGTCATTGTCAGTCACCATACAGAGACACAGTATCCGTACAGCGTCATTGTTTATACTGGCTGTCGGGTGAAGCCGAATCGAGGTCATTCTCATTATAACAGGGAATTTACTGTCTGTTTTCTGTCGATGTAATGATGCTTTGCTGGTTTGGTTGCTGTCGGCAGATTAGAGTGCTTTCTAGCAATTTAATCCCTTGCACAGAAACAACCAAACACACACAAAACAATGCCAGAGCAACCTCTATCAAATGCCCTACGTGCATGAGCAAACGCGTTGTCTGAGCAGAGAGCTTTGGGAATACAACTGCACACAACACAAAAGAATAAAGACAGGGCAAAGGGAGAAGAAAGAACAAAGTCAGTCATAATGAAGCACCACAAGTACATCAATGTGCGCTATTTATGCTGCCTAGTAGTATGATAGTTTTCATAGCTGCTTCACAGGGATGTGTAAGGTTGATATAGCATGCGAACTACAGCTAATAATAAACTGATCATATTTTATTTACATTTAAACAGTAGAATATGTATAATCATTGATACAGTGACTTTTCTGTAAGGGGGCTATTATTGATTGTTTATGGAAGGAGTCTCCAGTACCAGCATTGGACTGCATAGACTTTGCCTTTGGTTCCAAGCCATGTATCTTGTTATTGTTGGACTAAACAGCAAATCGGAGGGAAATTATATTTTCTAAAATGTTTAATCATATTATCTCTGCTTTTATATTGGCTGTATGGAGTAATGAACAATTATCTGCTACTAAATAAAGTCATGACCATTAGTTAAGATATTGAAAGCTTCAGATTTGCTGTTGTTTTCTGAAGCTAAACATTTTGATCCCAAGTTGATCCCCATCAACACTAAGCTTTATTTCATCTCAAAAACAATGGCAGGCTTCATCTGCCTGTTTGACCTCCCTTCTGCAGAAACACCCATTCATGTTTTATCTTATGTCCTTGCTCAGATATTATTATGCTGCTCATCAAGGAATCATAGTCCACAGGAATGAACAAGTAACAGCATGTGATCTACTATGGTTCTTACCCACAACAGACCATGGAAACACAGTTCAAAATCTATATAGCTCTATACAATATAAAATACTTTCCTGATCTTTAGATCCCTGCATGATCTAACCATGGCAAAAACTGTTTAAAACTCTCCTCCTTTTTATATTCATGGCCACACCTTTATTTAAATTAGAAAGTCTTTTACAGTTTATATTGGTAGAAGAATGCTGAGGATGGAGCCACCAGGTAGGAGGAAAAGAGGAAGGCCAAGGAGGAGGTTCATGGATGTGGTGAGGGAAGACATGCAGGTAGTTGGTGTGAAAGAGGCAGATGTAGAGGACAGGGTGGTTTGGAGACGGATGATCCGCTGTGGCGACCCCTAATGGGAGCAGCCGAAAGAAAAAGAAGAAGAAAGTCTTTTACAGTTACACACCATGGAATGTGCCTGTTATGTTATTTATAATGATGTTATGCCATCATTATTATTAATATTATTATTATTAGTAGTAGTAGTAGTAGTAGTTGTTGTAGTAGAAGTATTAAATGAACAACTCACTAACGACATTTCTAGATATAGTTTACATTTACATTTTCTGCCATTTAGCAGACGCCCTTGTCCATAGTGACGTACAAAAGTGCTTTGAGTCTCTATCAATAAATAAATCTATTCTGGTTTTCTAGATAACAAACTTAAGATAAATCAGCCTACAACTCTGTTATGAGGATTTTTATTTAGTAAAAGACAAAGCAAACCTTTAAAAGTGCTAGTTTAAGTGTTTCAGGAAGAGGTAGGTCTTCACCCTCAGCTTGCCTCCGCTCTTCTGACATCTTGGGGAAGTTCATTCCACCACCTCGGTGCCAAAACAGAGACGAGCCTTGAGATATATTTACCTCTTACACTGAGAGAAGGTGGTACCAGTCGAGCAGTGCTAGAGGATCTCAGGCAGCATTGTGCAATGTGAGGAGTGATGGGGTCTCTGAGGTGACACATATAGCTATTTGGTTATTAAGAGGGTCATAATTTTATTTGGAAACAACCTTTTCTTAGTAATTTGGCAATATACCTGAGGAAAATATTGACATTCCAGGCAGCTTTGCCTCTGTTTCTCTATGAATATCTGTTCACATTATTTATATAAGACTTGGATAGGTCTTAGCTATGTACACACTAGTCTTATGTCCAGTGTATATACCAGTTTCCTAACAACAGTGTTTTCATGACTTTAATTACTGTACTTGAATTTAGATGGTGTCATAAGTTCACCTTCCACTTTCCTTCTCACAAATAAATCAATTCCATCTCATAACACCATAGCATACTGTTAGAAAGGGAAAACATAATCAGATAATCATCCTACTTGTTATGAAATTGTGCCAGATCTCAATTATTAATCTATTAATCCAATTTTCCTCTCATTATTAAAAGCCAGACCACTGTGTTTGAAATCCACAGAGGGCTGTGAGACAGATCACAACCAACGCTGCATACTAAACACACTCAGAAGTGCACTGGTAGTAGCTTGCCCTATGCTCCAACCTTTAAATTATGCCACATATAATCTAAACTGGTCAATAGTGCCCAATTGGATGGTAGCTGGCTCTATTAAAGAAGGTAATAAAGCAGCCAATAATCACTATATACTAGACTTGCAGTAGGTTTTCAACAACTATTGATTCATGCTGTCCAATAAATGGTGACAAAGACCAACCCATCTGCCCCTCTTTTTATTGACGACCGATGCCTCACATTAGTGATTAGACTAAATGAGCATTAAATCGAGGGTAAATTCTTGCCATGTGGCTTCCAATTTAAAAGGCAACACTGCAGATGAACAATAACATTACTTTGAGTCTGTTGAGAATAAGAGAACTTAGATTTTATTGTGAAGTTATGAGGTTCATAATCACAGCATCATCAACAAACGCTCATGTCTCATGAAATGTTTGATATCTTGTTGTCTTTTGTAGGGATTTGAATTTGATCTCATATAAATCACACATGCAGGTATGTGACTATATCTTCTAAACATTCAAAATGGAAATTGAAATAAGGGTCTGCAAACTGTACAGCAAATGTGAAAGAAGTTCCATTTATCAGTGAAATAAAAATAATGAAAATGTTTTTTTTGGAGGACTGGGTTTCAGCTCAGGGTCAAAACAGATACATTTACAAATCTGTGGTATTTCAGACATAGATTTTTATTTATATGGAATGCTCCCTGTGAATTTGTGTGTGTGTGTGTGTGTGTGTGTGTGTGTGTGTGTGTGTGCACGCAACTATCTAGGTAGTAGAGTCTAACCCTGACTCCCACATGCGGAGTAGAATTGAAGCATACCAAGATTCCTCAAAGGGAAGTACGCACCAATCCTCTTGCCGCATCTTTATCCCAGAGACAGTGGGGGTGCTGAACACTAATGTGCTGGTAAAATAACCAACAACCCACTAAGATATATTTCAAACTGCACCTCACACAAGATCTCTATTTTTATGACTTAGATTTAGGCTAAGGCTACATTTTTAATAGACTATTTTAAATCATACTATAACAAGGACACCATAACCCTAGATTTGTCATAAAGAAACATTTTATCACATCTCACCCTCATGCATTGGAGCAGTTGGCCAGTATGAAATCACAGTTTCTTTTTCATCCAGCAGAAAACAGTCAGTATTCACCCCACCAACCACACAGCAGCAGCCACCTACACACACCCAGGCTGCAAACTCTAACCTGACCTCCTGATATGACGCAACCTAGACAATGAGCTATAACTATATTCACATGGCGGTTCATCTCTTTCTGTTAGCGTGAAGTTTTCTAATTAATCAGTTTCTCGTTTTTGTAGAGAAAATCATGAAGATCTACAAACAAGCCGTACTGTATGGCCTTTGTTACCACCGAGCTGTTCGTTTTTTTTTTAGAAATTAAATTCTGTTTGTGCCCATTTTAATGTTTTGCTGAACACAGCAGATGATTAGATTTAATAAACTGATTTATAAATCTGAAGAAATGGTGAATTTCTTTGTAAAAAAAAAAAAGAGTGTATTCAGATTTTATTAACAGCATCTTCAATGTCAGCATTTTGCAACACACAGAGGTAAAGCTGTTGCATTAGGTTTTATGAAAAATGAAAGTCTTCAGGGCGGAGAAAAGTCTTCAGGGCTGTTTCCTGCTAACAAACAGCAATTTTTGTCAAGTAGCAATTCACAGAACTTTTACTGAATGGTACTCACATTGTCTAAAGATAATCATAAACAGATAACAAAAGAAAAGCAGACAAGAAAAAAAATTTAGTCTTACCTTAAACCACTGGTTTTGAGGGTTTGAATTACTCTATGTAAGCATGTATGTATGTAAGCATTACTTGAATGCTCTCCATTGGTGCTACTCCAATTTCCTCCCCCCAGTCCAAAGACATGTCTTTAAGAGAGAATGCCTTAGCCAGAGTGACTTACATTTATCTCACTCATACAATTGAGCAGCTATGGGGTAAAGGGCCTTGCTCAGGGGCCCAGGAGTGGCAGCCTGTTGTGGCTGGGATTTGAAATCATGACCTTTGGATCAGATGCATGTCCTATGCCTTAACCCCTAAACTACCACCTTCCTAATTAGCATTTCCTTAGCAATTGTCCCTAGTGTGTGATTGTGCCATGTGAAGACTTCCTGTGTAGGATAGGCATGTCTGTCCTCAATGGGAGGATCTTTAAGACACAGTTCTTATAGAAATGATAAAACTGCATTTTGTTTTTCTTATTAATTTTAAGAGAGAAAGAACTAAAGAGATGCTGCTGAGGGAATGACTGTTTATAGTGTTTTCACAACAATATATGCAACTTTTAACTTTGAAAAGATTGCAACATTATATAATTTGGGAGTTCAAACCCTCAAACTCTTAAGCAACTGTGAGCTCAAAGGGAAGTCCTTCAAGTGTGTTCAGCTGCTGTGCGATGTCGAATGAGCAGCACTGTGAAAATACGCGGCGGCTGGCTTGTTATGTCTCAGTGAAAACTTGCGTTAGCCTTCATATTCCTATTTTTATTGGTTAAAAAAATTAAACAATGGGGAGGTAATGCCACTGCTGATTATTTTCCTTTATCAGCACAGCACATCATGTTTTATACTACCAATCTGTCAGAAGACACTAAAAGTAATGAATGCGCCTTTGGTTTTGACTTTTTTGGTTCCAAAAAAAGGCTATGGTGTGAGCTACTGGCCAAAACTACACCACAAGTGTGACAACACATTATTAGATTACTAACCCTGCCTGTTTAATACCTTCTGTCTCTTTGAATGTTGAAAAGATTCTGCCATTTCAATGAGATTCTTTTTTAAAGATAAATGTTACGTGATAGTCTCAGCTTTGTTGTTCCTGACACGCTGCTAAAAACAGCTGAGTCATTCTTCAAATGTCAGTCATTAACAAAGCTAGCAGTCTTACAAAGTTGCCATTACAAAATTGCCAAACAGACTTTAAGCGCTGATTAGTGGGTGCATGTCACCAAACATAGATATAACCATCACAGATACTGAACTCACAAGCAAAACAAACCGGCTAACATGTCTTTAAGGCTTTACTAACGCACACATGAAGGTGGAGAACAGCAATAATAATAACTAAGTACAGGCTCACTCTTCTAATTGCACAGCTAGCACATGTGGTGTTTCATTAAAAGATACTGTTCTGTGGTGTATCCTGCACAGTAAAGCCTTGTGTTCTGTTAGAAGTTGCTACTAGATGTTGATTTACATGTATGGCATTTGGCAGACGCCCTTTTCCAGAACGACTTATAATTGAGCAGTTGATGCTTCCTCAAGGGCCCAGCAATGGCAGCTTGGTGGTGCTGGGATTTGAACTCAGGACCTTCCAATCCAAAGTCTAATGCTGTAGTCACTGGGCTACAACTTCCTTTTGTATGTTGTCTAAACTGGAAAGAGTTTGAATATGTCTGTATATTAGATTAATTTATTTAAATTTGTTGTTTTAATTTTGTTGGTCATACCAGAAACAGAAACACACACATAATCTATGTGACTAAGGAGCATGGAATAACAAAAATGTGTGTGCTTATATAAGCTGACATGAGTTGAACTTTGTGGTGAGCGTAGTCTCATCTCTCTTTAGCAGAGGAGACAGAGCTACATTTATCAGTCCGAGAGATAAGGCATTTGGGATGGACAAGGCTATAGCTCTTGCCCTTTACAAACAATGGCTGACTCTCTCTGCACATCACTCTCAGTCAAAAGGCTTTCCAGAGTGATTGAACGGTCAAAACATTTTCTTGAGGTATTCATACATGCATTCATTCATTCGTCTTTAGTAACCACTTTATCTCAGTTAAGGTCATGGCAGGAATATACCCTAAATGGGATGCCAGGCCATTGGAAGGCATGTTGGGAGATTGTGAGTGACCATGCATGGCTTGGTCAGAGTCCGAGTCACATAAGCCAATCCCATGCACCAGTCTTATGATGAGAAAAACCTGATGTCTGCCCTCACCCATGTGATAGTAAAGAACTAGTATTTTCCTGGCATATGACTTGTGGTTATTCGATTCACAGACTAGAGTTTAGGGAAAAGGAGTAGAAAAATGAAGAAGCTGAGAACTATTTGATGGTCCATCACCTTAGGCATTGATGTCTGCTGTCAAGACATGCCTGGCAAGCATATGAATCAGTGTGTGTGTGTGTGTGTGTGTGTGTGTGTGTGTGTGTGTGTGTGAGTGAGTGTGCGTGTGCGTGTCTTGTATCTTCTCTTGCTATGTCCTGTTGCTCTTTTTGTGTGAACATGTTATTCAATCTGCTTCCCTGAGTGGAAAATTGCCACGTTCTTCTGCATAAACACATATCACAGATCACATTTTTTCCCAGTCTCTGTGCCTGGAGGCTTTCAGATAAGGACCACATTTATAGTATTAGAACATGTTGGATGATTGAATTGGTTTGGGATTAGTGATGGCATTTCTCATCAGGGTTAATAGGTTCAGATATGTACACCTAACTGATTCCGATGCACTGTAATTCTTTTCTGAATTGTTTGACCAACACCAGCTCAAAACCCTTCTGCACTTCAGTACTTCTGATTCGTCTTGTACAGCTAACAGGTCGACAGTATATTTAATAGCATTCTGAAGTCTCACTGTGCATTTGATTACTTTCCTAGCTTAGCACTGTCTGTATTTTCACAGGGTGTTTTTAACGTTTAGCTCGCTCAGTACATTCTATAGATGTAGGAGATTACACAATATTTCCCTCTTCTGTATTTTTGAATGTTTTAAAATCACTGTTTCCTGTTCTTACACAAATCAATTATTTCATATGTTTCATATGGGTAATGTACAATACAAGCAACTCATCCAATTTAAAATACAAGCAACTCATTCCATTTAAAATGTAAAAAAAACATACAGAATAGCCTTCTTTAGAAAGCTCTACATGTGTACTTCTGGGTTGTTATTATTATGTATTAAATCTAAACAAACCAAAAAAGGTAAGTAAATAAAAAGGTTTCTCAAATGCACAGAATTATGAATGAATGAATTATAGTCATTCAATCAACTCGCCTTTAATTCTTTAATAAAAATACTTTTACAAACAGAAAATACTATTAGGTCTGTTTCTATTAACTCTGTGATCATAAACTGCATGATGTAGATGCATTAAGGTTGGTAAACTGTTTGCTTTTCTCACTCGCAAATAAAAACCCAAGCACACACACACACACACACACACACACACACATGCTCATAAACAGCTGCAGTAAGGAAAGGTGCTCCTCTGGGACTGTGTGCATGTCAAACATTAAATCATTACATGCAGGGGAGAAAAATAATGCTTTATGTGTTTTAGGGAAGCCCCATAGACACTTTAGCTGATTTACTTTTTCTTTGGATAGAATAAAGGTAGAGAATGGAAATGTAGAGTCTCTGGTATCAGAGCTGGCTGAGTGGAGCAGGTGTTCGCCTAAGTACATAATCAATGCTGTTGTATTCTATTTCTAGCGTGCCTTTTATACACATAAACATGAAACAGCTGTATTGGCCAAAAGCTCTACCAGGACTCTTTGCCATAATGCTTATGTAGCATTCAATTGTGCACATGACCACAAGAAAATCCAAGATAGTGGGTATATGAGGAACAGCATGTGCAAGGCATCTCCTATCAGCTTGTCTAAAAAAAAAAAAGCTGAGCTTTGAAACTGCCCAGGAACATGCAAGCAAAGATACACGCTCAGCACAGCTCTCAGTGGGGGATGAATGATGTAGAGGCTCAGTAAATAGAGCAGACATGTGAGGAAGAGGAGCATATTATAGTCTGGTGGCCACTGCAGGTGGCATGATGGCTTTCACTCTCTGCAAAAATGCTGATTGTAAATTGGAAGTAGATGAAGAAAAAGCATTAGATGCAAAGAAAGGAAGGAGCTTTGCAGATTAAACTATGTGCAATTTACAGTACATGTGATGCAGCACGATCATATAAGTACTCAAACTGCATATTATTGTATTAAAATTCCTATTTTATTGTTTTACAGTTGATATGATTTAGTTGTTGCTATTAAATTAAATGCATCAGTAAAAATGTTGTACACTTATCAACTCTTGAGCTGTTTCTTTTGCTATACTTAAATAACTCTACATAAAACCCTAAAAGAAAGAATTTAAAATAAAACCTATGAAAGGAAGCTTGATGAACCCTTTTTCTAAGAGTGACTGGGCAGCTATGTAACAGTTCAGGGTGTTGTTTATCATGGTTACGAGTGCAGAGTAAGAGTTTAAGAGATAAGATAGAGGGATCATGTATAGTGTAGTACACCTGAGCCCTTTTCCAATTCCTGAGTCTGATTTTATTTGACCTGGAACTGAAATAAACCTAATTAATGTCAATATTCTTGAGCTTGCTAATAAAGTGTACTGTATCAATATACTTACTTTCACTCATTTCGCAGCAGGTGTGTACATTGTTGCTCTATTTTGCCTTCCTGTTTACTAACACTGATTAGCTCTATTTTTTTATTTATAACACAAATTCTGAAATTTGTTGGTGGCCCAGACTACCACCTATATCAGACTAGTCTTGGCCCAGGTACTATATCTTTGACACCCCGACACTAA